>NW_022589707.1:5643522-5655645 GCF_004348235.1 Phoca vitulina
CTCAATGTGGGGCTCAATCCTAGGACCCTGGGATCATTACCTCAGCCAAAGGCAGACACTTAACTGACTGAGCCACCCAGGCATCCCTACATCGTCCATATTGAAGAGGAGGTTCAATTGCTATGGAACTGGTCAATGTCTGCTTGGAGTAGTTGCATGAAATAGTTGTGGCTGGAATCAGGGGTGAGGCCAAGAAGACAGGGAGTGATACAGAAGAGGGATTTGATATAGTCCACCCCTTGCTTTGCTTCAAGTCCAAATAATAAGGTCTTCAAGGTGGTGGCCAGCTGCAATCTGTACAAACATCGGGTTAGGGCTACAGGTCTGCGGCTAGTACGATACCCAAAGCCAAAACTGATATTTATTATCTCCCTTCATCACCGATTCTAGAGTTTCTCCAACTTTGCTTAGCACTTCAGTGGTCTAAGTTGTTTGCTTGATGGGGTGACCCAGACATTCATCTCTGAGGGTTTGGAGCCCCTTCAGTGCCTTTACTTTGTCAGGCCAAGATGGTTGCAATTGCAAAATTGTCATTATCACCAGGAATGTAGGTACCAAGAGATGCTTGAACTAGTTCCCTGAATTCCAGGTAAACCTTTCCCTGTTTGCACTGTGTAGCAGTAACTATCACCTCATGATAATCAAGTTCAGTACCTCCATTCTTACCTACTGGGATCCCAGAAAGAGGAGCCCAAAATGACCAGGCACAGTTAATTTCAGGTTCACTGGGATTGTTACTATGTCCTGTGGTGGAAGCATCCATCCCTCCTCCCCCGCTCTCTTCAGGAATCAGATCATGTTTTCTAGAAGACCCTAAACGTAGAGGTTTCCCCTCGTATGAATTTTCCCCAAAGTATGAATTTTCAACTGGATCACTGGGAGTGATGATGAGAGGGATATCCATCCTAACCCCAACTTATGGCTTCTGGATTCATGGATTGAGTACATTGTCCCATCTTTCACCCATTTGTTCAAATCATACCACATCCTAGAGAACATCACCCCAGCTGGACAGGTGTTATATCTGAGCTAGCCCCTTAGCCAAACCTTTACTAGGACCTTTTTTTCATTCTGTAAGGTCAGATGCTTCTGAGAGACACCGTATGTGAACAAAAATTGGATCCCATAATTATATACCCATTATTTCATTTCCTTAGCTGTAAAATGGGATCCTTTGGTCTACAAGTTTGTGTGGGAACTCATATCACTAAGACAGTCATTCTCTAACCCTGAGGATGGTGGTGCTGGATGTAATTGAGTAAATGAATATTTCATATAGGATCTGCTCACACCTTTTTTCCCTCCTAGTCATTACTTGAGCTCATCCTGACTTATTATGAGGAAATCCATTCTTTTCTTTTGAAGTCTTCACTCTACCTTTCCTGCTCCAACTCTCTAAGAATACTAGGGTATTACTCAAACCCAGACAGTTAATAGGGCTGCCCCATGTCAAGTTCAAGGTGACAAGTTCATTCCTGCTCTGCTTCTAGACGCTGCTTGATTTTTGCTCCTGAATTCTAATCCTGCCCTCCCAGCTTGATTCTGGTGATTCTCTTGTTGGTCTAGACCTCTGTTGGCCTTGAAGTGGTGTCCCAATACTGGACTCCATCGTTACTCTTCTCTTCACTCATTATCACATGAGTTATTACATCAGGTAATAAAAAAGACTAATTATATAATTATGAGAAAGACTCATGGATAATTCAGGCTCTCCTGCTGCCTTGCATGTCCTTCTGATGATGTATGGTTGGAAATCCTCTCTACTCTCATGCAAATACCAAAGCCCTTCTTTTGCAATCATTTCTCCATCATATGAGTTAAAATGACTTTTTCTGGGGTGCCTGGGTGGCTCAGTGGTTAAGCGTCTGCCTTCGGCTCAGGTCATGATTCCAGGGTCCTGGGATCGAGCCCCGCATTGGGCTCCCTGCTCCGTGGGAAGCCTGCTTCTCCCTCACCCACTCCCCCTGCTTGTGTTCCTGCTCTCGCTGTCTCTCTCTCTGTCAAATAAATAAATAAATAAATAAATCTTTAAAAGGAATGACTTTTTCTAATCTATTAAAACAAAACAAAATCCAAGATGCAAAAGGAGGTAAAGAGAAAACATAAGTCATTGGATGGTCACTTCCTGGGCAACAAAGCTCCCATCACTGGAGCCCACAGACATGCTCTACAGTGTCCATAAAGATTCTGCAAAAGATGGCCCCTGGCCATTTCTGCCAAAGATATCCTACTTTGGTAATTTAATTTCAGATATTTGTGTATTTGGAGACAGCTGAAAAAGCAAGTCCAACCGGAAAGGGATGCTGGGAGGTAGAAAAGAGGCAGAAACATGCAGGTCTGTGTGCAGGCTGGAGGTGTCTTTGCAAGGCTGTATGTGTGCTGCTGGCGCAGAGGGACGTGGCTGAGTCTCCCAGCTCTGTGCGCTGGATCTGCAGAGTGGAGAATGATCCATCAGGCCTTCCAGCTGAGAATCGATCCTTGAATGTTTCAGACTTCTCCGGGAGAGTATCCTTGTAGAATCAAATTAGAAACTTTCTGCCCCAGGATCTGTCTGTACGAATGTAGGAGTAAGTGACCAGAGATGGGGTCACACCTCAGGATTACTCTCATGCCCCTCTCTGTGACCTGGTGGCTGGGAGTCGGCCTGAATTCAGGTTCTGTGTGTCCTGTGGGAGGAGAAAGAAGCCAGAGATTGAATAAGGAAATGGTTTAGAAGAGCCTTGGGTGAATCCAAGATGAGCAATTCCCAAGGACTCACCTGCTTCCAAGAGACTAAAAATCACCCAACACAAGAGCCAGGAATTCATGGCAGGCTCAGGACAGGAATGAGTCCTCTCCTAGCTCAGGACTCTGGTCATCAGAAACAGGAGGAGAATTCTGAGCTCCCCTAGTTCTTAGACAGTCTTAGCATTTCCTGCAACACCCACTTCCCTGGAGCGCCCCCCAGAGGAAGGAGGAGGGAGCCTCTGTGTCAGTGCAAGCATGTGACTCCCCAGGACAAGGGGCTCTGCTCAGCCCTTGGGGTCTGATGGCCTGTGCAGGATGGAGGGCCTTTGCAAGGGGCAATGCCAGGAAATACGGAGTTCAGTATGGACAGCCCCGAGGATACAGTCCTGCTCTGAAATGTCAAGGGGCCTTCCCCCTTGCCTGTTGTCAGCAACAATGCAGGGGCAAAGGACTCTGTGACTGATAATGCAGATGTGAAGACTTGAAGAATGAGGATTAAAGTGACAGAAGGAAAAAGGATCAGGCCTGAATGTGTCAAAAGCTGAGAGGAAGAGAAGGCTGTGTGGAGCTGAGTCCCCCTACATGCAGCAGACAGTCACCTGGAGAACAGTGATCCAGGCCTGATGAGGGAATATCGTCTTCAGTGGTAGGAACTGACAGAGCCAGGTGGTGAGGGAGGGAGGTGTTCTGGAAAAGGGCTGGGCCTGTTCGGAGCTGCGGCTGGGGCTGAGGTCCAGGGTCTCCCATGGGTGGACGGAAAAGTCAGAGGAATGTATCTGTTGGTGGGGGACGTGTCAGCCCTGCTGTGGTCAGAGTGTAAAGTGGCTCATGAAAGATTTCATGGCTCATGAAAGGGCCACCTGCAGACTGGACGCTGCTCGGAAGAATGAAGCTGGACCGTCTCTGGCCTGCATTCAGCTCAGGCACAGTGTGGACCGAGGCAGAGCCAGGCCCCAGGCCATGGGTGTCTGTGCCGGGCACTCAGCATTGCCGCATCCAGCGACCTGACAGGCAGCAGGAGGGTCTGGGATCTCTGTCTGGGGTCCTCCAGGAAATGTTGAGCTGAGCCTTGGTTGCCCCCCACAGCTTCCTGGCTCGACCCAGGAGGTTTGTGCACAGGGAGAAGTTGAGGGTGCGGGGCTGTGTCTTTGCTGCTAGCACAGAGATACACGGCGGAGTCCTCGGGCTCCACGGGGCTCATGCTAAGGTCCAGCTGGGAGGTGTCTGGGCGTTGAAGTGAGAACCGACTGGAGGCAGTCTCATTTTCTACGAGTTCATGATCGCTGTAGGCAAACATGAGCTTTGGTGGCTTCTGAGCGCTCTGCTTATACCAGTACATAGCATCATGTTCCAGATTTTGTTTGCACTCCAGGGTCACGTTCCTCCCCGTCCCTGTTACCAGATGTTTTGGTATCTGGGTAATTCCAGTGTCCATGGAGACTGTGGGAGCAAGAAATCAAACTTAGAGAGTTTTAGGATGCAGTTCCCTGAAAAAAGCTAGAAGCCTGAAGACAGACATGTCCCACCTGTTCCCAGGACTTACCTGCCCCCAGAAGACAGAGGACCACCCAGCAGGGGAGCCTGCAGCCCATGGCAGTGTCTGACCGGAAGGGACTCGGTGTCTCTCTGCTTAGATTCCTGGCCCCCCGCCCTGACAGAGGGTTTGCTGGTGAGGTCACCGCCCCTGTCAGTTCCGCAGCTCACATTCCCTCTTCCCCCCCAACGCCCCGAGCTGGGTGTGGACTGGCGTGGCAGGACTGAATGCACAGGGGCAGGTGCAGAGTAATAGGTCTGTCCCCCAGCTGCCTCAAGGAGGTTTCTCAGAGACTTGTTTTTTTGCTAGTAGCTTCTTCCCCCACCTGAATGAATAACTGAGTCTTTCCTTCCTCTTTCCACTTGAGAGCACCTCCTCTGATCAGACACACATTCCTTCCCTTTGGGCAGATGTCCCCCCACGCTGCCTCTCATGGAGCCAGGACAATCCCACTCAAGCTTCATCCTGATGTAACGCAGAGAGGCCACCTTGCTTGGCTTACAGAGCCTTTCCCCAGTTGTGCATCATTTTAAGACACAGGAATTTAATGCTAACTGGGTAGAAAGCACCCTCATTGGGTGCTGATGAGGTTATGAGAGAAATCTACTGCAACCGGTACCCCCAGAGAGCATCTCCCCTATCTGGGGTGCTGAGCCTGAACATGGAGCCCACACATACAGAAGCAGCCCAGGAGAGTAACAAAAGGTCCTAATGGACGTGAACCACGGAGACTGTAGACACAGTGCTATAGAGGCTGTGGACTGGATTTTAGTGTCCAGGTTGTCCATATACCATCTTTCAAGCTGACCCTGGAACAAACCCTGATGCCTGAGCATTCTCGTCCTTCTTAGGCCCCCCGCCCCCCATTCGCCTCCCTTCTCCTCCCAGACCAGCCTAGGGAATTTCAGTGAAGTCACAGCTCCTCCTAGAGGTCAGAGGAGCACATTAACCTCCTCTGGGTCATCTGCCTCCCGTCCTCTGGAGGGAGTGGAGGGGAGCATGGAGAGCAAGGGCTATGCTAGTTTGTTCAGCAAGCATTTGTGAGTAAGGCGATGTTCTCATCCTCGAAATGCTTCTAGACTCATAGGAGTGATAGGATATGTTTTCAGATAACATCCAGTTTGGAGAGTTTTAGTGTATGTTTTAGGAAGGTTAAAATATAATTGGTTTTTATTTGGCTAAATCATTTCATCTACTCACCTTCTCACTTCCTCATCCCCCAAACCTGGATCAAGTGGGAGTCTCAAATACTAATCTCCAGCCCTCTGTTTAACTCTAAAACAGCATGAGCCTTTCCGGATAAGCTTCCACCCAGAGGTTTACTGGATTGCTGGGCTAGGACATTCCAGTGCCAACCCCCACCCCCACTTTATCACAATACTCACACAATTAATATATAATTGGAAGTAAGTGTAATAAAAGAAACATAAAGGCCAACAAGAAAACTCAAGAAGGCCTGATTGGAGCTGGAGAGTGCAGGCGAGGTTCAGGATTCTCCCCGATCAGAGACCGGGAGAATGAGTGGGACTTCAGCAGGTGAGGGTGTGGGGAAGGCACAGAGGCATTTTCAGCATGGAATGTCCAGGCACACAGGCTTCAATGCCGTGCCCAGGAATCTAGTGTATCCTGACATCAATATGGGACTATTGAAAGGGTTTTGAGCAGGAAAATGACAGGGTCCATTCACATTTTAGCAAGACCACTCTGGTAAGCGGTATGGAGGATTGGTTGAAGGAGAGTAAATCTAAAAACAAGAAAGTATATACAGTGCTATTTCAGTAGACTGTGGTCCCGACGAAGGCACAAGTGATTCACTTGAAAGATAAGTCAAGAATCTTCAAAGACAAGTCAAGGATCTTCCAGATGGGTACAAATTTTAAGACTGGATATTTGAATATAGGTGGTGAGTAAGGTGGATGGAGAAGTTAAGGGTGACTTCCATGTTTCAAGTTTGATTAACCATGTAGATGAAGTTCCATTGCACTGATTTGGGAAAAATAGGAAGAAGAAGCTATGATGTGCACCCCAATGTTTATAGCCAATGTCCACAATAGCCAAAATATGGAAAGAGCCCAGATGTCCATCAACAGATGAATGCATAAAGAAGATGTGGTATACACACACACACACAAAATGGAATATTACTTCCATCAAAAAGAATGAAATCTTACCATTTGCAATGACGAGGATGGAACTAGAGGGTATTATGCTAAGTGAAATAAGTCAGTCAGACAAAGACAAATACCATATGATTTCACACATATGTGGAATTTAAGAAACAGAACAGATGAACATAGGGGAAGGGAAGGAAAAATAAAATAAGACAAAATCAGAGAGGGAGACAAACCATAACAGACTCTTAACTCTAGAAACAAACTGAGGGTTACTGGAGGGGAGGTGGGTGGGGGATGGGGTAACTGGTTGATGGGCATTAAGGAGGGCACGTGATGCAATGAGCACTGGGTGTTATATGCAACTGATGAATCACTAAACTCTACCTCTGAAACTACTAATACACTATATGTTAATTAATTGATTTTAAATAAAAAAATAAAATAAAGCAGCTGATAGTATAATTCTCATTTAAACATATTCTATCTCTCACATCACTTAGTACCTAACTTTTAATGTATAAGAGATTACAGTACATATCAACTAACTAAATAAATAAATTGAATAGATAAAACCAAAAAAATAAAATAAAATAAAATAAAATAAATAATAAAGCAATGATTTCCAAGAAAAAAATTAAAAAAAAGAAGTAGCTATGATGGACTCAGCTCTAGATAAGCTGGCCCGCGCTGCAGCAGGATTAGTGGTTGGAACTCAGAGACACTCAGGAGAGAAGTTGGTATTTGAAAGATAGATTGTGAATCATAAGAAATTAGTTTATAAAATATCAAAGAGGTGGAATGTATACAGAGAGAAGAAACCATATAAATCGCTTGTATTTTATTCTTCAACTGGTGCAGAGTTCCATTGTACAGCGCTCTTTGTGTCATTATTGGGGTAAAACCTTTTTAAATCAAGAAGACCATGAGTGATTCTTAGCCATATGGAATCTACTTCTGGAAATCCCATACTCCTTTTTGTACTCAGGAACAGTATGTACTATGCTTGAAAAATGGAGGCCCTTCCAGATGAGTATCTGGGTGTCTCCTATCACACTCCACCCATTGCCCAGAGACCTTGGACTAGAAATAAGATTGGTTGGTTAGGGGGGTGTAGACAGGATGATCCCCTCATTCTTCCCATCACAAGTGCATCTGGAGAAACACCATGAAAACCATCATCTTTTCCATGTTCCTAGAGGTGGCTGGTAAGTTGTGTGTTGTTTTTTTTTTTCTCTTCAATATTGAAGCAAGTCAGTTCTAGAGACTAAATTTCCAGGCTCTGTGTCTCCTGTGTAGGTCAGAAATCCTGCAGCAAGTATGTGGGTCTCTCTACCTCACCTGGAACAACGTGGGGAATGGAAAAGAACGGCTGAGAGCCGTGGAAGGGACACGCACAGTCAAGCGCAGACTCAGATCCTCGCTCTGGTGATCACATGAGACCCTGCTGTGTAACCAGGGTAACTATCTAATTTATTGACCAAATTGGGACTTTTTTTTTAATTGGGACATTTTTAAGAGTGAAAAGTGGCAGTTAGTAACTATATCAGGGCAGTGTACATAAACCAGAACCGTCCCTAGCGAATCGAGATCTGAGGGCAGCCAGTGTTTAACAGAAATGCTCTGGTTATTGTTGCTGGCCCCGCCCCACTCAGCCTCCTCTCCTCTGGACTCTTGACTTCAGACCTGGGTAGGAGCCCCAAGACATGTCAGCTTTGAACTCTCTTGTTGTAGTAGGAAAGTTAGCATTGAAGAGACTACATGCATTTGAGGCCTTCCTGGGGCTTAGAAAGGTTTGTCCATGGGCTGGAAATAGGCAGACTCCAATGAGGGCTAACCAAGTATTCTACCCAAGTCACACCCTTCCCTGTGCTTTTAGCTTCTTGAGGGAACCAAAGTGCTCCTCCCTGTTCACCTAGCACAAATCACCTAGGAATATTTGCTTTATATCAAAAATCTTATTTTTTATAAGACCACTGCCAGACCTCAGATCTAGAACCTTCCCTCCCTCCCTTCCTTCTTTGATGCAAACAGTTCTTAAAATTATTCCACTCCATGAATCCTTCTTGATATAATAGGAATATATGGGAGTTAAGAGAAAATTTTCTTGGTCTATCTCTTGTCCAATGACAGTTTTGTGATCGTTTTTTGTGTGTGTGTTTTCTTTATTCCAGTAACTTAATAGAAAATGAAAAGAGTAAATAATGTGAAATAGATTGAAATAGATTGAGAAGACAGTGGAGCTGCTGCAAGCCCAGACCAGCCTAGCACAAAGTCAGGGAAGTGGGGGCACCAGTGGGGGAAGGAGGATGGAGGCAAACTACGCGACACAGTGATGGGGTGATGGCTCAGAATGTGGTGGGTGTTAGTAAGGGCTGGACTGACACTTTGGCATGGACAGTGTACTAACAAAAGAGAAAGACTCCCAAATCATTGTAAACCAACTGGTGAGGGGGGAGATATTAGGACACAAATGGGGATGTGAGCCTTCTGAAGGGCTTGGGGCTGGAATGTACTGTGTGGTTGGCGAGGAGGTGGGAATGAATGGGAAGGGACTGAAGGAAGACCCATAACTTGGCTGGTATACACACCTGTCTGCTTCTGTGACAACTTAATTTTTCTTTTATAAGGTTTGCTTCTCCACCTACTCTGGTGGGATAGAAATAGGATCTGGCTGTAAAGGGGAAGATGGAGCATCGTGAAGCAAATTCTTACAGCGACATAATTTAGTTGTGTTAACACTTTAACAAAACTCTTCTATGTGAATTAAAGATCGTGTTAACTTCTCCTATTTCCCCATGGTTTTCTGTGGGTATTCATTTCATACATGAGGATATTAATGTGCAAAGACCCCCAAAATAGAAGCTAGCGACAGAATGGAAGCCAGAACTCTGGTTGCCAGATCGAAACATTCTTTCCCAGAATTTTATTGTGTCTCATACTTTGGTACAAGTTTCTGTCTCTATGATTCTCTTCTTTGTTCTGCCTTGTTCTCTGTCACTGATGTCCCAGCCCTAAATCCCCAATTTCCCACTTCTTACTTTCTCCCTAAATCTTTACTTGAAGGAAAGGCCACAGTGAGCTAGTTCTCTTAAGATTACTAGTTTTATTTCAAGCCCCACCTGATCATTGAAACTGAACCACTATTCCATTTTAAGTCTGGATATGTGGCATTTAAATGGTTCCTTCCTTATGTTCTAGAGCAGGGTCAACAAACTGCGACCTGGGGACAAATTGGACCTGCAGCTTGTTTTAGCAAATGAAGGTTTCCTGGAACTTAGCTGCCCCCACCTATGCATGCCCTGTTTTCATGCTGCAAAAGCAGGGCAGTTGTGACAGAGACTGCATTGCCTGGAGAGCCTAAAACATTTACTCTTGGGCTCTTTACAGAAAAAAACTTGCTGAGCCCTGCATACAATTTTCTGGAGAGAATTTCATGGAGCTAGAATAGAAATGTCCTCAAGCCAATGCCATCCTTGAGCAGTGTTCTCAAGGAAACCTGTCTGGTTCCAGGGTTCACCTTACCAAGAAATCACATTCTATTTGCCAACACTGATTTTCTGCCTAATGGCAATGATTAGAAATTCAGCTTAGTATAGACTGCCAGGTTAACATCAAGGTTATTACACAAGCACACGCTTTGTAACTTGTTCCTTTTTATAGTCTTGCCGCCCTGATTGCTTATTTCAGTTTTTTAGTAATTTAGTATATCTCTTTCTAGGGAGAGGAATTCTCCTTTAAAAATTTCCCTTCTGTTGGAGTGGTAAAGAGCCAGTAGGGCCCCAGTCATTCACGTTGCATTAACCAGGAAAGTGGCTGAAGGAGCTAAGGAAAAGGAAACACAGACTCCCTTAAAGAAAAGATCATAAAATTGCCTTCAGAGGCCAGTGACACTTGCTTCTGCCAATATAAATGTCAACATATTTGCTGGAGCCCAGCCAGCCCCCAGTTCAGGCACAAGTTTAAATAGTCCACCAAGGCCACTACGCCATGTGCATGGGAAAAAGAGGTAACAAATACAGATTCATTAAATACAGACACGTGCCTCTGGGCCACCACGTGTTTGAAGTTAGGAAAAGAAGTATAGGTACCAACCCCTTCTGCTGGGCAAAAGGAATGTGGGCATTCCCACACATAGCATATGGATGTGACTGAGGAAGCAGACAACCCCCCCCACACACACACACTGTGGCATGTCCAGTGTTAATTGTAAATAAGAATTCCTTGATGTTATTGAGGATAGAAGTTTTGCACGCATAAAGTGTGTCTCTTGAATTTGGGAAATTTCAACCCAATTCTCCAGGGCCCAACTTCGCAGAATGATTCACAGTATCTCAGAAGCAAAAGGTATCTTGTAGGTCTGAGCTCACACACAATGGTGCAAGGATTATTTTCCTCAGGTTTGTTCACCCACGTAAATGATGGACATGATGCTTATGTACAGAGACACCTCACGCTGATCGGTATTCTCCTGGCCTTTGGCATGGAGCGTTCTCCTAGTCTTTTCCACTTGCTGTACTTTTCTTTTTTCCTTAGTCTCCAGATCTACCCAGCTCCATAGCACTTCCACACCCAGCAGCCAGTGCAGTCACCACCATCAGCGACCCTTGGGGTTTCCCACTCTCATTTTGTCCAGCCCTCGGCCTAATACTTGGCAATGTGCATCTCTAGCTGTCTTCATCATGTGCTTGCTTTGGCAGCACATATACTAAAACGACCAGTCTTCAACTAGCACCCAAACGGCCATTGTTATTTAAAGAGCTATATTATTAAATAGCATAGGTTCATTTTAATTTACATTAGATAAAAATTCCCCAACCCGTGAAATATCAACATCTTTGCTTAAGAGGCTCAGGAAAAAAGTTTATTTAAAAACCAAAATGTCAGTTACATTACAGGCATTGTGTTCAGTGATTTCCATGCAACATGTAGGAGCGTTATTTGGGAATAACTGAAGTCCAGAAACTATCACCTGGTGTTTTCCCCACATCCCTGCTACTGCTTTAGTTGACTGAAAATCACCACACTGCTCCCAGAGGGGTACATGTTCCTTTGTGTCAAGTGTTTATTTGGGAATTTGTAGTTGATCCTAGATAATTCCCCTTATTTAGCGACCCTCACGCTTCCCCTTCCAGGAAGAAGGGGTGCAAATGATAAAGCCCAGAATGCACGAGAGAGAACTCACTGAAATATAGCAGCACGTGAGCCAATTATTGTGGAAACTCTGCTCTAAAATGTTGTGTTTTTCATATGGACTAAGATCTCTGATGAGGTTCAGAGGAAGTTCTAGGGTTGATGCAGAATTATACATCTTCTAACACCTCAACATGAGGTGTCAGAATGGAAGATAATTGGGCAGGATGAGAAGGCTCTCCCTTCTTCATTCTGGGCCTGGCCCTTTCCATAGTTTCCCTGATTTTTAGGGAAGAGTGAAGGGCAACCCCCTGCCTTATGTGTCATTCATTCAGTAGTTAATGAGTGCCTACATTGTCCTAACGTTCAAGGCACTTTCCCATGGCTATGGCCTCAGAAGCTACTTTGCCCATCTTTTTTCCTTAGATCGGTTGTTCCCGACTGGGAATGATTTTGACCCCAAGGGAACATTTAGCAATGTCTGGAGATATTTTGGTTATCACAACTGTGAGGAGGGGCTAGTGGTACTTGTAACTAAGACCAGGGACACTAATAAATATCCTACAGAGTGCAGGGCAATCCCCACAACACAGAATTACCTGGCCCCAAATGTCAATT
>NW_022589707.1:5655655-5829452 GCF_004348235.1 Phoca vitulina
CTTCTATTCATATATTCAACCACTTACTTAATGAATACTTACTGAAGGCCTACAATGTGCCGACCCTGTTTTATGCACTGAAGATACAGCAGAACAAAACAGTCAAAACCCTACCCTCACGGTATATATATTTTCACTTGGTAAATAGAAAACAAATAAATAGAGACTGTGGAATGTAATGCTGATCCATGCAAATGCTGCAGGAAAAGCAAACTGGATAAAGGTGTGGGTGACTGTTTCATTGTTTGCGTATAATACCCAGTGCTCCATGCAATATGTGCCCTCCTTAATACCCATCACCGGGCTAACCCATGGGACACTACATCAAAAATAATGATGTACTGTACAGTGACTAACATAACATAATTTAAAAAAAGGGGGTAGGTGAGTGGAAAGCATAGACCTGCTTCTAAAGTACAGTGGACCTTTGAACAATGTGATGGTTGGGGCACTAACAGCCTGCAGAGTCAAAAATTCTTGTATAACTTATGACTCCCCCAAAACTTAACTACTAGTAGCCTACTGTTGGCCAGGAGCCTTACTGATAATGTAAACAGTTTATTAACACGTATTTGGTATGTTATATGTACTACACACTATATTCTTACCATAAAGTAAAGTAGAGATAAAATGTTATTAAGAAAATCATAAAGGGGGTGCCTGCATGGCTCAGTTGGTTGAGCGTCTGCCTTCAGCTCAGGTCATAATCCGAGGGTACTGCGATGGAGTTCCACATCGGGCTCCCTGCTCAGCAGGGAGCTTGCTTCTCCCTCCCCCACTGCTGCTCCCCCTGCTTGTACTCTCTCTCTGTCAAATGAATAAATAAAATCTTAAAAAAAAAAAAAAGAAAATCATAAGGAAGAGAAAATACATTTGCAGTTCTGTACTGTAAGAAATCCACATATAAGTGAACCCATGCAGTTCAAACTCACGTTGTTCAAAGGTCAACTGTATAATCAGAGAAACACATAAAAAGACCTATGAAAACAGGGGCTCCCAGGTGGCTCAGTTGGTTAAGTGGCCAACTTGATTTTGGCTCAGGTCATGATCTCAGGGTCCTGGGATCGAGCCCTGTGTTAAGCTTAGTGGGGAGTCTACTTGAGGATTCTCTCTCCCCTTCTCCCTCTGCCCCTCCCCCCTCTCATGCTCTCTCTCTCTCTCACTCTAAAATAAATAGATCTTTTTTTTAAAAAGACCTATGAAAACATACTACAATTTAAAATAAAAAGCCACTTTGTAGAGTCAGAAGAGATATCTCTCAACAACATATATTTACTATACATAAATACCTAATTCATAATTCAGTAAGATCCAGGAAGACCTGGTATCTTTGGGGCAAAAATAAGGAAATATATAAAGAGGTAACAATCTGAAATTAGGAACAACTGCCTAGAGACAAACATGGTTTTTTCTTGCTATGTCTAATCATAGTAACAGTTGAGTTTACTTATCACTTGCTCTTGAAAACTCTAAGATGACTCTCAAATGTCAACCTCATGGTTATGACCTTTCATAGCTATGTAAAGTAAAGCGATATCTGCACATAGAAGTTTAGCTCTTTGTGTAAAAAATATTTTCATATAGGATAGATAGCTCTTTGTATAAATATTTTTTCTCAAATAGGATAGATAGGCTTGGTGGAAGTTAACTTAATATTGGTACACACCATAATCCACTTGTTAGTTTTTCCATTAACAAGCAAAGAATTTCAGTATATGCTCGAGATGAATTCATCTGAGGAAATTTGCTTTAATAAGACAGATAGAAGCCTCTCAGACCCTAGAAATTTTATTTAATTCATTATTTAAATGGGAAGTATTCTCATCATTCATCTTTTATAGCAACTGATTTTGGTATTGAAGTAAAATTTTCGAAGTCCTTTATTTATTTATTTTTTAAAGATTTCATTTATGTATGGATGCATGTATTTATTTATTTATTTGACAGAGAGAGAGAGCACAAGCAGGCAGAGCAGCCGGGAGAGGGAGAGGGAGAAGCAACTCTCAACTGAGCAGAGAGCCTGACGTGGGGCTCGATATCAGGTCCCTGGGATCATGACCTGAGCTGAAGGCAGACGCTTAACCAACTGAGGACCAAGAGCCCCAAATTTTCAAAGGCCTTTAAAAAAATAAAGATATTTACTTACAATCTTAGTATTATTTTAGTTGTATTTTTAAAAGTCAATTAAGAAGTTCTGTCTCATTGAATGGATACAAATACAAAAGTCTTTATTCAGTCTTAGAGATACTCATGCATTCTGAGTAGCTCAGTCTTATCATCGTCTATTTGTACTCCATCTCGGCCATGGGCTTTGCCTAACTATAGTCTTACCATATGATCCAACAATTGAGATGAAAATTTATCTCTACACACAAAGCTGCATACGGATGTTTATACCAACTTTATTTGTAAATGTCAAAACTTGGAAGCAACTGAGATGTTCGTCCACAGGTGTATTGATAAATAAACTGTGGGACATCCAGCCAATGGAATATGATGCAGTGCTAAGAAGAAATGATCTATCAGGCAACAAAAAAACATGGAGGAAACTTAAGTGCATATCACTAAGGGACAGAAGCAAACAGAAAAGGTTACATATTATATGATTCCAAAGATAGGACATTTTAGAAAAGGCAAAACCATGGCATCAATAAAAAGACCAGTAGTTTCCAAGGGCCAGAAGTCGGGGAAGGGGTGAATAGGCAGAGCCCAGAGGACTTTTAGGGCAGTGAAAATACTCTATATGATACTCTAATGATACCTGTCATTCATTATACATTTGTCCAAACCTACGGACTATACAACAGCAAGAAGAGTGAACCTGCGGTAAACTATGGACTTTGAGGGGTAATAGTGTGTCAGTGGAGGCTCATCCATTGTAACAAATGGACCATTCTGGTGGGGATGCTGCTGATGGGGGAGGCTATGCACTGGGGAGGGCACAGGGTATATGGGAAACCTCTGTACCTTCCTCTCAATTTTGTTGTGAACCGAAAACTGCTTGCACTTAAAAACAAGTCAAAAAAATTATTAACTTGAGGGAAAATTATAGAGAATGGACAGAGCAAAAAGCATTGCAATGCTGGATGTGCTAATAGTGGACAACGCTAAATGGAGTTATAATTAGTGAGTTTTTATTGTTGTTTCATATTTCTATTGTTTCTTTCCCCATATTGTTCTCAGTAAACATGTAATAGATTTTACAGAGCAGAAATATTGTTTGTTTTTGGTGAAATCCCCAGGCTGTTTACTTCACAAAACTTAAGAGCAGCCCTTACCACCTTAAAAAGACTCTTCACCCACATTCATGCCCGAGAAGGAAGCCAGCTGAGAATGAGTGCAGATAGGGCAGGCTGGGATTACTGGCCAGCTCCACCCTCATCCTCCCACATCTGTTCAGAGTCTCACATTTGTCACTGGGTATCACAAGTGAAACATATTTACAACGAAAGGGGATATTAATTTATTTTGGTGGAGAGAGCTGTATTAGACTGGGGACACCCGGTGCTCCAGATGCCCATGGTGTTCAGTAATCTCCAATCCCTGACTTTAGGAGCGGTATGCCCCAGGACAGTGCTGAGCCACAATACACAATTCTGTGAACCAGAGACATATTGAAGGTTTATTCCTTCTTAGTATTCAGGATTCATTCCTCATTGCTGCAGAGGTGAAAAATATAATCATCATCATCATCATTACCATCATCATCACAACAAGTACTTATTAAGCTTTTTCAATGTGTCACACCATTCTTATATGCTTTTAAGTAATATTCAATCCTCACAACTATCCTATGAAATAGGTACTAATATTCCTCCCTACATGAAGCTTAAGACGTCAACTGTTTTTTTCAGGATAGATAGCTAGTTAAGTCTTGCAGTCAGAAATCAAATCCTAGAAGCTGGACTCCAGAGTCCAAGCTCTTCACCACTATGTAGGACTTTGCAACAATTTTCAGACATAGGGGAAGAAAGGCATCCCCAGGACCCTGGAAATTATGAAGATACTAAAGTCACAGGTATTTCATTTAATAAGCATTTACATAGCATTTCCTACTTGGCATTAGAACTCACTGTCATAAGAACTTTAGAATTAGAAAATCTGAACAGATCAGTGAGGAGTACAGATTGACTCAGTAATCAAAACCCCCCAACACAGAAGACCCCAGGGCCAGACAACCTCACTGGCAATTTCTACCAAACGTCTAAAGAGGAATTAACACCCATCCCTCTCAGACTCTTCCAAAAAACTGAAGAGGAGGGAATACTTCCGAACTCCTTGTATGAAGCCAACGTGAGCCTGATACCAAAGCCAGAGAAGGAAGGACACTACATGAAAATTTAGACCAATATCCCTGATGGAACCCACTATTTGTTTCATATCTCTGCAGTGGGTGGGCAGTCAAGAAGTTGTCATGTAAGGCTAACTTATAAACAGGAGTGTAGTGCACTGAAGAGTAATAAAAGTCAAAGAAAAAACTGAACAAGTAAGAAGACTGATTTTATTCGGACTATTGCAGGAAGAGCACCCCAGATCCAAAGATCAGAGTGTCTCAGCAGGATGGTTTTGCCTTAAGACTTCTATAGGGAGAAAGAAACAAGTTACAGGTGGGGAGATTTGTCGTTGAGAAAACCAATTGTTTTGAAGTCAGGGGACTTCTCAGTCAGCTGAACAAAAAGGGTTTTCTCTGTGTCTAGCCAGTTTCAGGGGAAAAAAGAATTCTAAGCTTAGCTAATCATTCATGAGACAAAGAATGGGGAGTTGGGAGGCTGTGTTCTGGCTACCTCAGCAAGGTGCAAGTAAAAGGGGAAAGGTCTGTGTTTGTTCTTGTCACAGGTAAACAAGGAAGTCATCCCCAGTTATATGGGAGCCATGAGAAAGAGTGGACAAAGTCTCTAGCAACTCCTGTATGAAAGTGTAATTCTTTGTGGTAAGCCATTTCCTTGAACACAAAGTTCCAAGGATTTTTAACAGTCACTGTTTTCTGGAAGCACAAGGCTCAGATAAAGTTCAACAAGGCAGAGGAAATCCAGAGATTCAGTCTGAGTCCTGACTTTTCCAATAACTTCCATGAGGACCACAGCTTCCTCATCATGAAAATGGGGGGCAGGGGGTGATTTATTAAATGTATTTCATATCTCAATGTTTGGTGAGTCTCTGAGAATGCAGAGGGACCCTTTAGAAGAAGGGAGATGGCAAATGAGGGTGGGGGGGAACACAGTCACAAAGGGAGGAGGGGACAACAAAGAAAGGCCATGTCACAGAGAGGGAGGAAAAATGTCAGCAGATACATCAGGACTCCTGAGACATTTGGGATCAGAGAAGAGACATCAGGTGCTTGAACTGGTCTGCTCCTTCCTTTTCCACCCCACATCAGAGACAGCACCCAGCTGGGCCTTCTATAAATGGGTTTTGAGCAGCCCTAGTCTCAAGACTGCTATAAGATCCTTGCTTCTCCCTGTAAGCCCCAGTTAAAGCTTCTGTCCAGCTGTCCTGGCCAAGGGCACTTGGACTAAAGACTGGGACTGTTTACAGCTTGATCCAACTAGTGTGCTCCTGGCAAGATTGCTGGCTGCCATGAAGCCCTGTCTCATCTTAACTCTCCTGAGCATAGCTGGTGAGCAGCTGGCCTTGGCCTCCTGGAGAGGGATAGGGTGGTGCAGGGGAGGGTGGGGTGGTCAGAAGGGGAAGCAGGCAGCCACAACTGAAGAGACAGGAAGGGGTGGGTATTTCCTTCAATTCACTGTTGAAGGAAACAAAGGGAACCACTCCCTCTGCTGACTTATCCCATCAGGGTACTCTCACAGTCCCTCTGAGGCCTGTGGGCATGGTGGGATAAGTCACTGTAGTGCTCTGCTCTCTCCTGAGACTTGAGTGTGTGATTCTTTAGACTGCTACTTTTCCTGCCCAGCCATGTTGCCCTCTGTCTGGGCAGGTGGACCCAGAGGAGTAGGTAGGGAAGGCAGGTAGGCTGTGTGCACTAGAAGCCTCCGGCCCTGCCCCAAGCCTTTCCATCCCTCTCACTGCCAAAGTCAGGTGGTATGTAATTATGACTTCGATGCTTAGTTGGCAAAATTAATTAAAAATAATGTTTTGAAAAAAAATATTGGTTTGAAAGGAATAATTCCCTATCCCCCCCCCCATTTTTGTAATATACCACACTGCCAATCAGGGTTTCTGATCAGCTCATGACTTAGTTACACAGAATTTTAATGTATTTCCATCTCAAGCAAAGACATGTGTCAATGTCCCTAACGTATATACCATCGGTGACATGTTCCCTCGGATTTTTAAAAAGATGTTTAAAATAATTTGAAGTCCCTGGTATTATCTTTAAAAACTTAGGTCAGAAAAAACTACCCTAGCCAACTATTGCCTCTCATCCTGTTTGACTCTCTTTCCACCTGTGACCCCATCAATTCTTTAGGAGTTGTTCTGGCCAGAGATTCTAAAGATGATGACCTGAACTTACCAGAAGATTTTACTATTCCTTACATGGTCTATCTGCAGTCCAGTTCAGAACCCTGTGTGGGATCTCTCATTCACCCTGAATGGGTACTGACGGCTGCCCACTGCCCCTTACCGTAAGTATCCCTTTGTTCCTCGGAGCTGGGACGGATCTGTTTAAACAAAAGCAGGTCTGGTGGGGCATCCCAGCAAGTCTTAATTACATCCTAAGGGAACTAGAAGACCAGGGAAGAGAGAGGATCTCCTTCCCAATAGGGAAAATAATACCAATTTGGGCAGTTTAAGAGGAAATCGATAGGAAGGTGTCAGGAGACTTTCATGGAGAAGAAATAATATTCATTCATTCAACATATTATTGAGCATTTACTATGTGCTAGGAACTGTTTAATGCACTGAAAAAAGAGCAAGGGAACAAGATGGAAATAAATTTTCTCTCCTGAACCTTACATTCTGGTAGAGGACATAAGCCAAAACAAATAAACACCCAAAAATAAAACACCAAAAGAGTGGCAAGCTGTAACATACAGGAATGAAACCAGAGATCTGCTTTAGTTAGGGTGGTCATGTCAGGCCGCTCTCAAGAGATGAGACCAACAGGAAGAGGAGGAGGCAGCTGAAGGCATAAAGCCTGGGGAACATTCCAGGCAGAGGGGACAGGGTACATAGAGTCCTTGAAGTAGTGAAGGTATTAGGCCAAGTCGAAGACCAGTGTGGACTGTAGTGAATAGGGGAATGCCCACAGGGTGAGGGGAAGAGTCAGGCAGAAGCTATAGGATGCAGGGATCAGGAGAAGGACAAGGGAACACTGCACAAAATCCTGTTCTCCCTCATAAATCTGCATCCCTGCTGTGATTGCATGAGAATGTGCTGTGTGACTGGGACCTAGTCACAGTTTTAGGAGTCTACAAGGCTCATTTCAAACTCAGAGCTCTCAGCCACCTGGTCATTAAAGACAATTTATTCAAGCACAGATGGACCCCCTGCTCTGCACATGATAAGACATACAAAGGAAAGATAGTTCGTCCCCTCCAAGAATGGGAGTTGGAAAACTTGATGTTCTTTTCTCAGCCAGATTTAGTGCATGAACTGTTTTTGGTAGGAAATGGTGCTTGTATCTGTGGCATGACTGGACTCCTGGTGATGGAATGGGTGTGTTTGAATGTGTCCAGGAAATACAATAGAAAATCATAATGGGAGTCCTGATAGGCTAAGAGCCTTGGGGATCAATGACAAAGAAGGCAGCACATTGTAAATATAGTGACGTGGGCTTGAAAGGAGCTAGGAGGGACCTAAGAATATCCAGAAACGAAGGGTATGATACACTTGCTCAAGCACTGCTTGAGACAACGTGGTGTAGGCACATCTCTATTATCTGCCTGTTTAGATTTTCCAATTCTTAGTAACAATAATAAAACTAGACTGTACCAGCGTACTCTAGGTGGCAGATACATGTCAGATTTTATATATATACCAACCCTAGACCCTAATACAACAAGCCCGTAAACTACTAGTACAATCTGTCAAACCAAAGCAGGTCACTTCAGTTCTCAGGTATGAGAGAGAAAATGAAGATGATTGGGGAGGTCACTTCTGACCTTTGTTGCCATTCTGACATTCTGTGACCTGCTCTTTCCCACCTCCCTGCTCTCTTTCTTCCAAAGTGTTAAAATCCGACTGGGAGTTTATCAACCCAGCGTCAGAAATAAGAAAGAGCAGATACGGAATTACTCACAGATTATCCCCGCCCCTGAGTTCAAGGCACAGTCACTGGAGAATGACCTGATGCTGATAAAACTCTCCAAGGCTGCTGTACTCAACTCCCATGTGGGGACCATAGCCATATCTATGGAGCCCTTAGCATTTAATGATTCCTGCTTTATCCCAACCTGGACTTGGAATGAATACAAAAACCGTAAGTGTTTGACTCTGTGTTCTTCATCCTGAGGAGGTTTTGGAGCTGGGGAAAAAATATGGAGGGATATAGTTGAAGGGAATGGCTGCCATGAGGTAATGTTCTTGAACCTACAGTGATTATTGCCAGGACCTTATCCTACCAAGATTGGAAGCCAAGGGATATCATTCAGAGACTGATACAGAGCAGCCAATCTGACACCAATGAATGGACCAGGCAGCACCTCTCCTATCTCTAGAACATTCAAGACCAGAGTCCAGGGAACTGAATTCAGATAATGGTGGAGGAACTAAGAGTCCTCACTCTAAAAACAGTATCAAGGCATCCTGTGGGAGGCTGGCTACTATCTCATTGACAGCTGCTAAAAGTCCACCAAGAAATTCATCCAACAGCAGCGGGAAAAACAAAAACAGAACATACGGTCAGGTGACAGAGGACACTTCCCATCCCCTGCCACAGACAACCCAACCTATGTTGATGGTGATTCACTCAAGTGGACCCTGAGAGATGAGTGTAGCTGAGGGAGCTCTTTCCACCTGAGAGTGCAACTCTTACACCTACTGCTTCACCCGAGTTTCCCCTCAGAGGTGGACACCAGGGCATGCACAGGGGGTTGATTATGACATACTGTTGGTGTCTCTCTGGCCTGAATGACCTCTGAGAAAAATTGCCACAGACCCTGTTGCAGGCACGCATGCCTCCAGCCTCTGAGCTCTATTGGCATGGGCAGAGAACGTCTGGTCTACTTACTCTGAGCATGTTTTACCAAGGGCACTTCATGAAGAAAGTTGCTTTCTTACTCATTTGTTGGTCGCTGGTGGGTCTTTACTTCATGTGGCTGCTAATAAACCATCATACTCTCTTTAGGGATTGTCAAAGGATGCTGGGGCAACCACTCAATATCTGAAATGAAATGATAAAGCTAAATTTATTAATGATTATAATAAGGAAGAAAACACCTGAGCAGATACCAGTCTTACTGAGCAGAGCAGAGTACTGGGCCTAGATGGGGGTTGGGGGAAGCTTTTGGTACAGAGATTGGAAGACTTTCAGAGGCTTAAGGAGGTTGACATCTGTAGGGACATGGTTGTTGTTCATTGCTTGGCACTTTGAGGCATGTTTATTGCAGGGGGTCTGATAGGCTGACTTTAAAAAGTGACATTGATTGTCTTGATGAAGCTGTGTTCACTGAGGCAATTGTCATGACATTAATCAGGTTTAAACCCTGTACTGATGGCCACAGAACAATCCATGTGTCCCATAAAAACAATACAAAGTGGAAACTTTTATATTCTCAGGACTTGGCAACTTCATTTTTAATTCAGAAGCAACATTTCTGGGAATCTAAGTGAATATATTTTCTGAACAAATCAAAGTTTATGATTTTTATCCTTGACTTTCAAGTCTTATTCAAAGTAATTGCAAAAGTAATTTATTACATACTGTTTGAAAACAAAATAAAATCATACAAAGGTTTTGTCACATGGGTTCTGCATGTCAGAATCATAGTGACAAACTAATTCTGTAAGCTCTTTGGTGCAAGGGTTTGGGTATTTATTAGGAATTCATTATTTCAAGTGCTTAGTTACTTTCACCTCCTTATTCTACACATTTCAACTCCCATAAAAACTTAAAACTGAACATAATTCCCCTCTATCTTTTCTGACTTGACACTTTCTGTTTTAGGACATTAGGTTGGATACACTATCAGAAAAATCCTGCTCTGTAAGTAACACTTAGGGTTAGTTTGAACAATCTCTAATCAGTTTTTTGTTTCCTTCCTCCTTGTCACTCCCCACCAGAGATTAGAATTATATAATACCTTGGTTAGAATCCTTGCATTCTGAGGTTAACAGTAGAGTAACAAGTGCAACGAGGGAGACGAGCACTCTGACTTCTTTGGGGGAAATATATATGTATACTTATGCATACACATACACACACTTATAAATAATCCATTTATAAACAATCTATTTCATTAAAAAAGCAGCTTTGGACACATTAAAAATAGTTTTCTCCCTTTATGATTAAGTGTAAAGAAGTTGGGTGCCTGGGTGGCTCAGTCCTTAAGCATCTGCCTTTGGCTCAGGTCATGATCCTGGAGTCCCAGGTTCAAGTCCCACATTGGGCTCCCTGCTCAGCAGGGAGCCTGCTTCTCCATCTGACCCTCACCCCATTTGTGCTCTCTTTCTCTCTCTTTCAAATAAATAAATAAAATCTTTAAAAAAAATGTTTAAATGTAAAGAAGTTGAAGTAGGTGCCAAATATAAAGGCTTCTTAGGGACAATGGCTTTGTGTCTGTCTGTTTTCATGGCCATTTATAATCTTCTGGCAGGTTTTCAAAGGTTTCTAAATTAGAGGAGAGGGAGAATGACAGATCTGATGTCTGATGTAAGAACGTCATGTTCTGAATCTGCTGCTCCAACGTAGATACTGAATGAGAATCCCAAATAGGATGGAATGTGTTTACAAAGTAGGGAGCCATCACAGGAGTATGTGTGACAAGCACATTAACTGTGGACTTCATTTGTCTTTTTTTCCCCACAGTTAGTGACCCTGACATCCTGACTTGGATAAACCAACCTTCTCATCCCTTCGATGACTGCAGGAATATGGCAGGACAGAGAATGGCAGTGCACATTATGTGTGTGGGACAACCTCTAAACATCATATCTAAAGCCAAGGTATCTTTCCTTTCTTCAGATAGAAAGATAGAAGGGGTCCATGAAGAGGAGAGGTGATTGTGGAAAAATCAAATGGTGCTCATCCAAAAGGCCTGGAGTCCCTCTCTTCTCCCTCCAGGTCTTTGGGTTGGTCATTAATTCCCGTTCCTTCATTTTACAGTTCTGGGTAGAACTATTTGTCCTTTCTCTTCCTGTTTGCATTCAGGTTGGGCTCAAGCTTGAACCAAGAGAGGTGAGATCTAGGTGGATGTGAAGACAGGGTTGTTACCTTTCAAGAAAAATGAGTCTAGTCCTTTAGATGCCTCTGAGACTACAGTATGCCACGTCTTGGGATTTATTCTTTTTCCATGAGGACAAAGCAACATTGACCTCCTGTTCCCTCTCTCTGGCAGGAAGTCTCAGCTGCTCCAGCCATCTGCGATGGGAGGCTGCATGGAATCTTGTCCTGGGACAAAGGAAGTATCACCCTGGGAAGTGAAGGGTTCTTCACAGAAGTTCATCACTATGCAAGATGGATCATGAAAACTATTAATACCCACTGAGACGCTCCATTCCTCTGTCCCCCAGGGCAACATCTTCATGATTTCTATACCGAATTCACAACTCTCTTGATCTTTCTTTTCTTGGACAGAATCCAAATAGAAAATATTCAGTAAAAAAAATGACATGAAGAACTCATGCTGTGACCCCTGATCTCTCTATACGTTAACTGCAAGCATGATGAGAAACATAGCAACATACCCGCCATGTGTTCATTCCTTTTAAAAAGTATTGAGCTATCAGCTGCTTAGCAGACATTGTATATGCTAGGGATACATGAGAGAATATGACCTATGCTTGGCTATCAAGCAGCCAATTATAACACCTTATAACTATTGTTAAAATGGAGATGAGAAATAAGTTTCAGGAGAGCAGAGAAAAAAACATTCTGGGTGTCAGAGCCAGGGGACATTTCACCAAATAGGCAGACAAATTAGAGGAGAATATTGTAAATCTGAGGGAACAGTTAAGTAAAAGTCAGAAAAGATAAAAATGTGGCATGTTCTGGAAAATATATCTAAATAAATAATACTGGTGGGTAGAAAGTAAATTGTCTGTAGAGGAGGAGACCAGATGTGATAAAAGATTATTATTTATCGGTGAGCAAGTGTTAGATTGTGAAAGGCCTGACCTGTTCGGTGCAGGAATTTAGATTTTTATCCTGTTGGAATCAGAGGGGGTGTCATTAAAACCTCCATGGTAGAACCTCATCAAATTTCTGAATTGGGAGATACTAAAGAAGTAGAACCTGTAGAGTTTACATGTACTGACATGTACTTTCTACTACTCACAGTAGAAAGAGAAGTGTCTGGAATAATGCCCAAGTTTCTGACTTGGGCATCTGCGTAAATGGTGGTTCACAAACATAATATGCAGATAACCAATGTTTTCATGTGTAAAGGGTCAGAGCACAGTCATGAGTAAGAGAGACGGGCATGTTATATTTGAGATCCTTGAAGGACATGGAGGTGGTCATGTCTAGCAGACAGCTGGAGACAAAGATCTGGATCTTAGATAATGTCTGGGCAATGACAACAGGGGAGTTGTTTATTTATGCGTGGTAGCTGCAGACTTCAGCAGAGCTCTGTGCTGGTGGAAAGAGCTCTGAGTGATGCTCAGTCCTCTAGCACTGGCACAGAGTGGAGATATGTACAGCATCCTAGACCCATTGACCAAGACCCCTAAAATATGGAATTGAGAGGATTCCAAGTCACCCAAAAGTACGGGTCCAGAGTGAGAGGCCATGGAGTCACAAAAAAGGGAGAGGCAGCTTGATATGAGGTTATCTATTAAAAAGGGAAAGGGGATCAGAGAGGGTCAGTGAGATGAGAGAGAATAATGACACAGAAGGAAAAGACTCTACAAAGAATGAAGAGATTTGGCCTTCCATCCCACGAGAGAGGTGGTGAATCCATGCATCTGTAGAGATTGTAGGGGAGGAAAGGAGGGTTGGTTCTAGGACATTGATATACTCTGCTTTTCCTCCTCCACCAAAGCAAAAAAAAAAAAAAGCTGGGTTATGACTAAGCCCATAGTTTATCCTTACACAAACAAAAATAATCAAATTTTCAACTTTGGATACTAAGGCCATTTAATTCAAGATGCTTCCTTTTCTTGTAATTCTTGGCCATCCAAAGCACAAGCCCCTCTGTTTGCCTGTCTTCTCCAGCAGCCTTGCTCCTAGTTTCTCCCTGCTTCCTGTCTCTGATTCACTGTCCAATGCCGCTTGCCACCTATTCTGAATCACATATTATCCCAGAGTTTTTAATAAAATGCTCATCTGATCATTTCTAAATTATTTCTTCAACACACATTGGTAATCCTGCATTTCCCAAGTCACTCTCTGTACAATTTTCCATAATGGACACCTGAAGCATTCTCCTCTCTCCTCCGGCCTTCAGTGCTTCATCTGCAGTGAATGATGTCCAACTGGGAGGTTGAAACCATCAGCGATCATTTCAACTTCCCACCTCCCACTCTGCAAACATACTTAGTGCTTTTCTTCCTCATTCTTTTCGATCCTTCCTGGAAGTGAGACCCTATAGTCTCCAGCTTCTACCTCCACCTGTGATGTGGATCACTTCTCCTCTGACTTCCTCATGGACTGTTCTATTCAGCATCTCTACTTCTTTATATTTTTCCACTTCCCCTATCTATTGACTTCTTCCTATCACCATTTAAACAAGATAAATCCTGTTCCATCAAGTGTGCTACCTTGATCTGCTCTCTGGTTGCCTCCTGGGTCTTCTTTGTAGGCAGTGCCTATTTGACAATTCCTAAACAGTCCACTCTGTAGGATTCTTCTTGGTCTGTCTTCACTCTCTTTCATACATGCTCTTCTCTTTTGAGTCCTCATCTTTCCAGAGACTTTTCCCCCATCTCTTATTTTGGTTAACTTCTACTCATCCTTTAAGCCTCGAACATCACTTCCTCATGGAGGTCTTCTTCTGACCCTTATGTTAGGGTCCCTGCTATATGTGTTTCTACCTCCCTTTCCCTCCCCCATTGTGACATTCATGATGGCAAGTCTTACACCCATCTCCCCTATTAGTCTTTATCATCTCATCTCCCTTACCACTAAATCATCAATATCTAATAAAGCGCCAGCACACAGTATACATTTGTATTGGTTTTCTACTGCTGCATAAAAACATTGCCAAAAATTGAACAGCTTAAAATAACATGTATTAATTATCTCACAGTTTCTGCGAATCAGGAGTCCAAGCATGGCTTAGCTAGGTCCTCTGTTCAGGGTCTAGCAAGGCTTTGAGGTAAGAATTTGCTTCTAAGCTTATTCAGGTTGCTGGCAGAATTCTTTTCCTTCTGGTTGTATGGCACCAGATGCTCGCTTTTTGTGGGCTGTCCCCTGAAAGCTGCCCTCAGGTCCTTGAGGCTATCCTTAGTGCAGAGAGGTCATCCATACATAGTTCTTTGCCACTTAGGCCTCCTCAGTGTGGCTGCTTACATCCTCACACCAGTGGGAAGAATCACTCTTGTGCATGCTAGCAAGGTGGATGTGTGTATGTGTGTGTATACACAATGTTAATATTATGTATCAATGTAATTATCAGAATGAAATCCCATAATTTTGCCATATTCTATTAGTTCAAAGGAAGTCACAGGTCCCACACCCAAGGAAAGGAAATTGGGGATTATGCAGGGCATGAACATCGGGCTTAGGGTCTGTCCAAAATATTCAATAGAATTTCATAAAATAATAAATGTATTGGATCCTTATCTCCCACACAATAAAGACTTACGCAAGTCTTATATATGCAAGGCTTATATAATAAAGCTTTTCATTATATAATTCCTGTTTCTCTCTCCACCTGGTTCTTAACACTTCCGCTGTAACACATGGTTGCTATTCCACAAACACACCATGTTGTTTCATATATTCATGCATTTACAGAAGCCTTGCCCTCTTTTCAAATTATTTTTTTTCTCTTCTTTTTATGCCAGACAAGCCCTTCCCCTTCTCTAAGACCCAGGTAAAGTATAACTTTTTAGATACTCCTTCCTTACACACAATATAGACTGAAGAAGTATCTTTAACCTTGTGCTCAAGGCACATAACTCAATTTTTAAAAAAATTTTTTCCCACATTAGGAAACAAAACAGATGAGCATAGGGAAAAAAGGAGAGAGAGAGAGGGAGAGTCAAACCAAGGAGGGTACTTGGTGTGATGAGCATCAGGTGATGTGTGGAAGTGTTGGGTCACTATATTTTACACCTGAAACTAATATTACACTGTATGTTAACTAACTAAAAACTTAAAATTTTCTCCCACGTATTACTATGAAAAATTTTAAACACGCAATGAGGCTGAAAGAATTTTACAGTGTATACCTATATCCCCATTAACTGGATTCTACCACTGAGTAGTCTGTTTTTTAAATTAATATCTTGCATTGATGTGATATATTTGTTATAGCTGATGAACCAATATTGACACATTATTAGTAACTAAAGTCCATTGCTTATGTTAGGGTTTGCTCTTTATATTATATAGTATTATGGGTTTAGACAAAGACATAATGTCATGTATCCACAATTAGAGTATAATACAGAATCATTTCACTTCCCTAAAAATGTCCTGTACTCTACCTGTTCACCACTCTGCCGTTCTCCCCAAATTCTGACAACCACTCATCTTTTTACTGTCTCTATAGGTTGCTTTTTTCAAAATGTCATAAATTGGAACCATTCAATATATAATATTTTTAGACTGCCTTCTATCACTTAGTAATATGCATTTAAGGATTCTCTATGTCTTTCATCTTTTTTTTTCTTTCATCTCTTAATAGCTCATTTTTTAAAATCACTGAATAATACATATTCCAGTGTGGATGCACCACCACACTTTGTTTACCCATTTACCCATCTTGGTTGCTTCCAAGGTTTGGCAATTATGACTAAAGCTGTTGTAGTTATTCATGTGTAAGATTTTGTGGACATAAGTTTTGGACTCATTCAGTTAATATCCAGGGGAGCGATTGCTGGCTCATATAGTAAGATTATGTTTAGCTTTTAAGAAACCACCAAGCTGTCTCCCAAAGCGGCTGTACATTTTGTATTCCTACCAGCAAATGAACATTCTTGTTTTACATCCTCACCAACATTTGGGGTTCTGGGCCTTAAACTTTAGCCATTCTACTAGGTGTGTAGTGTATCTCATTGTTGCCTTAATCTGTAATTCCCTAATGTATGTTGAGAATCTTTTCATATGCTATTTACCATCTATACTTCCTCTTTGTTGTTATGGAATGAACTGCGTCCTTCTAAAAGTCCTACTTTGAAGCCCTAAACCCCAAAGTGACTGTGTTTGCAGATAGGTCCTATAAGGAAATAATTTGGGGGAAATGAGGTCATAAGGGTGGGGCACTGTTATGACAGGATTAGTGTCCTTATAAAAAGAGACACCAGAGAGCTGTACACATAAATACAGAAGAAGTGCCACATGAGGACACAGTGGCCTACAAAGCCAGGAAGAGAGCTCTCACCAGAAACTGAATTTGCTGGCACCTTGATCATGGACTTCTAGCCTCCAGAACTGTAGGAAAATAAATGTCAGTTGTTTAAGCCCCCCAGTCTATGCTATTTTGTTATGGCAGCCTGAACAGACTAATGCATTTGGGAAGGTATCTGTTCAGATATTTGGCGCACTTTTAATTGCGTTGTTCTTGTTCTTGTTGTTGAGTTTAAAGATCTCCTTATATATTTTGGATCCAAATCATTTAATGGACAATGTGTTTTGCTAATATTTCCACCTAGACAATGATATAGGTAGGGTTTTAGCTCTGAATACTTTGTTTTGCAATTGCCTTTTTATGAACCTATCATTCCCACTAGTCTATAATCTCTCTGAAGGTGGAGCAGTGTCTTCACATTTAGGCACCTATAAGTGAGGACAGAGCCTAGCACGAGTCAGTCACATAATATAAATTACTGGCTGGCCGGTTGAATAAATGAGTGGATGAATAGTGACATGAAAGGAAAAGCTGATATATCTTAAGGAGGGGTTCAGTGTCAGGCAGAGGGGTCAGGCCAGCACCAGAGGGCTGGGTTATGGCCGCTGGAGACAAATGTCTGTGTCACACAACCAGGGTTAGCATCACACAGATGGGAGGGGTCACTGTCCTGAAGGTAGTAGTTTAGAGAAGGGCCTGATTTCAGAGTTTGACAAAGGGTGGACCAGAGAGGAGGGGGCTGGGAAACACTCTGAGCTCCAACATTGCTCAGATTAGGTATGTTTTACCCTGGAAAGGGAAAGCAAAATGCTGAATTCCAGATCCATTCTCTTCTATGTCAGGGACCAAATCACCTGATCTCCATTCTTGTCCTTCTGATACCTGACACCATCCCTTATTCTGACCAATGGACACCTCTTTGGGAACTGAATCCTGCCACTGAAAGAATTCACGTATTTTTGTTTTCAACCCTAGAACCCCTTCTTCCTGTATCTTACTTAGTCTTTTTCCATCCCTCCTCTCCATCCTTTCCAGAGACCCTGAGCTGAACTTCATCCTTTGAAAAGGCTTTTGACATCAATATGAAGCTTATCCTCTTCTGGGCTCTCTTGAACATGCCTGGTGAGTATCTTCACATTTTTCTCTTTACTTGCCAAAGAGAAATCCTGGGAGAATCATGAAAGATAGACAGATACAGACAGGAGGCACATTCCAGACTACAAGTGTAGAACTGACTCTCCCTCACCACTGCCACTGTCCCCACCAGCTTTCCACCGTGACATCGCCTGCCTGCCTCACCTCAGCTTGACTGTATGCTCTTTGAGGAGGCACGGACATTGAAACCCTAACACTAAATCTGTTCCCAAGGAAGACTGTGACCCAGCTCTGGGCCAGTCTAGAACAGGACTGTTGCCGTTAGGAGGGAATGAGAAGTGGAGGCAGGGGTTGAGAGCAGAGGTTCAACTAATGGACACAGCAGAGCATTCAAGGGTTTTAGGTCTTGTCCTGGCAGGTTCCAGTTACTCAAGCAAAAACCTTGGAGGCATTCATAAAATCTCTTTCTCTCACACCCCACATTCAATCTGTTTGGAAAATTTTGTTGGTTCTATCTTCTAAATATATCCCAAATCCAATTACATCTCACCACCTCCACTGATCACAATGGCCAAGACACCATCTTCTGCCTGGATTATCACATGAATCCCCTAAGAGGCCTCTCTGCTTTCTAATCCTACACTCAATACTTCATAAGGAAATGACCGTCACTGCCTTACACCTAAAACCCTGATGCGGCTCCACATTCCTTCAGAAGAAAGTCCCACATCTTTATGATGCTCTACAAAACCCTGCATCACTGCTTTTACCTCGATCCTTTCTTGCTCTTCTCCCCCTCACCTGCCATGCCAGCCACACTGGCCTTTATGATACTCCTTAAACAAGTCTTAGGACTCTTGCCCCAATGGTTTCCTCCACCTGGATCCCTGTTCCCCAGATATCTGATGATCTAACTCACCCATCTTCATTTCATTGGTCATCTCTCATGCTGTCCACAGGCCTACCTATCCTGACTTCTGTGTAACATTGCAGAATGCCCCAACACACACACACACACACACACACACACACACACACACACATCCCTGGTACTGCCTCTTCCTCTTTCCCTATTCTTCTATTTGTCCCACAGCACCAATCACCATCTAATACACTAGACCATTTACTTATGTTTTGTGTCTACTGTTATGGGATGTCTTCTCTCATCAGAATGTATGAGAGCAGGGGTACTTCTCTGCTTCATTCCCTATATAGCCCAAGCCCCTATAACAGAGCCTGGCACATATGAGGTGCTCATACTTACTTGTTGAGTGAATACATTATCTTCCCCTCCTCAGATTGTGTTTGCAGTCGGTCTGTTCTTTAAATGGCACTTATATTGTTTTGCCCTGCATTGTTGTAGGGAGAAAGGGGTGAGACTGGTAAAAGCATTCTTAAAAAGGTAAAAACAGTAAGTTCTCCATGAGTAGATTTAACATGTGTTCACTGAATTGTAGAAGGTATTTAAGAAAACTTGTATTTTAATCTGAAAAATATTTATTGACAACAAAAGGGAAAATACCTTTATCTTTTGAAATTCATATGTTTCTATCATTTTCTTCATGTTTTTAGAAGAAAGTAAGCCAGTTTGCAAATTTAGTTTATAGAAAAATGTATTAGAGAGAAGGGCAGGGGAACTTAAGCCTCTTAAGTAATTTTCCTTTGTTTTTCCTACTGATCCCTGCAAAAATCTCAGAATTTCCTGTCTACGTTTCTCTTTCCAGTTGCTCTGGCTTTTGATCCAGATTACCTAAATGGCATCACTCCCCCATACCTGGTCTACTTGAAATCTGATTACTTGCCCTGTGTTGGAGTTCTGATACACCCCCTTTGGGTGATCACAGCTGCACACTGCAACTTACCGTGAGTAATAAGCCCCCAACGCCACTTTGTGCTTTCGGTTCTCAGGTTGGGCATAGACTCAGATCCCTGCCTGGTGCCATTGCCCAATGAAGTGGGGTTAGGGAGGCCTTCTGGGGATGTGTTCAGTGGTAGAGAAAAAGGTCTTTGGGAAGGGGCTAATAAAGGCCCATAATGATGGATAAATAATCTCTGCCAAGTCTTCTCTCAAACAACTACATTGTTCCAGAAAGCTTCAGGTGATGTTGGGGATTACAAATCCATCAAACGACAATGAAAAGAATATACAAGTAGTTGGCCATGTGAAGATGATCCATCATCCGTACTTCTCAATCACTTCTATTGAGCATGACCTCATGTTAATCAAGCTGAGAGAAAGTGTTGAACTCAATGACTATGTGCAACTGGTCAACCTGCCTGAAGAACCTGTCCGTGAAGAAACCATGTGCATGGTCTCCACGTGGGCCTACAACCTATGTGATGACTGTGAGTGACCTCAAGATAATCCTCTTCTCTCAGAATAGGACATACTCTGTCCCTTCTCTTCTCTTGGCTTCTGCAATTCTTCCCAATGAGGCTTTTTTTTTTTTTTTTTTAAGATTTTATTTATTTATTTGACAGAGAGAGACACAGCGAGAGAGGGAACACAAGCAGGGGGAGTGGGAGAAGGAGAAGCAGGCTTCCTGCCGAGCAGGGAGCCCAATGCAGGGCTCGATTCCAGGACCCTGGGACCATGACCTGAGCCAAAGGCAGATGCTTAATGACTGAGCCACCCAGGCACCCCCCAGTGAGGCTTCTTTCTAACTTCTTAATTCATCCTTGTCATCTCTCTTCCCTTTCCCTGTACCTCACTGAAGGAGTCCTTCAAGCTTTGCCCCCCTCACTGTATCCTCCTATCATCTTTGCTTCCAGACATGATAGAAAAGGTATTAGTGGGAAGAAGACATTTGTATTCTAGTCCTAATTTGCTGTGTGGCAGTTGGCCACTTTGCCTTTGGAGCATCAATTTTCTGAACTCCAAAATGTGGCACAAACTATATCAGATGTTTTCAAACTGTTCTAGGCAATAAAGAAACATAAAGCCTTGAAATATTGTAAAATAATATTAATGTATTAAACATAAGATAAATACATAATACTGTGCTAAATCAGGCAGAACTTCTGTATGCAAGACTGTGATACAAAAAAAAAAAAAAAGAAAAGTTTAAGAAAAATATTTCTGAGGGGCACCTGTGTGGCTCAGTCGGTTGAGTGTCTGCCTTCGGCTCAGGTCATGATCCCAGGGTCCTGGAATCGAGTCCCGAGTTGGGCTCTCTGCTCGGTGGGGAGTCTGCTTCTCCCTCTGTCCCTCCACCAACCTGTGCTTGCTCTCTCTCTCTTAAATAAATAAATAAAATCTTAAAAAAAAAAAAAAACTAATGATGTACTGTATGGTGGCTAACTTAACATAATAAAAAAAAGAGAAAAAAATTTCTGAAACATTTTTGACTGGTAACATTCTGAACATTCACTCTTTTCTTTACAAAATTTAAAAAATGACTACCATTTAAAACAGTGGAATCTCTCCATATAATCTGAATCTCCTGAATTGCATGTTCGACCTCAGCTTCTACATCACATGATTCAGATTCCATGAAAAAACTGAGCAAATTAAGACAACTTTCTCTCTTCTAAGTTTTGAGCCCGTCTGCCCACCATCCCACTCCAATATTTTCCAAATTCAAAACCACTATCTGTAGCTATTAATCAAGAGAGTAATGAGTATGGGAGAAGGAGGGTTGATTAACTATAAGGAAAATGGAACTATGGTCTGTATATACTATATAGTTCTATGATAGACCTTTAGGAAGAATTATTAGTACAATTTAACTCATGAGTAAGTTTGTTTTTGTATTTAATATACATCGTATGCTGTATACCATAGTAAGAAAAGGAGATTCATGTTGACCAAGCCTGTCAGATTACACCCATCCATCTACCCTGACTCTCCGTTTATAGAAGTCAGGAGGTGGCTATTCACTTATCTTAACAGTGCTGCCATTCCTCCAAACTTTTTAAACTGCTCTTTTCAGACCTTGAGAGGTACATTTCCTTGAATATATCAAAAAAGTAGAAATTCTTTTTTTCCCAGCTTTATTGAGGTATAATTAAAAAATAAAGATTATATAGACTTAAGGTATATAGTGTCATGTTTTGATGCCCCCTACTGAGCTAATTATCCAACACCTCACATATTTACCTTATATATATGTGTATGTGGTGAGAGTATTTAAGATCTACTCTCTTAGAAAGTTTTAAGTACATGGTACAATATTATTAACTATAGCCACCATGCTGTACATTCAATCTCTAGTACTTAGACATCTAATAACTAAAAGTTTGTACCCTTTGATCAACAACCCTCCCCCCATATCTTCCACCCACCAGCCTCTGACAACCACCATTGTATTCTCCGTTTCTGTGAGTTTGGTTTTTTTAGATTCCACATAGGTGTGAGATTATATGGTATTTGTCTTTCTTTGTCTGGCTTATTTCACTTAGCATTATGTCCTCTACACAAGTAGAAACTTTTGTCCTGTGAGAGTCAATTTGAGTTTTGAAAATAAATGTCTCCCTGATGAGCAGTATACTTGATTCATCTGGGTTATGACACTTGTATCAAAAAGAGATACAACTTACCCCCGCCCCACCTCCAAAATTCAGTTTATTTTGATCTGACTTATGAAGTAATTTTTTTTTTTAACAGATACTGGGTTTTTCTGATCTGACAAATGAAAACTAGACTCTCTAGATTCCTTCAAATTCTAAAAGTAGAAGAGATGTCATTTAAGGGTACAAACTTAAAACTAGTAGATAAACAAGTCCTGGAGACCTAATGTATAACATGCTTAATGCAGACAACAATATCATACTATAATCAAACTTGCTAAGAGACTAGATCTTAATTATTACCACCACAGAAAAGAAATGATAATTATGTGACATGTTAGAGGAGCTAACGATAGCTACAATAGCAATCACATTACAATCCATAAATATATCAAATAAACACATTGAACACCTTAAATTTATATATTGTTACATGTCAAATATATTTCAATAAAAAAATTTAAAAGGAGACAGTGATGAATTTAAACTATGGGACAAATAATAAGCATGAAAACTCAAAAAATAAAATAAAATAATAAAGAATTCCATATTAAAGGCTATTCTTTAAATGTTTTTTTTTTTTTTAAGTAGATTTATTTACTTATTTGAGATAGAGAGAGAGAGAGAAAGAGTACGCACTTGCGAGGGTTTGGGGAGGGGCAGAGGGAGAGAGAATCTAAAACAGACTCCACACAGAGCACAGAGCCCGACATGGGGCTCTATCTCACAACCTGAGCCAAAACCAAGAGCTGGACCCTTAACTAACTACACCATCCAAGCACAGTCAGTTAAGCATTTAGAGTTCTAGAAAATCTTTATTTCATTGCAGAGATGTCTCATATTTACATATAACTTCCAGGAATTTAACCTCTTTTATAAAGAGATAAACACTCGTATCACGAGAAATGGTTAATCTGATCATTTCCTGCTGTCTGAGAAGCTACAGCTGTGATTTCTCTCAGTGTTTGATCTCTTTTCCTTTCTTCCAGAAGAAGAAATGTGCTGAAAAAGAGGGCAAGTAAAAAAGGAGGTTTGTTATCTACTAACTCTTACGGAAGTTGTACACCTTTCTTTCCTCTAGCCAAGGGGCCTGACTCACTGCAGAATGTGAACATCTCCATAATCTACAGGAGTGAGTGCCTCGAGGCCTATAAAACTTACAGGATCCAAGAAAGTATGCTGTGCCTGGGCATTGTTCCAGGAAGGAGGCTGCCCTGCAAGGTAATGTACTCTTGATGCCTTAGTTTTCCCATTTTATTTCTTGTGTCTTTTGCCAGAAAGATAAGATAACCCTACATCCCTTTTGTTCCAGCAGGAAGTCACAGCTGCCCCAGCGGTCTGCAATGGGGTACTTCAAGGGATATTGACTTTTTTAGATGGATGTGTTTTGAGAGCTGACGTGGGCATCTATACCAGAATCTTTAAGTACATGCCCTGGATTAGAAATACAATGGACAACTACTGAGCTGCCATAACAGGAAGTCTAGATCATGTGACACAGCCTGTCCCTATGTCCAGCCTCACAATGGAGCCTAAATAGATGCCCTCGGTTGCGCCAGGCATGCCTGTCTCTCTTCTGCCCAACAGAGTGGGTGATGTGTACATCCCCGTGCTGTGACCAGACATGACAACCCTTCTTCCTCTTTTGACACAGATGACAAACACCATATCCCTTAGGCAGTTGAAGTTTATGAAGTGGGGACTGTGTTCTAACAAAGGGATCACTGACCTATTGAAAAAAGGCCACTCAGCCATTTAGGGTGACAAAACCCCTATTACTTGCACTGAGTTAACATGTGCTTTTGGCAAGTCACACATGCCAGAAGGAAAAAGGAAGCCTGACAAAGAGTGAGCTAACTAGAAGTATAGGTGAGGGAAAAGGTTTCTGGGAAGGAACCTGTAAGAGGTGTTGTGCTTAGTTTCTCCTTGCCCATAGGACTCTCAACACTGGCCACAGATCCTGGTCATTTATTTTGCAAGGTTCTGGGTAGAGCCTTGAGCCATGAGAGGTTAATACAAAAGCGAACTGGGGGATGAGACATAGCAGGTGAAACAGGGAGTCTGGGCCAGATTTTGTCAACACATGCTTGCCCTTTCTATTATGCCAGCTGCCACAGGGACTCCATTCTCTCCAACTGTTACTCTTGCATTTTTCTTCCTCTCTTTTCACCTCACCCCTGCAGCTAGCTCCAGTTACCACCTGAGAGTTTTAACTGATAGTTACTGAGAATCAAAAGCACAGAAACCAAACTGAGTTTTAGAGGGTTTTGCCTCTGGCCACTACAGGTGGGACTGTTGAAAATTTACAGTCCAGCTAGGGGACAAGGGAACTCCTCTCAGGAAGCAGAGTTCCAGCAATAAATCTTGTCTTCTCCGGGATTCGAAAACCTCTCGGTAAAGCCTATCTTGCAGTGTTCAAAAGCAACCCTTTGTGTATGGATTATTCAGGCAATTGTGAGAGCTTCACTTTCATGTGTGTTATTAACTGACATTTTAGCTATGGGGAAACAGATGGTTTTTGCAAGAGAGCACCTCACCCGCTGGAGATGTTTCCCACCTTAAAATGGCGCTATGATTTCAATAGTTCATCCTGGTACCTTATAAAACTACTTGATTTCAGGTGATGAAGCGTATGTCAAGTTCACTGAATTCCATGGGGATCAGCGTACTGTCTCACCACCATCACTGCATAGTGACTTCCTTGGTTGGAAAATACATTCCTCTGTTGTGAGGTACATAAGGCATTCAGTTAATTCAAGGATGGTAGTGCTGGGAAGGTGGCAAGGGATAGAAAATCCAAATCTAGACTATATCATTTTCAGTGAGGACAATAGCTATTTCCTCCATGTTGAAAGGGGCTGTTGGGGTCCCTGGGGTACAGTACTACATCAGGACTATATCAGGGCTGAGATGGGTCACTGACACTGGCACACTGGATCTGCAGCAGTGGTAGTAGCCAGGTGAGACTTTTAGGAAGTCCCTGCATATGCTCCATTTAGTCCCATTATTTGTTTATGGAGTCACTAAAAAGCCCTCAAGAAAATGAAGAAGGACTTCAGAACAGATCTGCTTACCTATCCCATTATTAAAGTCTACTGAATTGAAAACATTTTGGTGAGAATTCTCATGGGATACAAATTCTGCTGCAAGCTCACCCTGAAAAATCCTACTAAATAATTTTTCCCCAAAGAGCTAATCCCCATTCCCTCCATCTTCCTCCTTCTGAGTGCCTGTCAAGGTAGGCCATAAGCCACTCCCAAGAAATTCACATAAATCTCAACCTCAGGGAAGAAAACAACTAGATGTGTGTTAATTGAACTTCTGTCTCCTGAGAAGAACCTCATTCTTCTCTTTCCTTCAGGGCATCCCTCTGAGGGGTTTTATAATCACAGCAGTAGACATGCAATCCGTCCTAGTATATCAACCAGTGAAGTCTTTCCGCCCTCACTGAACTGTTTATGAAGAAATCTCTTTGAGGTCACAGTGTGGCTTAAGGAAAGATTTCCCAGAGGAATTGCTTGTGCAACTTATTTGGACTTTCAGGGCCTAATTTACCTCTGGTCTATTTACACTCCAAGTTGGGGATGGAATATTGCTAAGCATATACAAGTCAATGACAAAGAAAGTCAGGTAGCCGCACCTAGATAGAGTAAGTTTCACAGCCAACTGGTGATCTGGAGTCAGGCATTTAGTCTCCACTAGACCCCAGTGGCAAACCAGAAGCTATTCCCCCAAAAGGAAAAAGGAGCATGACTTTGCTATCATGTTTTGGGAAACTCTATTTTGATTTTCTTATTAGGTTTTGCCATAAACTTCATTTAGTACATGAAAGATACTTCTAGAATCATTGAATCTACAGAATTTAAGCCTAAGAAATAGAGCCAATTGTATTTCAACCTGTGCTGGTTGAAAAGTCTTTTCTGCCTTAGTCTCTTCCTAAACTAACATCTTTCTAGATCACTCATTAAATGGTTCAGCGCATGATATCCTAATGAGACATATGTTGCTTATAAAATTTAGAGGTCTTCAGATATCATTTTTCATAGTAGGGAGCACAAGTATAACAATACATTCATTTCAATAGAGGAATCCAACATACACCCACAAGGTTCACCAGTTATATCACCTACCCACTACCATATATCTGTCTTTGCAAGCCAGGAAACTTGCTACTTCCTGTTATCTCATCCTACCAATATGATATCATTAATACAATAGATCAGCATGGTACCCTTTGAGACTGTCAAGTTCTTTAAAGACTATATTCAGGTTCAGGGGCAGAGCAATGATGACTGCCTGAGCATGGAGGTAAAAATATACTGTTGTCCCTGACAAATGAAAGCTAATTAATTCTGAGCTTCTCAAAGCCATGTACAAAAATACATTTTCCAGATGGATCGTTGCATACTGAGTGTGAAAGACTGTATTTTTTTGCTCTAGTAAGGAACCACATACGGAACAGCAACTATAATTGGAGTTACCACGCGATACTCAAACACTATCATTCCCCACCACCCTTATGACATGAACAGCTGAAGAACCAAATGAAATTATAATACAAAATATCACCCGGCATATTTCAATTCTGTGTTGGTAGTACTGGCCTCTGCAGTGTGCTGATGCTTTAGATTTACTAAGGGGACATTCGATCAACTTTCTCTTAGCCCTTTCTACAACAAAAGCTCACTTCGCAGGCCTGAAGGATATTGTAGAGATTCTACCAGTTGTAGAAAAAAATGTATGTACCCCTTCCACCCCTGCCAGTGCACACAGGTACTGTAGAAATAAATTCTAGATGGTTTCAGAGCCACATTGAATTACTCTAGGGAAGACTTAGGTAAAAAATCCAATTATCCCTCAATTTTCATAAGCCCCACTCTGATCAGAGGATAGCACTGATTATAAGTCTTCCCCACCACCACAAACACCACAAATTAGTACCAATTCAGAATCAGAATCTCAAAAAATTCAGCTATGTTCTTGTCCCTAGAGCACAAGTCACCAAGTAAATAGACTCAGGCCATCTTTGTATGGGCTGGAAGGGACAATGTTAGAACAAGTTTCATTCTTTAGAGTACTGGGTTCCCCTTCATTCAAGGGGCATTGAATGAGTTAATGTAACTGAGGGGGCGACTGGATGGCTCAGTCATTATGCATCTGCCTTCAGCTCAGGTCATGATCCTGGGGTCCTTTGATGAGCCCTGCATCAGGCTCCCTGCTCTGCGGGAAGTCTGCTTCTCCCTCTCCCACTCCCCCTGCTTGTGTTCCCTCTCTCCCTGTGTCTCTGTCAAATAAATAAGTAAAATCTTTTAAAAAAAAAAAATGTAACTAATTGAGGTTTGTGATGTAGGGAGGAGCCCATATCACTTTAGCATGTTGACTCACACCAGTCCACTATTATCAAATCCATCAGGTGTTTTTTGTTTTTTGGTTATATAAATCAAATAAGAGCTTGAACTTCCTGTCAGTTTCATTCCTGGGGATCCTAGTTTTTGGAGAACGCTTGAAAGAATCCTCTTTAGGGCCCCCAAACATCACCAGATAAGATTGTTTGTTTGTTTCCATTTTAAGAGTAAGAGAGGCAGATGAACTTAATAACTTGACATTTGTCCTTTTTCCTTAAACAAATTAAACTAAAATCTGAGAGGCCTTTTAGGGGGGGACAAAGGCCACTGTAAGAGGGGAATGTGTGACACCTGTAACGTTCTTCTGAACAGCCTCTTTGTTTATTTGCACTTTATGTTTTTAGCAGGAAATATGGTAGAATCCACCACTCAGGATCCTGAATGATGGGATACATCTTTCTAATTTTAAGTTTCAGACTTGGGACTCTCATGTTGCCATGTATCTAAGCCATATTCTCTATCAGCTCTAGAAGTAACTTTGCCAGAAATTTCCCTTCCCATCTTATTCCTTTGTCTCTCTCAACTTGTTCAGAACTTATGTGGAGAAAATGGTGGGGGGGGGCATGTCATTCATCAGTTTTTTCAAATCATAATAACATGTTAGGATTTGGACAGCGTGTGTTGTTCCATTGAGTAAGGGGATACCCCCTATAACCACTGTTCCCAAGGCTGAAAAGCTATGATCCCAAAAGCTAAATGAGGACGGATAGGCCAGGGTCTTACAAAAACAAGGTGAAGATTAGGCTCGAGCCTATGTTTGTGCAGGAAATTCATGTCAGCTACTGTACTGATGAGACTTTCAAGACATCTTACAATTTGTAATTCTTCTCCTGTGCGTTCATTTCAAGGACAGGAAGATTTCAGAAACCATAAGATGAGCTCTGTTCAATAGGGAATCAGGGTGGAAAAAAAGCCTTGATATGAGGTCATTGGCTCTAACAACTGGAGTAGAATCAAGTTGCCCACTGGAAGCTAAAGATAGAGATTAGAGAAACTGGCCTCGGGGCTGACACAGGCAAGGAACCCCAAGGTCATTGCTCCCAGGCCCTTTGAAAACTCAGCAGTACTAGGCACCTTCATTATCTCACTTTGGGGTTTCTTGCAGGTACTCTGACTAAAATCAAACCAGTGTTCCTTGTCGTCTCTCTTTCCCAGTCTATGATTTGCTGTTTGTTGTTGTTGTTGGTTTGTTTTTAAGAGATTATTAAGTGTTAGTAAATCACATGTAGGATTTGCTTCGACTATAAAACGTGCATCCAAACTTGCTTTTGCCTGGCTCTCTGTAGCCCCAAACCCCTACCTTGAGCCATTTAGTTGGCACACCTATAATCTCTAGAGCCCCATCTACAAAAGCAGCCCAAGACATGGCTCCAATGCTATCCTTGGTTAAAAGAAGTTTAGCTCATCACCAGGCCAAACTTGCTGTTATACTTTTCTACCCAAATAGCCCAATTTTAGTAACTGGGCTTCTGTTCTATTCCTGCAGTGAAGCCTCCTCCCCTCCTCACCCCCCTTTTTTAAATCCCAGTTCCATTAATGCTGTCTTTGTCTTGACAACCTTCTCTGTTTCCCCAGCTCCTGTAAGCCTAGGGCTCTGCCTGACTCTTCCCAGATGTTGCTGGAAACCCATAGGAGGCCTGCTGGTTTTCCTGGCCTACTGCCCCTCTACTGGCCACCTGCCTGACTTCCCTTCCAACTTCACTTCAATATGCTTTGCTATCTGGATCCTGTCAGCTTAGCTGACTCTCCCCAGTGATTGTTATCTCCCCACTCTGATTTCTACCATCTGCCCCTCCAGTGTGAGTTTATCTCATTTCTAGATCCCCAAAAGGATGATCTCGGGCTTAGCGCAGCTGAAAGAGCACAGGTTTGGGATTCAATTTGGTATTTAATCCCAACTTCCACAGCTACTAGCTGTGTGTCCTCAGTCATTAAGGAATTTAACCTGTCTTGTTTTAGTTTATCTCTAAAATAGGACCGATAATACTCTTCTGGATTATTGGGAATAAATAGGATAATTTATGTAAGGCACGAAGCATAATATTTAGCACATAGTAGGCACTCAATAAATGATAATCCCACTTAAATCTTTGCCAAGGTATTACTGGTAATCGGTCACCATTTCTTTACATCTGAGTTTATCTTTCTTCAATTAGGATGGAAGCTACTTTCATGTACACACACACACACAACACACACACACACACATACACAATCAATCAGGTTATGTCAGAGAGCCAAAGAACATCCTGATAGAATTTACCAATATAAGTTCCCTTTCCTCAGGCATCAGGCACCTGTGCCTTTCCCAGCCTGTATGGGAGAGGCCCTTAGGTATGAAATACAGAAAGGAAGTTTTACAACGTTACTGTATTTATTTGGGTAGCGGTCTAAATCTGTAACTGCAACATAAGTACCTTGTAGTATCACTTAGGCAATTGCTAGATAGGGTTGCTTTGTTTTTGAAGTGTTTCCCTGATTTCAGAAATCCTAAACACTCATTCTATATAATGAGGAGAACCCACAAAAGTAGAAAAATAAGTTTAAATTCACAATCCTAACTATTATATTATTTTGTAAAGTTTTCTGGTATTCTATACTTTCTCCTCAGTTTAGCTAACTGTTAATCCACGTCGGGATTCATTGCCTACCGAACCCAGTTAATGCAGTTTATCCCTGTTTATCCTTAACAAGCCCCATTAGGGTGCTACGGACAGATGAGTGCCTAAACTCAAAGGACTTGCATGGATTCTGAAGCTCTAATAATTATTAACCCATTATCAACTCTCTCTTCCCAAGCCCACCTGTATCTAAGCCCCTACCTTCACATTAGACCCATGCTTGCTCTTCTGCTCAGGGGCCTGGAAATGATGGTGTAGGGGCCATAAATATGGGCTATGTTGCTGTTCTGGGCTCAGGAATCTAAATTATAACAAAGACACTCATCCTGCAAGTGAAACTTTGAGCTCATGCTTTCTGCTTTCTGAGGACCTTCTAAATGAAGGAATAAGGAAGGTAAGAAGAGGGGTAAAATTTGGAGGAGGTAAAGAGGATACATGCCTCATATTTCTTGAAAGTTCACACCATATCTGGTAAAATACTGAAAATGGAGTATTCTATGCATGTATCGATTAGTTGAGAGGATGACTAAGACAAAGGAGAACAGAGAGATGGCTGCCTTAGGTGAGGATACTCACCTGCAAGCCCTGGAAGTCCACCATCTTAAAACGAATCCAAGCCATGGAGATACGACAGGGCAGAATCCAATTTACACAATCATAACATATAGTACTTTCCCCTCCAAATGATTGGATGTCGTTAGTATAATTTTGTCTATTCCCATCTGGACCCCTCGAAACCTAGGACAAGTCTGTGGGGGTACTGAGCGTCTTTGCAGGACACTCACCTGACCTGCTGTCACATCATGTGTGGACGTCCCAGTGCTCTCTGACCACGTCTGCAACACAATGGGCGCTGGCTTTCTGGAAGGGGCAGAGATGTCCACCACGTCACACCTCCCTCATTGCAGTGGCGATGCATTCATCACGCAACAAGGCAGCATCATGAGGTATTGAGAGTCATCGACTCGGAATTCCTGTACTTGAGGGCTGGTTATGTGACATCAGGCAAGTCGTCCCAGGTGTCGAGCATCCATTTCCCTATTAGAACAAAAACAGAAAAAAAAACGCAAAAAATGGTGGTTCTTGCCTAATCGGGCATTTGAAAGTATTGGATGAGAAAATGAAGATAAACATACTTCCCAAGAACATGGACAAATCCCTCACACCAGCCTGCAGACAGGAGACTACATCACAGAGACCAGTATTTCCTATCTGAATAATGACAGGTAAATAACATAATCCAATCAAAAAGCATTGTTTGGGCCCCTAACATCGGCCAATCTAGGAGGGCTAGTCTAATCACCAAGGAATAAAGGGTCTAGGCAGTGGTATTAAGGCATAGTTCATGGTCCAAGTGAGCAGAATTGCATCTGGGAAGTCTCCACAGAGCTCCCAGGGATGGAGGTTCAAGAGGTCCCATCAGAGCAACGGTGCCTTCTATTGCTCCGGTGATGGTGCTTGGCTGTAGTTGTTTCAAGAGCAGCTAGGAGAGGACCTGAGCATTCCTTTTTTTTTTTTTAAATTTTATTATGTTAATCACCGTACATTACATCTTTAGTTTTTGATGTAGTGCTCCACGATTCATTGTTTGTGTATAACACCCAGTGCTCCATGCAGAATGTGCCCTCTTTAATACCCATCACCAGGCTAACCCATCCTCCCACCCCACTCTCCTCTAGAACCCTCAGTTTGTTTTTCAGAGTCCATCTTCTCCCATGGTTCGTCTCCCCCTCTGATTTCCGCCCCTTCATCCTTCCCCTCCTGCTATCTTCTTCTTCTTCTTCTTTTTAATATATATTGTATTATTTGTTTCAGAGGTACAGATCCGCAATTCAACAGTCCTGCACAATTCACAGTGCTCACCACAGCACACACCCTCCCCAATGTCTATCACCCAGCCACCTCATCCCTCCCATCCCCCACCACTCCAGCAACCCTCAGTTTCTTTCCTGAGATTAAGAATTCCTCGTATCAGTGAGGTCATATGATACATGTCTTTCTCTGATTGACTTATTTCGCTCAGCATAACACCCTCCAGTTCCATCCACGTCATTGCAAATGGCAAGATCTCATTCCTTTTGATGGCTGCATAATATTCCATTGTATATATATACCACTTCTTCTTTATCCATTCATCTGTCAATGGACATCTTGGCTCTTTCCACAGTTTGGCTATTGTGGACATTCCTGCTATAAACATTGCGGTGCACGTACCCCTTCAGATCCCTACATTTGTATCTTTGGGGTAAATACCCAGTAGTGCAATTGCTGGATCATATGGTAGCTCTATTTTCAACTTTTTGAGGAACCTCCATACTGTTTTTCAGAGTGGCTGCACCAGCTTGCATTCCCACCAACACTGCAGGAGGGTTCCCCTTTCTCCGCATCTCCGCCAACATCTGTCGTTTCCTGACTCGTTAATTTTAGCCATTCTGACTGGTGTGAGGTGGTATCTCATTGAGGTTTTGATTTGGATTTCCCTGATGCCGAGCGATGTTGAGCACTTTCTCATGTGTCTGTTGGCCATTTGGATGTCTTCTTTGGAAAAATGTCCATTCATGTCTTCTGCCCATTTCTTGATTGGATCCTTTGTTCTTTGGGTGTTGAGTTTGATAAGTTCTTTATAGATTTTGGATACTAGCCCTTTATCTGATATGTCATTTGCAAATATCTTCTCCCATTCTGTCGGTTGTCTTTTGGTTTTGTTGACCGTTTCTTTTGCTGTGCAAAAGCTCTTTATCTTGATGAAGTCCCAATAGTTCATTTTTGCCCTTGCTTCCCTTGCCTTTGGCGATGTTTCTAGGAAGAAGTTGCTGCAGCTAAGGTCGGAGAGGTTGCTGCCTGTATTCTCCTTTAGGATTTTGATGGATTCCTGTCTTTCAACATTTTGAGTCTATTTTTGTGTGTGGTGTAAGGAAATGGTCCAGTTTCATTCTTCTGCATGTGGCTGTCCAATTTTCCCAACACCATTTGTTGAAGAGACTGTCTTTTTTCCATTGGACATAATTTCCTGCTTTGTCAAAGATTAGTTGACCATAGAGTTGAGGGTCCATTTCTGGGCTCTTTATTCTGTTCCATTGATCTATGTGTCTGTTTTTGTGCCAGTACCACACTGTCTTGATGATGACAGCTTTGTAATAGAGCTGGAAGTCCGGAATTGTGATGCTGCCAGCTTTGCTTTTCTTTTTCAACATTCCTCTGGCTATTTGGGATCTTTTCTGATTCCATACAAATTTTAGGATTATTTGTTCCATTTCTTTGAAAAAAGTGGATGGTATTTTGGTGGGGATTGCATTGAATGTGTAGATCGCTCTAGGTAGCGTTGACATCTTCACAATATTTGTTCTTCCAATCCATGAGCATGGAACGTTTTTCTATTTCTTTGTGCCTTCCTCAATTTCTTTCATGAGTATTTTATAGTTTTCTGAGTACAGATCGTTTGCCTCTTTGGTTAGATTTATTCCTAGGTATCTTATGGTTTTGGGTGCAGTTGTAAATGGGATCGACTCCTTAATTTCTCTTTCTTCTGTCTTGTTGGTGTATAGGAATGCCACTAATTTCTGTGCATTGATTTTATATCCTGCCACTTTACTGAATTCCTGTATGAGTTCTAGCAGTTTTGGGGTGGAGTCTTTTGGGTTTTCCACATAAAGTATCATATCATCTGCAAAGAGTGAGAGTTTGACTTCTTCTTTGCCAATTTGGATGCCTTTGATTTCTTTTTGTTGTCTGATTGCTGTGGCTAGGACTTCTAATACTGGCTGAATAGCAGTGGTGATAGTGGACATCCTTGCTGTGTTCCTGACCTTAGGGAGACAGCTCTCAGTTTTTCCCCATTGAGAATGATATTCGCTGTGGGTTTTTCATAGATGGCTTTTATGATATTGAGGTATGTATCCTCTATGCCTATACTCTGAAGAGTTTTGATCAAGAAAGGATGCTGTACTTTGTCAAATGCTTTTTCTGCATCTATTGAGAGGATCATATGATTCTTGTTCTTTCGTTAATGTATTGTATCACGTTGATTGATTTGCGGATGTTGAACCAACCTTGCAGCCCAGGGATAAATCCCACCTGCTCGTGGTGAATAATCCTTTTAATGTACTGTTGCATCCTATTGGCTAGTATTCTGGTGAGAATTTTTGCATCCATGTTCATCAAGGATATTGATCTGTAATTCTCCTTTTTGATGGGGTCTTTGTCTGGTTTTGAGATCAAGGTAATGGTGGCCTCATAAAACGAGTTTGCAAGTTTTCCTTCCATTTCTATTTTTTGGAACAGTTTCAGAAGAATAGGTATTAATTCTTCTTGAAATGTTTGGTAGAATTCCCCTGGGAGGCCATCTGGCCCTGGGCTCTTGTTTGTTGGGAGATTTTTGATGACTGCTTCAGTTTCCTTAGTGGTTATAGGTCTGTTCAGGTTTTCTATTTCTTCCTGGTTCAGTTTTGGTAGTTGATACATCTGTAGGAATGCATCCATTTCTTCCAGATTATCTAATTTGCTGGCATAGAGTTGCTCATAATATGTTCTTATAATTGTTTGTATTTCTTTGGTGTTGGTTGTGAACTCTCCTCTTTCATTCATGATTTTGTTGATTTGGGTCATTTCTCTTTTCTTTTTGATAAGTCTGGCCAGGGGTTTATCAATCTTGTTAATTCTTTCAAAGAACCAGCTCCTAGTGTCGTTGATCTGTTCTACTGTTCTTTTGGTTTCTATTTCATTGATTTCTGCTCTGATCTTTATTATTTCTCTTCTCCTGCTGGGTTTAGGCTTTATCTGCTGTTCTTTCTCCAGCTCCTTTAGGTGTAGGGTTAGGTTGTGTATTTGAGACCTTTCTCGTTTCTCGAGAAAGGCTTGTATTGCTATATACTTTCCTCTTAGGACTGCCTTTGCTGCATCCCAAAGATTTTGAACAGTTGTGTTTTCATTTTCATTTCTTTCCATGAAATCTTTTAATTCTTCTTTAATTTCCTGGTTGACCCATTCATTCTTTAGTAGGATGCTCTTTAGCCTCCATGTATTTGAGTTCTTTCCAACTTTCCTCTTGTGATTGAGTTCTAGTTTCAAAGCACTGTGGTCTGAAAATATGCAGGGAATGATCCCAATCTTTTGGTACCAGTTGAGACCTAATTTGTGACCTAGGATGTGATCTATTCTGGAGAATGTTCCATGGGCACTAGAGAAGAATGTGTATTCTATTGCTTTGGAATGGAATGTTCTGAATATATCTGTGAAGTCCATTTGGTCCAGTGTGTCATTTAAAGTCTTTATTTCCTTGTTGATTTTTTGCTTAGATGATCTGTCCATTTCAGTGAGGGGGGTGTTAAAGTCCCCTACTATTATTGTATTGTTGTCGATGTGTTTCTTTGCTTTTGTTATTAATTGGCTTATATAATTGGCTGCTCCCATGTTAGGGGCATAGATATTTACAATTATTAGATGTTCTTGTTGGATAGACCCTTCAAGTAGGATATAGTGTCCTTCCTCATCTCTTATTACAGTCTTTGGTTTAAAATCTAATTTGTCTGATATAAGGATTGCCACCCCAGCTTTCTTTTGGTGTCCATTAGCATGGTAAATGGTTTTCCAGCCCCTCACTTTCAATCTGGGGGTGTCTTTGGGTCTAAAATGAGTCTCTTGCAGACACATATCGATGGGTCTTGTTTTTTGATCCAATCTGATAGCCTGTGTCTTTTGATTGGGGCATTTAGCCCATTTACACTCAGGGTAACTATTGAAAGATATGAATTTAGTGCCATTGTATTGCCTGTAAGGTGACTGTTACTGTATATTTTCTGTGTTCCTTTCTGGTCTATGTTACTTTTAGGCTCTCTCTTTGCTTAGAGGACCCCTTTTAATATTCCTTGTAGGGCTGGTTTCGTGTTTGCAAATTCCTTTAGTTTTTGTTTGTCCTGGAAGCTTTTTATCTCTCCTTCTATTTTCAATGACAGCCTAGCTGGATATAGTATTCTTGGCTGCATATTTTTCTCATTTAGTGCTCTGAATATATCCTGCCAGTCCTTTCTGGCCTGCCAGGTCTCTGTGGATAGGTCTGTTGCCAATCTAATGTTTCTACCATTGTAGGTTACAGATCTCTTCTACCGAGCTGTTTTCAGGATTTTCTGTTTGTCTCTGAGACTCGTAAGTTTTACTATTAGATGTCGGGGTGTTGACCTATTTTTATTGATTTTGAGAGGGGTTCTCTGTGCCTCCTGGATTTTGATGCCTGTTTCCTTCCCCCAAATTAGGGAAGTTCTCTGCTATAATTTGCTCCAATATACCTTCTGCTCCTCTCTCTCTTTCTTCTTCTTCTGGGATCCCAATTATTCTAATGTTGTTTCGTCTTATGGTGTCGCTTATCTCTCAAATTCTGCCCTCGTGATCCAGTAGTTGTTTATCTCTCTTTTTCTCAGCTTCTTTATTTTCCATCATTTGGTCTTCTATATGACTAATTCTCTCTTCTGCCTCATTTATCCTAGCAGTTATTTATTTGACAGAGACAGACACAGTGAGAGAGGGAACACAAGCAGTGGGAGTGAGAGAGGGAGAAGGAGGCTTCCCGCAGAGCAGGGAGCCCGATGTGGGGCTCAATCCCAGGACCCTGGGATCATGACCTGAGCTGAAGGCAGACGCTTAACGCCTGAGCCACCCAGGCGCCCCTATCCTAGCAGTTAGCGCCTCCATTTTTTATTGCACCTCATTAATAGCCCTTTTGATTTTGACTTGGTTAGATTTTAGTTCTTTTATTTCTCAAAAAACGGTTTCTCTAATAACTTCCATATTTTTTTCAAGCCCAGCTAGTATCTTTAAAATCATCATTCTGAACTCTAGTTCCAACATTGTACTAATATCTGTATTGAGTAGGTCCCTGGCAGTCGGTACTGCCTCTTGTTCTTTTTGTTGAGGTGATTTTTTCCATCTTGTCATTTTGTCCAGAGGAGAATATATGAATGAGAGAACAAAATGCTAACAGGGTAGCAACATCCCCAGAAAATATACTCTAAACAAATCAGAAAAGACCTGAAACCGGGGGAAAAGAAAGGGAAAGAAAGAAAAAAAAAGAAACAGGTAAAAACAAACAAAAACAGAACAAAACAAAAAAAACAGAATATGATCAAATATGATCAGGCTGGTGCATAGATCAGTGCCACACACTAGATTTTGGGTGTATTTTGGTCTGTTAGAAGAAAGTGCCTCCCAAAATTTTAAAGAAAGAAAAACTTATATATATACAAAAGTAAGGGTTAATACAATGAAGGGATGGAATATGACTGTAAAAATGAAAATTACAAAAAATTTTATAAAAGGAATTGATAAGAAGTTGTTTGAAAGAAGATTTAAAAAGAAAGAAAGAAAAAAAAGGGAGAGAATGTCATCAGGCAGGAGACTAGAACAAAGCCATACACTAGAGATTTAGGGTATATTTCGATCTGTTAGAAGAAACTGTATCTCAAAATTTTAAAAAGAGAACAACTTATATAGATATGCCAAAAATAAGGGTAACTACTATGAAGGGATAGAATATGACTCTAAAAATGAAAAATAAAAATGTTTTTTAAAAAAGGGATTGATAAGATGTTGGTTGAAAAAGGGAAAAATTCAAAAAAAGAAAAAAGACAGTTAAAAAAATTAACTTTGAAAGACTAAAGAATCATGGTAAAAAAGCCATGGATTCTATGTGCAGTATTCCCCTAGCGCTGGAGTTCTGCTGTTCTCACTGATCGGTAAACTTGGTCTTGGCTGGCTGTTCTCGCTGATCTTCTGGGGGAGGGGCCTGTTGCCGTGGTTCCCAAATGTCTTTGCCGGAGGCAGAATTGCCCCGCCCTTGCCGGTCCGGGCTAAGTAATCTGCTCGGGTTTGCTCTCAGGAGCTTTTGTTCCCTGCAAGCTTTCCGTACAGCTTTGGAGGTGGAGAGTGAAAATGGTGGCCTCCCAGTCTCCGCCCCGGCGGAGCCGAGAACTCGGGGTCCCGCTCCTCAGCGAGCCCCCAGAGAAAAGCCGTCAGTCACTCCCGTCTCCCCGGTCTCCGGCCGCACTCCGTGCTCACCCGGCCTGTGACCGCGTGTTTCTATCTCCGGCACCCGACCCCGGGTGGAGTCTCCAAACCCAGCAGATCCCCGCGGTGCGCTCCCGCACCTCTCCTCCCGGGGGAAGAAGGTGAGTCTCCCCGGATCTGCCGCTTGTAGGTCCCTGCTGGAGGAGCCGTGGCCTGACTGTGCCGCGGATCACGGTCTATGACAACCCCGAGCTGAGAGCCCGCGCCTGGGCTCCGTCTCTGCAGCCGGCTTCCCTGCTCCGATACCTGGGAGCTCTGCCGCACTCAGGCACCCCCGGTCTTTCTGTGACCCCGAGGGTCCTGACACCACACTGTCCCACGAGGGTTCCACCCCCCACTTAGCCACCGGAGTGACGTCCCTCAGCGGAGCCGACTTCTAAAAGTTCCGATTCTGTGCTCCGTGGCTCTATCACTTGCCAGAAGCGGCCGACAAAGGCCCCCTCCCCCGCCGTCTATCCTCCCGAATATCACCTCGGATTCACTTCTCCGCACGTCTTACCTTCCAGAAAGTGGTCGCTTTTCTGTTCAGAGAGTTGCTGCTATTCTTTCCTTCGATCTCCTGTTGAGTTCATAGGTGTTCAGAATGGTCTGATCCCTATCCAGCTGAATTCCTGGGACCAGAGGAAATCCAGGTCTCCTGCTCCTCCGCCATCTTGCTCCTCCTCCAGGACCTCAGCATTCCTTAAGAACAGGTGGTCCAGGCCTCTCCGCCCTGCCATTTCTGTATTTAACAGCCTCTTGGTGGCCTCTGACCAAGGATTTCCCTGTGAGGGTGTTCTCAGAGGTACCTTTCCTGGAGGGAGGAGAGAACACACGAATCCATATGTCTCCAGGACTCTGGCCAGGCCCTACACCTGCTCCCCATCACTGCTGTAGTCCGCTAGAGCTGGGCAGGTGTTTGCCATAACAGCTGAGTGAGGTTAGAGGGGCAGTGAGAGATGACTCACACCTGTGATCCATGCCCAACCCTGTCTGAGCAGATCATGGAGAACTATGGGCAGATAGTGCCCCCTGGTGGACAAAATTCCTCCCTCTCCACAAGCCTGAGGAAAGCGTGCTTGTCTGCAGCTTTGGACCACAGCCCACTCAGACCTCCATCAGAGACTGAGCTTTGAAATGTCTTCTCGCTCACCACCACCTTGCACCCCAGTTACCGGCTCATCTGGTCCACACCCTCTGGGATAGAGCTGCTCCTAACTAGAAGCAGAGTGGCCCCACTACAGCCAGCTTCAGGCCTCCCATCTCTGCAGGGCTCCCAGGATCTGGGCCTCTCTCCCTCAGTGCACCTGCCTGCAGCTTCTGGGACATTCGCCTGGGATCTGAGCCTCCCTGTTCCACCCTCACTCCATGTATGGCCTTGCTCAGGGGGCCAACCCAGTTCTGAGCCATGGCTGCTTAGTCAATGTTTGGCGAGCCCTCACTGTGGATCCAGACCCTGGTCCTTTCTAGGTCAGGCTCTCTCTGAGGATCTTACTTTTAAAAAAGATCAACTTGAGGTTGGGGGAGCGGGGTGAGACATTTAGGTGGTGGCGAGCACCGAGTGTGGGGATCTAATTGAAAAAGTGGGTGTTTATTCTAGGGGTGTGAGTAGGGGCTACACACTGAGATACTCATTCTTCCTCCTTTCTGAGCTCTCAGAATTTCTCCAGGTTTCTTTCCAGCACCCCTCTGGGCATTGATACTGGTATTAGAACGCATAGGCGTACTGTGGAAAATCGTGCCATTTGATCCTCACGGCAAGCCTCTGAGCTGCGTGAAGTTACTGTCTGTACTTTACAGGCACAGAAACCAGGATTCAGGGAGATGAAGTCTTTCCCAAAGCTCCCAAGTGGCAGAGGAAGTTCTGCAACAGAGCCCTTCAGAGGCTAAATTGGTGGTTAAATCGCTGTGCTGGGCAGGCTTGGCATTCACCAAAAGGTTGATGGGAAAGCAGCAGGAAGAGTCTGCTTGTAGAGAAGAGGCAACAAGGGAGGATATAGGGGAACGTGGGAGGAGTCAGGGCAGAGGAGGAGGTTGGGTCTGTGGTTGGTAACCCGGGATGGTTTGTATTCACTTGTCCAAGGAGGGTTTCTCACTGTGTCTTTACTGCAGGTGCAGTAGAGAGTTCTGCCCTGGGTCACATTGGTCACGCGCAGCGTCAGCTCCGTGCTCTCGACCCTCGTGGCCTGGTAATGTGCTCCAGGACGGGATACGACCTCCTTATCCCCAGGACTCCGCAGAGTGGCCAGCAGGTGTAGTTGCCCCTGGAGGTCCTGTTCGTACCAGCTCATCCAGGGGTACTGGGAATTCCTCAGGATGCAGTGCAGGGTTTTCACCTGTCCGCGAGCTACCAGGACCCACCTGGGCCTTTGCTCCACCAAGCTCACAGTGGCATCTGAAATACACAGGTCAAGCTAAAGGTCCCAAGGGTAGCAGTAACTCCCCCAAATAATCAGCTGCAGCCAGATCCTGAAGAGGGGAACCCATGAGCAATGCCAATAGGAGACTCCTGGGAGCAGAAGGAATGCTTTCTCGTGGGGGTGTTATACCAGTGAGGATCTTAACAAGGCTGGGATCTGGGAGCAAAACTTTCTGTGCCTACTGGTCCCTCTTTCCCTCCCCCAACCCATGGAGAGCTTTTTCTGCCTGGCCTCTTACCAGTACTCACGATAGCCATGAGTGCCCAGCCCCACAGGATGGAAAACGGTCCCATTCCCTGGCCCCACAGGCTTTCTCCAGTGAGGCAGTGGGTCAAGGTCAGGAGAACAGGATCCGGGTCTATAAGGTGGCAATTAGTAACTGACACTCTAGGCCTGAAACTTAAAAGGGAGTGGCTTTTCCAGGAAGCTCCGTATTTTGTCTCATTGTCTCACTGAGGTTCAAACCCTATGGGGTTTCCTGTTTCCTGCATGCCAACAGCCCTCAGGCAGGCAGGCACAAAACCCCCACCTTCACTGAGTGCCTTAGTGAAGGTACGTGGCTTTCACCCTCTCAACTGTGCCCCAGAGATTCTAAACACAGACAGTAGTGGTTCTGAATGTGCACCTCAAATCTTCCCAAGGGATTCAAACATCTCAATGAAAGCAAGTAGGCTGGTAGATTGAGCGAAGACCTCCCTCCCCCGTATGCTTCACACACGCACAGAGGCGGCCCCGAGGCCAAGCTGGGCAGTAGACAGTTGGGCTCTCATTTCCAATTCCCGTGTTCTCCTCTGTAAGGTCAACTAACAAATTAAACATAAGAGACTTGATTTTCCCTGTTGAAAATAAGGGAAGAGACTTCCCTCCTGTCCATTTCCTTAGAGCATTTACTTTAGAAATCTTATAATTTTAAGTTCTCTCTCTTTCTTTGAAATATATGTAAATCACCCAGAAATGTTTTTCTCTAGGACCTGCAATCAATCTCTTTGAAATACAAACATCAAAATGAGCCTAACTTTATTGAGAGCGCATGCCTCACACCAAGTTGCAAAATGATGCCCTGTCATAAAGATGGATGGTAAGATTCCTCGTCCTCTGGGTAAACCCGGATGGGCCCCGCAGTTAACAAGTGACTCCGGGACGGCCTCTCCAGCCTCTCATTTGAGGACTGGTTATCACTTCTCTCGAGAACGCGTATGTAATGGGTTGTGTCTGATGGCCGGGATTTCTGCCTGTCTTCCTAACAAAATGCCTGGGATGGATATCACATTCTGATTTAATGCTTCTTCAATAATAAGACTGCTTTCTTTCTCTTCTACTTCTGGGGAGAGACTTCCCGAGTCGGGAGGAGCTTTGATTTTTGGTTACATTTTCCTGACAACGCCCAGTGCTGGCGTCACCTAGCACTGTGGCCTTCGGACTCAGTTTATCCAGCTCAAAGATAAAGGTAATAATGAGAGTGATGTCATAAGAGTAAATAGACTCACACACGAAAAATTCTTGGAATAGAGTTTGGACAGACGGAGCACTCAGTGAGTTGACTTCTGTCACGTCCATGGTAAGCTGCCAATTCAATTTACATATGACAGAATTTATGGCAGGATTTACCTCCCTTTATCTCTCTCTTAGTCATCAGCTGAGATGAAAATCACAAGTTCTCATAACTTTCTAACATTGGCAAGAGGTCTCGTTTCTCAGAAAGTTTGGAAACCAGTGATCCGGGAAATTAGATTTAAAAGACCCCCGTGGGGCCCCTGGGTGGTGCAGTCAGTTAAGTGTCTGACTCTTGGTCTTGGCTCAGGTCATGATCTCAGGGTCCTAGGATGGATCCCAGCATCAGGCTCCTCGCTCAGCATGGAGTCTGCTTGAGATCCTCGCTCCCTCTACCTCTGTCCCTCCCATTCGTGTTCTCTCTCTTGAAAATAAAAAAATAAATCTTTAAAGACCGTCTCTTCACCCTCAGCATTTTACAGACAAAAACATGGGGACATATAGGGGTCTAGCAACCAAACTTTACTATTTCAAGACCTGGGATTGCACTGTATTCAAGTCGGTGCTCCCGGTGAGGTGTCTGAGCCTTCACGGACCCTTGATGAAGGAAGAAGGGAACTATAGGAAGGTGAGACCACAGACCCATCACCCCGGGGAGCCCACATATCAGGGAACAGCTGTGGCCTGGCATCCTGGGGCTTTGCACCTCCCAGATTCGATATTTTTGTTAATCAGCTGACATATAAATACAACAATATGGTTCACGTGATTCTGGCAAAGGGTAACGGTTATTGATGCCATGTGCTGACAACATAATATAGTTTCTAATTCAGTTGGCTTGATAACTTTGAAATCTTTGGGGTTCTGGATTTTAAAAAAAACGCTCATTTTCATTACGTACAATTTTGTGTATAAAGTGGGTTTGTTAATATTTTCTATATCAGACGGTTTCAAATGTACATAATCGTGCACAAAATGTCCATCGCCTGGCATTCTAAAATGTGTCGCGTCTCTTTTGGCTCTTGCTCTTACCTATTCCCAACCTCTTCTCCCCAGAGAGGGCGGGGGATGATGCTCTGGGAACCATTGCCCAAATCACACACCTTGAACACCAGAAATATGTACGTGCCAACACAGAGGCATCCTCACCTAGCAAGCCATGTGCATTGCATTCTGAGGTTACTGTGGAGAGAGTGGCTCTGGGGATCAGATGATGAAAGGGAAGGGGGCTGGGAGCAGGGAGCAACCCAGAACTGGGGGAAAAGGTGAACAGGGAGAGAAAAGCCGAGTGGGTGGCCCCAGGGAGCCCAGGAGCTCCCACCTCCCTCCCTCCGGCGGGCACTCTGGCAGGTAGACAGATGTCAGGATAAGGGATCCTGGCCCCATCTTGGTTTACAGGGCTGGCTGACCTGTCTCCCTGCCTCCCCCTCCCTGAGCCTTAATCCCCAAATGCGATTGGGATCGGAGTGTCTCTGACACTCCTGTTATCTCCTCCCTGGATTCCTGCTCCTCAAGGTCAGTGCCTCCCCAGGCTCCTCCTCTGGTTTTGGCCCTGCTCCCATCCTGGGCCAAGGTAAGCCTCTTCCTTCCAGATGGCTGCAGAGCAACCTCCCTGCTCCCATGCCCAGAGTTGGCATTATGGTTGCTGTCTTGGGAGATGGGTTTTTTTCTCCCACCACACCTCAATTCCTACTCAGGTGCTCACAGCAGCTGCCAACAACCTCAGCTGGGTCCTTACCAGCTTTGATGAACTCAATAGATAATGAAAAGAGTATGCATGCCCTGAACGGAGGCATAAACAGATGCTCCAGCTCCTGTCCACTGAGGTTTGAGCTGAATTCCCATGTGATGTGTGGTCCAGTTTCTGTGCTAGGGGATGCCTACTGGGCCCACGTCCTTAGTTTTTCAGAGCCTCTCCATTGTCTGATGGTGAAAGGACACTGGGGGTCAGGGAGGTGATTTCCAGCTTTTGCTCAGCTATGTCAGAGCCTGGATAGAAAAAAAACGCCAGGCATAGAGTGAGATGTGGGTTCCGTCCCTAAGAAGCAGTCCGCAGATGACAACTCCCTTCACCAGGGCAAGCCATGGTGGGAAGGCACTGCGGGTGGCTGGGCGCCCTGTGGGTGTCTGTAACCTAGGCAAATCGTGGAAAGAGCACTGGCCTGGGGGCAGGGCCCCTGTGGGCCGGTGTTAACTCTGCCTCTGACTGCATGGGGGATCAGGCACTCCTGTTACCTCTTGGTATTTCCCTTTACTCATCTAAAAATTAAGTGGATCTAAAATCCCTTTCCACTCTGGCGTTCTAATATTCTAACATTCCTTCTGTGCTTTTATGGTTTGAATACTGAAGCACTTGTCAGTAGGGACCCTGGGCCAAGCCCCCAGTAGAGTGAGAGTCACTAAATGTGACTTCTCTGGCAGGCAATTCACGGAAGGAAGGGTAGAGCACCAAGCATCCCAAGGGCCAGTTTACATTTACCTCCACTGTCTCCCTCTTCTTCCCCTCCCCTCCTCCTCCTCCTTGCTGCTCCCCAGGAATGTGCAGAAACTCAAGGCCAACCCAGACTCACCCATCTGGAAAGCTGATTATGGCTCCTTCACCTCTATGTGTCCTTCCAGGGATTAGTAGCAAAGACTCCTCCGGGAGATGGAAATCATAGCCTTCCCTGAATGCCCCGTCAGAAACTTCTCTCCTTCCTCTGCTGCATGTCTTCAGTCTCGCCCCTTCCCCCTGCTATGCCCCAGTTCCAGATATAGAAAATGCCCATAAAAGCTGGGGCAGGGGGCAGGTGCCAGAGAGCAGAGTGCTCAGTAAGGACATCAAAGATACAGGGGTGGGGGGGGCAGAAAGGGAAAGAGAGAAATAGAGACAAGGAAGGAAAAGCAGGGAAAAACCCAAACCCCAGGGAGGACCCTGGCATGGGGTTGGAGTAGAAGAGTCTAAGTGACCTGCTCCTGAGAATTTCATGTCAGGTCCCTGCTCTGGGGCAAGAGCAATCTGCTCTGCACCCTCTCTGGGCACCTCACACCTCCAGAGTTATGTAAGTGGCACCACTCTGAATCCAGAGGATAATCAGATCAGAAGAGCCCCAGTCTGTCCCTCCCCCATGGCACGGTGCCCGGCACAGGTAGGGACACATATAAATCCATACTTCTTGAGTGTCCATCTGTAGGAGAGATACTCCAGACCCCAGGAGCCATGACCTGTGCCCTTCTCTTCAGACTTCTCCTACTTACGGCCCTGGCAGCCCCCTCCCAAGGCAAACACCTTGGCCCCACATCTCGCCTGCGTTATTCCAGGTTCCTAGATCCTTCCAATGTCATTTTCCTGCGCTGGGACTTTGACCTTGAGGCTGAGATCATCACTTTTGAGCTGCAGGTCCGGACAACTGGCTGGGTGGGCTTGGGTGTCACAAATCGCTACACCAGAGTGGGGAGTGATCTGGTTGTTGGAGGAGTCCTGCCTGATGGCAACGTCTATTTCTCGGTAAGTCTGAGGGTGTCTCCCTTCCAAGGATGAAGGTCTCTTGCTGGTTGAGGATGGCTCTGAGTCCAGGAAGGATCCACATTTTCCAAACTTATCCAGGAACATGCCCAGAACACCAGTTGACTACTGACCTCTCTCTACAGAAATGGTCCACCGGAGAGTTTCAAAATAGGTCTTCTGGACTGCGTGGCCCTAAGGTGCTAAAGAATGGTACCACAGGACTGAAAGAGTCCTGAACCACTAAATGCAGGACAATGGGAGAGAGTCAATGCTATTTGAGACCCAGTCTTTAGCCCTAATTTCTGTTAAGCTCAGTCAGGTTGACCACAACATAAAGTGGTCTAATAACCACAGCAGCAGCTATAATAATAATAGCTTAAAATTATTATGTACTTTTGATCAACCAGGCATTGTTCCAAAATCCTTCCATGTTAAACCTCACAGCCTCACTATAAGGTGGATGATTACTACCCCATTTTACAGATGAAAAAGCAGCTCACCCATCTCTCCGAATCTCACCCATAGGAACTGCATTTATATGGGGAAGTGTCAATGTTATGAGCCACAAGAGAGGACAAATAGCATAGAGAGTTCAGAGAGTAAGTGAGCTTTCAAGGGCTGGAGATGCAGGAACACTAGGATTTATGGACTTGGGATTTGGAACGGGAGCAGTAAATCAAGGTCAAGTGGTGCAGACACTGTCCACCCCTCTGTCCCGGGGATCCACCCTGATGTCATGCTCTGTCCCAAGAGTAAACTGCAAAATAAAGGACCTGGATTCTGCTAATTTAGTACCTTGGGGTTGCTAAAGGGACACCAGCTTCTCCAAAGTCATGACCACCAGGGTTTCCTGTTCTTACTCTTTGGACTTCACTGGACCCCAGGATCAGCACCTGGTGGATGAAGACACCCTGGAGGAGGACGGGAGCCAGGATGCTGAGCTGCAAAGGCTGACTGAAGATGCTATCTACACCACCATGCGCTTCTCCAGGCCCTTCCGCTCCTGTGACCCTCACGACAAAGACATTACGGTAAAATAGTAAGGGGAGAAAAGCATTCAATCGTAAGCAGCTTTTCCTTTTGGGGATGTGGAGTCACCCCCAATCTAGAACGTGCATGTGTCTCAGGCAGCAGTCACAGTTCCCAGGGGTTCTCTCCCTCTCTACCTTTCCAGGCACTGCCCCAGTCATGCCCCTCTCCAAATCCACAAGCTCTCCACAGAGTGATTCCCTACAGATTAAGCACCCACCCCACCCTCCTCTCATTCCCCTCTCCAAGAACCTTGCCTGATTTCACTGAACTTTAGAATGGACACAGGCATTGAGAGGGAATGTGACTTGCTCAATATTTTCAGCAAGTTGGCCCCTGAAGTAGAACTAGAACCCGACTAGTTCTGACCCCTGAGTTGGAAGCTCTTTCCATTCCACTGTGTAGCCATGAGCAAGTGGCTTGTGTCAGTCCTTGGGTGTGGGTGTGTGCAAAGTGCTGCTCACGGGCAGTAGCACCTCAATGCCGATGACACCCCCAGAGTGACACCATAAAGGTGCTGGCCACCTACGGCCTGGATGACACTCTGAAGCTGGATCGGGACCGTACTTTTATCAAGTCCATCTTCCTGCTACAAATAGTCCATCCTGACGACCTTGATGTCCCTGAGGATACCATCATCCATGACTTGGAGATCACTGATGTAAGAGTCCTCCACCCCACCCGCAACCTCCAAGCCTCCTTCCCATCTTCCCACTCAATCTAGACCCTCCTCTTGCACCTAATACTCAGTACATTCCTTGAATTGATGTTACTGTGACTTCTTGTAATTCTCCAAGGACCACCAAGCTGGTCTGTCCCTTCCCTGTCTTCTCTAAGAGCTCATTTCCAACCCAGCTCATCCTCTGTGTGTCCTTCTCCAGTTCCTCATTCCAGAGGATGATACCACATATGCCTGCACCTTCCTCCCTCTCCCCATCGTTAGCAAGAAGCATCACATCTTCAAGGTACAGTGAACCAGACACTGCTAAGGCAGTTGAGCAATGCAGTGGGCACAGTCAACTCTGAAGGGAGGGTGTTTGGATAACTGCTGAGAGGAAGCCAGAGAGAAGTAGCTGGGAGAACATGGGCGCCTGGCCAGATCTGGTGGGGGTAGTAGTTTCATGCTTTCCTGAGCCCAGAACTATAACTCCTAGCACTGTTCTATCTGAGCCCCACAATGCAGCAAAGATTTTGATGAAGGTCATCAATTAGTAAGTGTTTCCAAAGAGCAAAGTATAAGCCCCACCTTGGTGGTGCTCGTGGCCTAGGAGGAAATTCAGGCTGCGGGGACAGGGCCAAGGGCTCTCAGGTCAGTGAAGTCTGGCTAAAGGGAACTCCAATGTGGTCACCTGATTTCACAGTTGAGTTATTTCAAATTTTGATCTTACAAAAACTAACAAATGTGTGGGAGCCATTTTTTTCTTTAGAGGAGAATCCAATGAGGCATGTGCTCAGATATAGTGGACTGGTGATGTTATTAAGGGAAAGTCAGGAGTCTTGGGGATATTCTTGGCTAGATTTAATATGTTGTGCACTCGGGGGAGGAGTTTAAAAGGGTGGGGCTGAGAAAGAAGTCAGACAAAGTGGGGTAAGTGATGGGTTGGGGAAGAAAAACAGAACAAGTAGAAAAGAAAGAGACACAGAAGTGGGGAATGAGTATAGATTTATTTGGGGAAAAGGGATGGGGGGAATAGGACTTGACGTAGAAGATCTTGACCATGCTCTGCCTCCATCTCTCACCCAGTTTGAGCCCAAGCTGCTGGAGAACAACGAGACAATGGTGCATCACATCCTGGTGTATGCGTGTGGCAATGCCAGTGTTCTCCCCACGGGCATCAGTGACTGCTATGGGGCTGACCCTGCCTTCTCCCTCTGCTCACAGGTCATCGTGGGCTGGGCTGTCGGGGGCACAGTGAGTCCTGTGACGAGGGAACTAGGTGGCTAAGGGGGGGAGAGTGCATGTTGTCAGGCAACTGGGATTGCTGGACTGACTGATGGCAGACCAGGAGATAGGGGAGGTCTGGGATGAGGGCCAGAAAACACGGGCAGGTTCCAGTCCCTGCACTTAGCACCAGGCCCTTCTTGCTGCCAAATCTTCCTCCATCCAACAGAGTTACCAGTTTCCAGATGATGTGGGTATCTCTATTGGGACCCCCTTAGACCCCCAGTGGATACGACTGGAGATTCATTACAGCAATTTTCACAACCTTCCTGGTGAGCATCTAGAGCATTTATGGAGGAAGAGCTGGTGCAGCTTGCTGATTCTTTTAGGAGTTGGGAAGCTGCTGTGGGAGGCACGCTGGCTTGTTTTGGTCACAGCCCTGTCCCAGCTTTCCTGGGGCTCTTGATCTCACATTGTGACCAGCTCTCTTGTCTTCTATCATTGTTTCATTCTGCACCAGGTGTGTATGACTCCTCAGGCATCCGATTATACTACACTGCACAGCTGCGCAAATACGACATGGGGGTCCTCCAGCTGGGCTTCTTCACTTTCCCCATCCACTTCATACCCCCAGGCGCGGAGTCCTTCCTGTCCTATGGGCTGTGTAAGACAGAGAAGTTTGAAGAGGTGAAGCTGGGAGGCACATCCTCCCTGAGGTTCCTTGTTTCCCATCCCAGATCTGGGCTGGTCCATAAGCACACACACCCTGAGCCCGGGACTTTGAGAAAAGCTACACCTGGTGCTCAGGAAAACCGCTAACCTGGATCATGCAAAGGAAGGAAGGAGTTGGGGCTTTGGGGACTGGGGGGTGGGGCAGGAAGAGGGTCCATGAGGGCCCAGTAAGAACGAAAGGGGCTCCTGTCGGTCATATGAAGAGGGTGTCAAATATTAAGGGAGGCAAATCAAGGAACAGGGCAAGATGAGAGTTCTTAGCAAACCAGATGTGTCTCCTCCCCTTCACAGATGAATGGGGCCCCAGTGCCTGACATACAGGTCTATGGCTACCTGCTCCACACCCACCTGGCTGGCCGTGCTCTGCAGGCCGTGCAATACAGGTAAGGGAAGGCATGGACTTGAAGCTTTCCCATCTGCATGTGGGAACAAATTTGAGGATAGTTATTTATTCTGCAGCATAAGGTTATGCTTGGTTGGGAGGAGGAGGAGCTGGAACTACCCCTAGAGTAGAGGTGGTCGGAATAAGACTATGGAAGGAGGAGCTTTTCTGTTTTATGGGCAACCTGTCCCCCCAGCATGAGCCCATACACTACTTCATTCCCTCTAGAAATGGAGCACAACTCCGAACAATCTGCAAAGATGATTCCTATGACTTCAGTCTACAGGAGACTCGAGATTTACCTTATCGAGCAGAGATCAAACTGGTGGGAGCCTGAGGGGAGGCATGACTGGAGTTGGGGCGGGGAGGCAGGATCAGAGGTCATCACTGTTAGCCAAGAGAGTTCTAAGGCTGTACCAGTCCTTCTGTGTCTTACCTTCAGCCTTCATGTTTCACTCTGAATAGGGAGATGAGTTGCTGGTGGAATGTCACTACCAGACGCTGGACCGGGACTCCTTGACTTTTGTAAGTACCTCCCTTCTCACCGTGGTCAAGCACAATGACCTCAGAATAGAGCCCATCCCTGGCCTTGGCTATAGAGTGACTCTGATTATTCCAGCTGAAGCCCTTTTCTCCATCCAATGGTATTATCCACTCACATGGGGCTTTTCATGCTCTCACATCCCCGTGACTTTAAGATGGGTACAAGGATTCCCTACTTTCTCTGTCATTGACCCACTAAGACCATGGGCAGAAAGCACATTATAGTAACCCAGAGCATGGACTTTTGTTCTCCATGCCTGGTTTCTAATGTCAACACAATCAGTAGCTTTCTAACCTTAGACAAGTTATTCAATCTCTTTGCGCCTCAGTTTCCTAATTCATACAGGAACTAATAATAGTACCTCATAAAATTGTTGTAAGAATTTATTAACCTATGTAAAACATCTAGATCATTGCCTGGCTTATAGTGGATGCTCAATTAGAGTTAGCTGTTGTCGTTATGGTCACAAGGAACCCCACCCCTTTTGTGTGTCAAGAGTGGTTCAGTGCTTATAGGATTCCAAAGGGGTTGCATGCTATTGAGGAAGAAACTACAGCCATATATATTATTATTATGTGATGTAGAAAGTGATACATACCATAAGAGACAAATGGGAATAGTGCATAAGGGGATTCACAGGGAAAAACCATAAGGCCCTACTATGGTGAACTGAACATGTGACATATTTGAGTAGGTCCAGCTTTAGACATGTAGAGATGAGGAATCCTGGAGAAGCTCAAAAGGGAGTGACTTTTTCAGGAAACTCAATATCTTCTCTCATCTTCTCAACCATCTTGTCTCCTCAAACCAGAGCAGAGGCCATTGAAATGTAGAGGACAGGGCAGATATTATTTCTTTGGAAATAATATCAATGATTGTCCACAAATTGGAAGGAGAGGAGGTAAAAGGAAAGGGAGGGTAAGAAGTAGATGAACATTCAGTCAGCTGGTTGTAGGTTAAGTGAAAAGGAAAACAGCACCATTGGTAGAATGACCACTTACACTATTTTCTGTCTGCCTTGTTCCCCTCACTCTGCTTGCCTTTGTGACTTTGTGTTCCGTCTCTCTCTCTCTTCTCCAGGGGGGTCCCAGCACCATTAATGAGATGTGCCTCATCTTCCTCTTCTACTATCCCCGAAACAACATCTCCAGCTGCATGGGGTACCCTGACATCATCTATGTGGCCCATGAGCTTGGGGAGGAGGTATCAGAGTGAGTCATCCTGGAAGATAAGACCTTCAAGTATGTGTGGGAGGGGTCTTGGGGAAGACTGGAGAAGGAGAAAAAGGAAGACCACCTACTACCTCCTGCATTAGTGAGTCAGGATTCCTCAGTGGGCTGCCTGGTTGGCTCCTGCCCTCCTAACATCTGCTTCTGTCACTGTCTGACTCTCAAAGCTCTGACATAAGACCAAATAGGGTTTTTTTTCCCCCATATCAATGAGGCCATTCAGAAAAGCAGATAAGAACTGACCTCTAAAAGTTAGATCACTTATGTACAAATTCTCTGTCTGCCTTTTTCTCATGCGCTACCTGATTCAATCAAAGACTGTTTACTTTTAAGTAATGACCCTTAATTATTTAGGGGTGAGGGTTTCCAAGGAAAATGCACATCTGTGCAGACACACCAATTCCACATACAATTTCAGGGCCTTTACTGGTTCCCTGAAGTCACTCCATCCACCTTCTTGGACTTCATGGCTCCCAGATTAAGAACTACTTCTTTAAAGAGCCAGGAATTTCTCTTTTTCACTTTAAAAAATTCTCGTCTGTGAGTTTTGCAATTTCTCCTTCTACCAAATTCATGGTTGTCTTATTGAGTTGTGAGGCACTCCTTTTGGCTTATGCTGACATGGAAATGATGCTAACAAACGTGAAGGCATTTTGTCAAAGCTTTGAGTTGACCCTAACCTATCGTTTGTTGCCCCTGCCTACGGCAGCCCCATGGAGGGCATGATGGCCATGAACAATGTTGAGTGGACCCCAGAGAACATTAAGAAGGCTGAGAAAGCCTGCAAGGAGGCCCAGCAGATGGTGATAATAAAGACCATTGATGTGAGTGTCCCAGGAGACAGCACCTTCTCAGGGTTGGGGATGGCAGGGTGTGGGATGGTGTTGGGCCAAGCTTGGAAAAGAAAGGAGGAAGCTGGTGAATGACAAAGGCGGGAACATTGGGTCAGGGAAAGAGGGGCTGGGGAGCAGAAAGATGGGCTGGTGCTGTTCCGGACTATGGAGTGGTGGGGGTCTCCCAGCTAGTTTGTGAGGCTGCAAGAACTGGGGATCAGCAAGTAAGGGCTGAAAAAAGGAAATGAGTGGGGGAGGCTTCTGCCTTTAACCCTTTTCTCCCATTTTCCTTGTGCTGCAGGAATTGGTGGAAAACACGACAGGCTGGATTCCGGAAATCATCCCAACTACTCGGGGACCCTGCTTGGAGTCCTCTGGAGGCAAAGTGGAGCCCCAGGACAACACCCCTGCAGGCTTCAAGGCTGAACCAGTGGCCCTCTCAGGCTCCAGCACTGCTGGCCTGAGGCACCTCCCTCTGGCTGCCCTCTTGTTTGGGCAGGGGGCTCTTTCTTGGCTTCTTGCCAACCTGCAGGTTGGAGTCTGATACTGTCTCCTCATTTCAAATACTCAGGTTCCTCTCTGCTCAGCCTTCCCCTTATTATCAAATATAGAAACTCCCCTCTGCTTCAGCTCCCAAAAGTCCCCCATTTGTGCCCCTTCCCATGACCCAGGCCATGACATTGCAGGCCTGGGGATTGCAACTCTTCCATGAGGCTCTTCCATGCTGAGGGATGCAATTCAGCCTTTAAAGCTTTAGAAACACTGATGGGACCACATATTTTCTGACAAAATCTGGATTCAAGGCTGGACCACTCTCTGAGAAGTCTGATGTTCCAGCTTAACTAAGGGGGTGCCAGCTGGGGAAGGGGGGCCTTGCATGCAGAGGGAGAGCCCTCCAAACCCTCCCTTGCCCATGCTGACCCTAAAGGGTTTCTTTTCTTAAGGCGTTTTTTGCCCAACCCTCCCTGTGAGGCAGAGGCAGCAAGCCACATGTGTGATTTGTAGTAAAGGAAAAGGCTGTGGTTATAAGGGACAAAGCTCAAGACATCAGATTAAATAGAACTTAACTCGCTTCCTGTTGCCATCTCCTTCCTTTGAGCCTTTGGTCCAGGAGAGGAAGCTGGGAAGTCTCCTGAATGGCTCAGGATAAGGCATCCAGAGGGTATTTGAGGATCCAGTTGCCCAAAAGGCAACATCAATTGCAGTCCTTGCTCTTCTCACCTGTGCCTCTATCAGATGATCTTTATTTATCCCACCAAGTGTCACATTCTCAACATTCAGGTCACTAGGGGTCAAGAGCCTAACTGGCCAGGCAGGGTGAATTGGGCTCTGAAAATGGGTCAAGGCCAAGGTGGAGTGGGGCAGTCCTTAGCTCTGGAGCCCAGGGCATGTCAAGAAGGTTCACATGGACAGAGCAGGGAATAGACACAAATCGTTTGTGCAGTCAGGCTGCAATCTGCAACCACAGTTGAGAGGAACTGTGCATTGGCAGTGGCTGTTCTGGGTTTCGGGGGGGCATGTCTGTTTTCTAAGCTTGAGAATCTGTGTAGCACCCTGTCCTTGGAGATTTAAAGTCACCATGCTACTTTATGAATTGCCTTGCTCATTGTTCATGTGCTCTGGAATGGGACCCCTTCTCTGGCTATACCGAGGTGTTTAGAGGAAACTTAATCTCTTAGAAACCAGGGATCTGGCCTCAGTAAATTGTTTACCACTGCATGAGGGACCAAGCGTTGATTGAACATCATAACCCTGCTTCCTGGCAGAGGAAGCTCTGGGACTGAAGAGGTATATGCCAGGTGATGAGCACTTTATCTTTACTGTCACTTCCTCTGGAGAATTCTGGAGGCTCCATTCTAAGATTATGCAACATCTTCAGTGTTCACATTCAGCTCCTGCAGTCTCAGTCCTGGATATTTTCAGTGCTTGGGGTCACTTCTGGGCCTTGTAATGTGTGAGCAGAGGGACTTGCTGTCCTTAATCAGAGAGGTTTTTCAGTTCATGATTGTGGAAAAAATTAGGCTCACCTGAAGCCAGAGGACTGTGTGTCTGTCACTGTTGAGTATCTCTGTGGTCCCACCATTCAAGGGAAATGGAGGATTTCCTTTTGATCCTAAAACATGGTTGATGCCGTTTGGCACCTGAGTGAAGTACACAAATTACTTTCTACAGCATGAGGAAACACTCAGATAACGATGAGATGTAGATAGAAACGTGACACAACAAGCACAGACCACTTTTCTCTTTGCTTTGTCAAGTCTGACATTTCTATTCCAATATTCTGTATTACTCCAAGGCCCCCAAGCACATTCTTTCAACCCCAACCTCCCAGGTTAAAACAAAAACCAAACACCATTTCTGGCTGGGTTTCAGAAGCCAATCCTCAGTTTTCACTGCAGCCTTAGTCTCAGGTCTACCCTGACAGGTTCAAGCCAGCTGGGCTACTACTCCCAGGCTCTGCCCCAGAATCTCCCTGTGGCTCCCTTTGCCCAGATCATGACCCAGTGTGGGTCCCAGGCACCTCTGCTTTCCTTTGTGCTCCCTTGAATTTCCTGTTCTTATTTAGCCTTCCTTCTTTTGCCTTATTTTTCTTTCCATCTCCTGACTTCGGCATTTAGTGGTCATGCACATACTCACTGAGCACCATCTGTGTGTTTGACACTAGGTTAGAACAGGAGCCACTGAAATGAACAAAAACTGGGACAAACACCTGCTCTGCCCTCGTGAGGCTGTGGTCAAGTTTCTACGAACCCTTCAATGGCCATTTGCTCCTTGGGCTCACACTACCCACCTCTGAGCTTTTCCCAGTGCCTGAGTGTTTCCTCCCCAACTGCCGAGAGAGAGGAACTCTATATCAACCTATAGAGAATGATGTTTCTATAGTTAAAAGGGATGCATTTACATTGTACATATACTAGACAGAGAGCTCAGACCAATACTTCTGGGGAAATGTTTTCAACCATTCATGCTTAGGGTGGGAGACTTAATACCTCAAGTCTTTTTCCAGCTCATGAGCTTTGTGACTACAGTTTCCTGATGGCCTAATGACACTGCAGGAGGAAGGGGCTCAGCGCTGAGGTGGAGGCATGAACCCCAACTTCCTCAACATTCTGTCCCTTGGGCCTGGTATCCCTCATCCCTGACGGGGTCTCTAAAATCAGGTTGGCTCCGAGTGACTGAGACTACAGTTCCTTCTCCACCTCACCTCCTCTACTCAAAACCCCATATTAAAGGTAGAGGATAAATAAAGGATTTATTCCCTCATTATTTTTTTCTGTGGTTTTGTGAGGACAAGAGGAACCATGGGCTCATGTTTACAATGATCCTGGTCTTTCTTATCGAATATTTTTTTTACTATTTTATTTTATTTATTTATTTTAGAGGGAGAGCATGCAGGTAAGGAGAAGGGCAGAGGGAGAGAGTCTCCAGCAGACTCCCGGCTGAGTGGGGAGCCTGACATGGGGTTCGATCTCACTAGCCCGAGATCATGACCTGAGCTGAAATCAAGAGTTGGATGCTTAAATGACTGAGCCACCCAGGCACCCCTCTTGTTGAATATTTTGATACATTTTCTAATTTATGGAAAAATTGCAAGAATTCTCATATATCCTTTATCTAGCTTTCTCTTCTCTCCTCCTTCCCCTTCCTCCTTCCTCCTTCTCTTTCTCCCTCTCTGTCTCTCTCACTCTTTCAGGAAGCTGATAACTTAGTTTCTTTTCCCTGTTGGCTAGAATTTCCATGAATGCCTAAATTCCTGCTACCACTGAGTCAGCAGAGACTGAGCAGAAAATCTCCCTGCCTCACTATTCCACCAACACGGTGGCTCCCAACCTTGACTCCATTTTGGAATTACCTGGGTGATGGGAATAGATTCCAGGCATTAGTGAAATATGAAAGTCTCCAACTTCCAATATGTACCCAAGACTGAGGACCGCTGAGCTAGAAGTTCAATTGCTCTTGACTAGTCCATTTCCTACACAGAGAGGAATCACTTTCCAGCTTCACACATTGAAGGCTTTACACAGGCACTCATCAGCCAGACTGGCCCCAGTAAAGAAGGACCTGAAAGCCCCCTAATTGCTGGGAGTTAGAATTTTAGTTGCTGGATTGTGAGGCTATGTGGGGACCTCAGAAAAGAGGCACATTTAGGGGGCTTAGGGAAGTGACTATTTACCAAGAATTACTCAAAAAATAAATAGTAAAGAACAAAGAACCTTTATAATGCTGAGTAATGAATGCAGGAGGAACGTGAAGTTGGAAAATCACCATTTTCATAATAATAATTGATTGAGGCAAGACTCATCAATGGATGACAAAACAAATAGGAGGGGCATCAGATAGCTACCTAGCCTCAAAGTATCTCCTCATGGTGTATTTATTACTTACTATGAGAAAAAATAGTAACTCTCCTGTGGAGAAACTTGGCACACACCACCTCAACCAAAGTAACATCACCGAAAGTGGACAAATAGACACCATGTACGTCCAGCTGTGGTGCACCAAGAGGGACACAGCATCACTTCTGCGGCATTTCTGCCCAAGATGCACAACATCAATGCAGTCATGAGGAAATATGAGACAAACCAAAAATGAGGAATATTCTACAAATAGCTGGCAAATTCGTGAATGAAAAAGAGGGACTAAGGAATAGTTTCAGCATAGAGGCAACTAAGTAGCAACTAATCCAATTAAACAGTTCAGTGCAACATGCAGCCTGGGTCAAATTCTTTGTTGCTGCTGTGGTCATTGTTTTGGGTTTTCCATAAAGAACATTACTGGCTTGATTGGTGAGATCTGACTGGTGTCTGCATTGGGTGCCAGTATTGTATGAATTCTAATTTACTGATTTGGCTGGTTATATTGTGGTCTTGTAAAAGTATGTGCATACTAAAAGTAAGTATGCATACTAAAGCATTTTGTGATGATGAGACATTTTGTTTACAAACTCTCAAGTTATATACCTGTGTGTGAGGAAGAGGGAAGGAAGAGAGAAAGAGAAAGCAGATATGGTAAATAATTTATAATCTATGGATAATGTTTGGGAAATCTGGGTAAAGAATATATTGGAGTTCTTCATACTATTCTAGCAACTTTTATGCAAGCTCATTTCAAAATTAAGGAGTCAATTTAAAACAAGAAACCAGTCCAAACACTGTACAAAGACAGCATGAAAAATGGAGGGAACGTTAAAAACAAAAAAACAAAAACAAAAACAAAAAACAAGGCACATAAAGAGTAACCTGGAAAAGAAAGATCCATTTAGAAAAGTGTCAAGTTTTTCCAAGCAAGAGTTTTTGACTACTCTGAGCAGAGAACTTCCAGCCTGAAAGCTGTGGTATTCTCTTGGGTTAATTTCAGCTGTTGTGCATAATACAAGTAATAACAAGTGAGTAATAGCATGTCTTTCTTTCTTTTTCTTTCTTTCTTTCTTTCTTTTTCTTTCTTTCTTCCTTTCTTCTTTCTTTTTCTTTTTCTTTCTTCCTTTTCTTCTTTTTCCTTTCTTTCTTTCTTTTCTTTCTTTCTCTCTTTCTCTTCCTCTCTTTACTTTCTTTCTTTTAGAGAGAGAGAGAGTGCAAGTGGGCAGGGGGGATGCAAAGGGAGAGGGAAAGATAGAATCTTAAGCAGGCTCCATGCTCAGTGCAGAGCCCTACATGGGGCTTGATCTCACAACCCTGAAATCATGAGCCGAAATCAAGAGTCAGTCCCTTAACCGACTGAGCCACCCAGGTGCCCCTAACATGTATTTCTTAGAGCTGCAAATCACTATAATTTTATAGACAATTATTTAAATAGCCAGAAAATGGCAACATTTAAATAGAAGTAAACAGGCCTCTTCTTAAAACACTCGTGGGAGTGTTGTTTGAGAAATAAGCAGCTTTGATCTAGGTGATTAGTAGGAAAATAGTAGCCACCATCGAAAAGGTGGAAAGCTATTACAGAGATGACTTGAGCTGTGAAATTAAAGCTCAGGAAATCACCTCTGAGGAGCCAAAATTCATCTCTGTACCACAAAAAATGTTTTAAAATTTAATACTGCCCAAAAATTGAATGGGCAACCTTTCAAGAAAGTATTTAATCAGATGCTGATGAGGATTGGAAAGATATGGTTTAGAGGAAACTTTTATGAGGTAGCAATTTTAAACTACATAATCCCTAAAGTCTGTTTCCACTCAGGTGTGCCTTTATTTGGGCACATATTGGGAAATAAGCTTGTGTTATATCCATAACACAACCTGTCGTCTATATTACCAATTTTGTGTCTGACTAATCATCTTTTTAAATAATTCAGTAAAAGACTAAATTTTTCTCAAGCTGGAATTATAAATATATATCTTCACAAAGTTCATAGGATATGTTATAATCATAAATTATAGCTTTCCAGGAAGAAAAATAAAATCTTGTCTAATTCGAAATTAGAGTATCTCATATTATTCTTAAAATTAACATGCAATAAAACTTCTAGCCTTGGGTGAAAGCAGTTTCCCAAATATCTCTAAATGTCTTGTGCCTAGGGGTGCTTGGATGGCTCAGTTGGTTAAGCGTCTGCCTGTGGTTAAGGTCATGATCTCGGAGTCCAGGGATCGAGCCCCACGTTGGGCTCCCTCACCCTCTGCCCCCCACTCATGCTCTCTCTCAAATAAATAAATAAAATCTTAAAAACAACAACAACATCTTATGCCTAAGTGAATCAGCCTCTGCCTGGTTTGAGATCACCTTCTCTGAGGATTTCCCATCATCTGGTGCCTTCAAAACACCTCCAACGTGGAAGACTGCTTCTTGCTCCTTCCAGTACAGTATGAACACCATTTCACCTCACATCCCATTCACTGTGGTGTGATTATAAAATGTGTATACTATATTTCAACAAATAGCCCTACATTTATATCCTATTTAGACAAAACCTAAGTGAACAGAAGTATAACCACATGCAGATAAGTTGAGGGACAACTATTATCCTGTCCACCCCTCAGTGCAGAGACTGAACATAAGTCACTTTTGGGAAAGCATCATGCAACTCAATATCTCACTGTCAGAACAGGAGATAGACCAAGGCCTCTCTGAGCAATAGTGCTCCCATCTATTCAGTGAACCACCATCAAGTAACAGGGCTCTTTGAAGAACATAAAGAAACACACCTTTAATTTCATTATACAGACCAAAGAAAATGTTACCGGCAGAAAATATGATGTTCGCTATGCAAAATAATGTGCATGAAAACACACACAGACACACACACAAATACACACACACTGTCCACTGAACTCTACTGGCTACTTCAAAATTTTTCTTGTCTGTGTTTTGTTTATACATTTTATTCTCTAGAAGGCAACATATGAATAGCAGCAAGTATAAAAAGCTTAAGAAAAATTATAGAAAAATAACCTAAACCTAAAATTGGGATAGTTATATCCATTCACTTTATAAAGTGAGGAAAGATGGGCATTATTTAACTTAGCAGTGAAACATTTGAAAACATTTGAAAAAAGAAACACAGGGTAGCCTTATTACAAAGTAACAGCACTAAGGATAAACTGCTCTGCTATCAGGAAATCCAAGGCGAAGAAGAAGGGAAAAGTTTAAATAGACATTAAGGACACTCAATGGATTATGTAATAATAATAAAAATAATAAAATTTTGTATAGCATTTTACAGACTGAAAATGCATTTCCATGTACATTGCAGTTCTGACGTTTACTCCCTCGTACAGATGAGAAACCGAGGCAAGGAGTGGCATGTCCACCTAAAGCCGTAGTCCCTGTACCAACCTCGCAGCAGGTGGTATTCGTAGAGCTGGTCCAATGGAGTCTATCAACCGTGTCAGGGTCTAACGGAAGCACAGGGCTCAAGGCTCAGAAGGAGCAAGCTGATATTTGCTTTTACCTCTTCCCTTTCCAGGTTTTCTAAATGGTCCAGGATCATATCTCTTGTGTCTAGACTCTCAAGTTTCAAACCTCAAGTTTCTTCAAACATCTGAAGTCCAGGTTTCCTTTTTTCTGTTTTGTTTGGTTGGTTTTTGTTGTTGTTGTTGCTGTTGTTCTTTTTTTTTTTTTTTCTTCCCCAGGGGTACTTACCTTTTCAAGATCCCAAATTTTCAATTATGGTTGATTTATATACACAAAGGGAATGAATTTCAGTAACTACAAAACTATGGTTGTTTGAACAAATTCATCCTCAGTTTTCCAAATCCCAAGTGCTTTAAGCAAAGCCTTTGGCCAACTAATCTGCCTTGGTATGGTGGGCTGGCAGGAGAACGCCATGTGCCTTAGGACACAGAACACTTTGTCCCGTATCAGGGTTTGTGGTGTCAACAAGAGAAGGGCACTGGAGCCCCCTCGGTAAAGACACAAGTGAGGGAGTCTATGACCAAGGCCAGTGGTACAATTTTGTTTTGTTTTGAGTTGGAAGGTCAAGTTGAGAGGCATATATTCCCTGGTACAAGGTCTATCAACTTTATTCAGAAGAGTGCAGCTTGCGCAAAGATTCCAAAAGGAAAATGCCGCTAACTAAAGAACCTTTGCCCCTCACGTGGAAGCCCCGCCAGGCCAGCCACACAATAGTGCAGGCGTGGTGGTAGGTCAGAAGGCTGTGCAGATGTGTTCATAGTAGAGGGTGTGTGTAGTTAGACCCATAGGGCACAGATGCTGGAGTTCCTAAGTGCTGGGCAAGTTCATAATGTATTTGACTGGGGAAGTGATCCTCAAACTCTTTGTGGTCTCAAAAACACTTTCTTTACAGGGGTGCCTCGGTGTCTCAGTTGAGTGTCCGACTCTTGATTTCGGCTCAGGTCATGATCTCAGCATCATGGGATCGAGCCATGAGTTGGGCTCCATGCTCAGTTCGGAGTCTGCTTGTCCCTCTCCCACTCTTCCTCCCCCTGTTCATGTTTTCTCTCTCTCTCTCTCAAATAAATAAATAAAATATTTTTTTTAAAAGCCCTTTACATTCAAATTTAGTGAAGATCCTGTGCTTTGTTTAGGTAGCTTATATCTGCTAATATGTGCTTTCAAAATTAAACTTGAGTCATTTGTAAAATACCTTGTAAAATATTTATTTTTTTCATTCATTAAAAATAACAATATATCAACTGCATGTTCACATAAATAATACATTTTTATGAAAAACAAATATATTCTCAAAGCATAAAATAGTGAAAAGAATGGTATTTTATATTTTGTAAATCTGTTTAATGCCTATCTTAATAGAAACAGCTAGATCCTTGTATCTGTTTCTATATTCATCTATTGTGACACTACACAGCATAAAGTCTCTGAAAAATGCCACTGTCTACTAATAGAGAATGAGAGTAAAAAAGGAAAAGAAAAGCATAGTATTATGACAACAGATTTGACCTTGTGAACCCCAGAAAGAGTTCTGTGGCCTCCCATGGGTCTCCAAACTACATTTTGAGAATACTGTCCTAGGATTAAGCGTTCAACAGCATTCAAGTGGCTATATTTCATTATGACCATGAGTCTATTTATGGGGTCTGGCTGATCTAAGAAAGTAACAGACCAAGGATAAATAGTAGATTTGGATATGAAAGACCAAGAACATGCTGAAAGTTCTAACACAGAAGGGAAGTTCACAGTGAAGTAATAATGGAAAAGCTGGTAGATAAGAGAAGAAGTAAACAAGATTACAATCAATTAAAAGTAAACAAGAACTCTGATCCTGGGGCAGAGACTATCTCCCCTAAGCCGTATCTTTAAATATTCCTCTCCATCTGGGTGATTTCTGGTCTACAGAAGAGTTAGAGCTTTGTAAGTGAATCCAGTCATTCAGGGTAACAGCAAGGGCCTAAGATTATCTCCTAAGTAAAATTAACTGTAATTTCCTGGAAGTGCATTTAATGTCTGTAAATAAAAGTACTCATCAAATTTACAGTAAGAGTATCAGTGGTAGTGGTTGCAAAGTTTAGGAAGTTATGTTTTTAACATCTATAATCACATTTTTTATTTCCTATGATAGTAAAAGTAACATCTAATATTTTTAATTTAATTATTTTAGTTCCTGGAGTCCAAGTATGTACAAGATCTACAATGGTAGCACTTTCCATATCTATGGTTACAGCTAGGATTGCTTTAGAAGTGATAATACTTTCAGGATGTGTAATAGTGAATTGCTATAATGGTAGCCATGGTATGTGGAAAAGTCCATAGGAAAATAAGGCATGATTTAACATTGCTAATTAAATCATTACTATAATATTAACAACTGTTGCTATAGTGGCCATGTGAGTGCCACGTAGCCCCAGTGTTCTCAGTTATGGTATCATGTCCTGTAACCCAAGAACAAGTTAGGTTACTTCAATAACTACATCTAAAGCAATAGTATTTACAGAGCCTAATATGATATTATCTGAGATACCAAAATCATCTGTGAAGTCTCTAGCGAGGATATATAAAGTATCTACAGTTTAATTGATAGGGCTGTAGGGGTTATAATTTTTAAAATAGTAGTATATATTCTGGCTGCAGAAGAAGTATCCACAGCTTCTTTAATTACACTTATAAAAGTAGTCATGGATGCATCTTTAAACATATCTGCCATGTCTACAGTGTTTAGAGTAGCCATATCTATAAAAGCTAGTGTTAATATCTATGAAAACTTATGTAGCATAAGATCATGTATCTTTAATTGATTTTTTATATCTGTAATAGTTGTTTTAAAGAGATGTCTGTAGTAATTATCCTGCTTTGAGTAGTAATCATGGAACGAGAGTAGCATTTTTGACATTTGCAATATAAGTTGATATGGTAGCAGAAGCATTCATTGTTGTTCTATCAAGAATGGTAGTAGTTAGAGCATATGTGGTAGTATTTATAATATTGGTGGTAGCATTAGTTGCAATAATAGGTAAATAACTGACTGTAGAGTTTGTTGTTACCTGATGGTGAGTTGCTGTGTCTAGAAGAGCAGTCATTAAAGTAGTAACTAATGCTATTGTGGTATTTGGAATAGAAACATGTGTGGTGTTACCTGGAACACTGCTAGAGTTATCTGCATCAGTAATATTTACTGCATTCCCTGTACTATTTAGGGTATCGGTGATGGGGATAGCTGTGGTATTAGTGCTAGTAGTGTAAATATCTGTAGGAGTAGACATTGTAGGAATAGTATTACTAGTACTATTACCACCAGATATTGTAGGGAAAGGAGAACTGGTATTGGTAGTATGGTTGCCAGTGCTAACAACATCAGTACTTATAGGAGAAGTGGTTACCATAGCAACAGTAGTGTTCATAGCATGAGTACTTACAGAAAAAGTTGTCATAATAGGAAAACTATTGCTAGTACTATCAGCACTACTATTTGTAGAAGGAGTAGTTGTAACTGGAACAGCATCATTGGTGCTAGTACTATCAGTGCTTGCTGGAGAAAGAGTAGTGGCAATTGGAACAGTAGTATTGGTGCTAGCATCAGTAGTGCTTGCTGGGAAGGGAGTGCTTGTGATAGGAAGGGTAGTACCAGTGCTAGCAGTAGTGGGACTTATTGGGGAAGGCGTAGTGGTACTAGGAACAGTAGTACTTATAACTTCAGTAGCACTTGTTGGGAAAGGAGTGCCTGTGACAAGAAGAGTACTAGTACTAGCAGTAGTGCTTGTGGGGGAAGGTGTAGTGGTATCAGGAATAGTAGTACGACTTGTAACTCCAGTAGTACTTGTTGGGAAAGGAGTGCCTGTGATAGGAAGGGTAGTACTAGTGCTAGCAGTAGTACCTGTGGGGGAAGGAGTAGTGGTATCAGGAACAGTAGTACTAGTTGTAACGTTAATAGTTCCTGTTGGTAAAGGAGTGCCTGTGATAGGAAGGGTAGTACTAGTGCTAGCAGTAGTACTTGTGGGGGTAGGTGTAGTGGTATTAGGAACAGTAGTACTAGTTGTAACCCCAGGAGTACTTGCTGGGAAAGGAGTGCTTGTGATAGGAAGAGTACTACTACTAACAATTGTACTTGTGGGGGTAGGTGTAGTGGTATTAGGAACAGTAGTACTAGTTGTAACTCCAGGAGTACTTGCTGGGAAAGGAGTGCTTGTGATAGGAAGAGCACTACTACTAACAATTGTACTTGTGGGGGTAGGTGTAGTGGTATTAGGAACAGTAGTATTAGGTGTAACGTCAATAGTACTTGTTGGGAAAGGTGTAGTGGTATTATGGCCAGTGGTACTAGTTGTAACTTCAGTAGCACTTGTTGAGAAAGCAGTGGTTGGCATAGGAAGAGTGGTACTAGTATAAGCAGAACTAGTGATAATAGTCTCAAAAGTGGTAGCCTTAGTAGTAATTGTAGAAGGACGTAGAGAACCTGTTGGGAAGGTACTTGTCATAGGTGTAGTAGAAACTATAGGGCCACCATATATCCAAGTAACCTCAGTTAGCTTTTCTAGGCTAATAATCTTGTCAGTCAGTTGAATAGTCAGCGTCTGCCAGAAAAGAAGAGATAGTTCGTATTTGAGAACTTCTTAAACATCACATTTAAGTCATTTTCAAATTACAATTTAACAAAAACCAATGTATTCATTCTTTTCCAGTGAGTAATAAAAGGATATAAAGATTCCTTTTCAGGTCACTGACTCCAGACAGATAAATAGGGGGATATGTTGTGTGCATGACCCCTGTGCTGGAAATCTGTGTCTTTCCACTTCATTAGGCCATTACCACATTGCTTGCAAGTATTTGCAGCTTTGATTAAGCATTGATAACCAACACTTATAAAAATCTCTTTGCTTTGCCACTAGATTTTAACCTTCCTCAGGGCAATCTGGTTTCATGTCTTTACCATCCCCAACATGTAGTATTGTGCCTGGCATGTAATAGGCATCTGATACGCTACAAAGTTTCCTACAAAGAAGTTCTGCATCAGTCTTAACTGGAAGTAATTACTTGCAGAGGGTGGTCTTGAGCTCAATAGTCCAGGAAAAATGTGTTCAAGTAGAGAACTAGAAAGGACTAGAGAGAGAAAAGCTATCTGATTGTTCAGAGGGTCATCTTCCAAAATCCAAATATCAGCAGGGCGGGCACTCTTTCATTGCTTGGAAGACAAGAACTATACTTACCCATTTTCACTTTCCTAACTGACCCCCTACAGGTCACTGGATCATACTTAGGACAGGTCTAGTGTTCTAAAGTGGGATATTTTTCCCTCTGTGGTTACTCTTGGTAACTCTACTGGTAATTTGTCTTCCACATAGGTGGCTCCAAATGCAGACCCTGCTAGAAGGTCTAGCAGGGTCTGCTATTTATCACTCTGTTTTGTTAACCAAATAATTTTATCTCACATCACAGTTGGGACATATTCATTTTGATGATTACTACAGTTGACTGCCAATTTTCACCAACCTATAAGATCTATCAATTTGACCAGGGACATGAGTAATTTCAGGAAGGAGGGAGAAAATCTTCAACAATCTTAGGGGATCACACTTTCATTTTAGCCTCTGCCGCAGAAGCAAATAAGTTTTGTTATGTTAGCCTGAGAGACTAACCTCACTTAACACACTGAACCACTTCCGGGAAACACAGGGAAAAGATTTCACCAGACCATTGATCATTGATCCCTGGACTACATTGGGAAGACCACTGAAGCTACACATTTTACAATAGGATTCAACACTCCCAACTTTTCAGGAACATACTATTGCATGTATCTTTATAACCTTTCAAATATAAGCAAGTAAAAGAATGAAAATAAAAGTGGTGATAACTTTGCCGAATAATAAAATTAATTTATGATATAACATTCCTTTGAGACATACCTGATTATAAGGGTCACACTTGAAATTATTCTCCACGATTTGCTGGTTGTCATAGGTGAAAGTGACTTGTGTCACAGAAGTAGAGCTTGTCCCCCAGATTTTAATATATCCAACTTTCAGTGGATTCGAGTCACTCAAATACTTATTGTGTACAGTCTGGATTTGCAATAGATTCTATAAAGAACGTTTAAAGAGAAAAAATACATAATACATCTGTTGAGAGACTGTATTTCACATTAAAGTGTTTAGAAACCTCAAATTACTATTGTTGTGCTGGTTTGCTGTTTTATTCTTAAACACTTCATGAAGATACACTTCCTGAGTACCTGCTATGATAAACTTGATAATGCCAACATAATGAAAGTTATTTTCTCTATATTGTTACTAATTCTTACAAGGATTTTGAAAAGTAAGTATCATTATCTTAGTTTTCCAGATGAGGAAATTGAGGCTCTGGGAGTAAAGGGAGTAGCTAAATGACACAGATATGGTCGGAATCGTGATGTGCCTATGTGCGTAGCTCTGTATGAGTTAACACAGCATGAACACAGAATCCCGGCAAACAGCCCCTAGACTAAGGATAGTTCGCAATAAATATAGGACTGGATTAAATCATGAACTGTTTAAGTATCAACACAAGGGTTAAACTAATGTGAGGTAAGTCATGAAGTAGTATGTGATTAAGGCCTAAATGAAAATCATAGTGAATATTTGTTATGGATGGTAAGAGAAAGGAGAAATCACTATGGAATGGGGGGGGGGTGTCAAAAAAGGACTTAGGAAGGACATGGAACTTTAGGAAGCCTGGAAGGGTGGATGGATTTAGAAAGGTGAAATGAATGAGGAAGGGGCTGGAGGCAGGGTCATATGGAAGAAAATCATGCTCATTGAGTGCAAAAGCTATGGTAGCTCACACTGAGCAAATGAAATAAGACTGGTTAAGATGGATGAGGAAGATTTTATGCAATGAATCAAGGAGATCGTTGCAGTAGAGTGATACTATAAACTCCTTGACTCTCATGGCAACAGTAGAAAGAAAAAAGAAATCCGTTCAATTGGCTTTATGGAGAATTTAATAAGGTTTGAGACTGACTACAGAAGCAGAATCACGGGAAAGTGAGGAAAAAGGGATATAACAAGTAAATAGGTGTGCTGAAGTTAGCGCTTATTGATTTGGGAGAGCCTACTGTTAAATTGCCTGAAATTCTGCAAGCCGGTCGATAGCTTGAAATTGGCTAAAATGGTGGAAATACTTACACCACAGGAATTAGCAAATGCTACAAATCAACTCCACACTCCTATTACCCCATACCAGCCAGCACGCCATTGATAATTACCCCGTGGAAAGTTAGAAGCTTTCTTTCATGTCAAGCTTCTGATCCTTAGAAAGAAACGCCATCAAATATCACATAGAAATAAGAATTCACTTATCACTTCTTTGGAATAAGAGAAGAATGAAATTTTAGAGTTAGGAAGTATTTAAGGGAAATGTAATGTTTTATAATAAAGAAACACAGATTAAACAGGGGAAGTGTGTTCCCTAGTTTAAATAACTAGTTAGTACAAACAGAACTAAAATCCAGGACTTCTAAATCAACAGTTTCATTAAAAAAACATTTTGAGAGGAAAAATATGTAGTCTTCAACTTTTCTTAAATTAAGAAGAGAGAATTTACACATTTAATTAGTATACAAAGTCTTGCATTTAGTTTCAAAAAGGCAACTGCAGGATGGAGAGAGCACGATCTGACAATCATGTCTATGAGGATAATTTGAAAGTTTTAGTTGACCATGACATTTATATGTGATACATGTGTTTAAAAAATTAACACAATGTGAGGCAGTAACAGTAAGAAAATAGAGTATAGCTAAAAAGAGGTCATAGTTGGGTAATGAACTGTTTATTGTTTTATGTCACTGATTTTTTTTTTTAAAGATTTTTATTTATTTATTTGACAGAGAGAGACACAGCGAGAGAAGGAACACAAGCAGGGGGAGTGGGAGAGGGAGAAGCAGGCTTCCCTCTGAGCAGGGAGCCCGATGTGGGGCTCGATCCCAGGATCCTGGGATCATGACCTGAGCCGAAGGCAGATGCCTAATGACTGAGCCACCCAGGCGCCCTTGTCACTGATGTTTTGAGGTTGCCTGTTCTGCAGTATAAAGTTCATGCCGTCCTACAGAAGTATATGGCAAGCCACATATGTAATTTTAAATCTTCTTATAGCCACATTTTTTAAAAGTAAAAGGAAACAGGAGAAATTGATTTGAAAACACATTCTATTTAACCCAACATATCCAAAATAGTATTATTTTAACATGTATTCAATATATAAATATTAATGAGGTATTTTACAATCTTTCAAATATTTCAAATTAGGCTAGTCACATTTCCAGTGCTCAAAATTCACATGGGGTCCCTGGGTGGCTCAGTCAGTTAAGCATCCAACTCATAAGTTCAGCTTAGGTCATGATCTCAGAGTCATGAGATAGAGCCCCACATAGGCCTCCACACTGCACTGGGTATGGAACCTGCTTAAGATTCTCTCCCTCTGCCCTCCCCCCAACTCCACTTGCACTTGAACGTGCATGCGCACTCTCTCTCTCTCTCTCTCTCAAAAAAAAAAAAGTCACACGTGGCTAGTAGCTATCATACTGCATAATGCAGCTCTAAGATATTCTTTCAATCCTGGGTACCATGTTTTAAGAGGAATCTAGACTAATTGTGGTCCAAGCAGAATAATCAGATCTGTTTAAACACAAAACAGAGGAAGCGTGAAGTTAGCCAGCAGATGTGTAATTCCAAAAGAAGACAGAAAGTATATATAACAGACATCTTCAAATTACTGAAGCCCTGTTATGTAGAAAAGACAATAGATTTCTGTTATGCTATTTCTTAAATGCAAAATTATAGAGAAGCAAATTCCAGGTTTGACACAGAATGATCCTCCTACTCTAATGAGAATGATATAGGTTATCTCTGGAGTCATTCAACATGCCTGGTAGATTGGTTGTCTTATTTTCTCCAATTATTCATTCCTCCCTATTCATACCCTTTTCCATGTGATTTCAGCAATGCCCTCGCTCTCTGGATGGGGCATTCTATCCCACCTTTGTCTTTGGGCTTGGCCATCTGACTTTTCCTTGCTAATAGGATGTTAGTCAACCTGCTGCAAACTGGAGATTTGAAAAAGTGCTCAAGCATTTCCACTTCTGTTTTTGCCCTCTAACAGTCATAAAAAAGGTTCCGCCCAGAGCTGTCCATAAAGCAATCTTAGATCATATTAACATAAGGACTGGCTTGCGAAATTCCAGGCAATTTAAGAGTAGGCTTTCCCAGAGGCACCTGGGTGACTCAATCATTAAGTGTCTGCTTTCAGCTCCGGTCAGGATCCCAGGGTCCTGGGATCGAGCCCCGCATTGGGCCCCTTGCTCAGCAGGGAGCCTGTTTCTCCCTCTCCCTCTCCTATGTGTGTGTGCTTTCTCACTCTCTCTCTCTAATAAATAAATCTTTAAAAAAACAAAAATGAAAATAAAACCAAAATAGTAGGCTTTCCTAAATCAATAAGAGCTAGCTCCAGCACAGCCATTTACTACAAGTTATATCCTCTTTTCTTCATTTTCCCTTGATTCTGCTTGCAATCAGTCTCAAAATCTTGTTAATTTTCCATAATGCCAATTGAACATATTTCTTTTTCTCAGATAGTTGAAGAGCCAGCTGACAGGTGTGTGAGTGAGTACAGTCAGGATCATCCAAGCAGCCAAACAGTCCCATGACGGATTGCAAGCCAGCCAAGATCAGCCAGGTCCAGCCCAGATCATCTGAACACTACAAACTCATAGGCTAAATAATTTATTTAGTGTTTAAATTATTTATTTATTGTTACAGCTGCTGAAGTTTTGAGGTTGTTTCTTATACACCATTGTTGTGCAATAGATAACTGATCTAGCATTATCCTGCAAAATATTTATCAGCCAGAAAATGATGTCTCATCCCCAGAAAACATGTCATACATTTAAAGACTCATTTTTTTCACCAGCATTATATGCATTACAAGTTTCTTCTTATAAAACTGATGGTATACTGGATAATTGTCAAAATAAGGATGGTTTCTTCCTGATATTAATGTCAACAGACCCAATTTATAAGTGTAAAGGGAGGAAGTTCCTCCTATTAAGATGTAGGATATTATTTTGATACAGTTAACTGATAATGTTTAATCTGTAGCTAACTGGGAATGGATTTATAAAAATTCAATAAAATACTCTTACCTGAGTTGCTGTAAAGTTTGCCAAGAAATAGTTTCCATTTTCATAGGTATCTGTAAGCAAGAAAAAAGAATAAGCAATTACTCAGTGCTTCAACTATAGCAGATAATCTTGTATATAGTCAAAGGGTTCACAATTACTGATCAGGATAATCATGACCTCTCTGAGGAACATTAAGGATAGTAGCCAAGGGATTCTTTCACTCCAGGGTAGTATGGGGATGTGCATATGGAAGAGGGTATTTCAAGTGAGGATCAAGTGGTTGTAAAACCAGAAAATCTTGGTTGAACTAAAGATAGATACCCCAGATGAGGAAATGTGGAGGCTACTGACTGGTTTCTTCTGTGCCAACCTAACAAGCACATAACCATGAGCGTTGACATGACTATGAAGACAAAGGCTCACAGCAGAGGAGAGTGGTTAGGAATTCAGGCTCAAGTCAGACTGATATGGATTCAAATCCCTGATCCTACAATTAATAGTTGTGCAAACTCCGGCAAATAACATTTTATCATCTGTAAAATGGAAATAGTAGCACCTAGCTCATGGTATGCTGCATGAGCCGAGTAAGTACTCAGAATGTATACTTCACTATCATAAGCAAAGTCATCATCATCTTCACCTTCATGATTATTCTCTTAGATCATCCTATCACAGTGATCTAGTTCCCAAGCTCTCCTGCCTCTACATAACTTACTCCATCAATTCTTCCCCAGACCCTCTTGGCTCCTCTAGGCTCCAGTTATGCTCCAGAACACTCCATTCTGACAAACCCTTTACTTGGCTCTCTCTATAGCAAGCAATCACTACATCTTTTTAGTGCCATATTGTCTCAAAAAAAGGTAGCCTCTGCTTCTAATGTCTGTGGACCCAACTCATAATTCAATCCTACATCTCCTATATTTCAGTTCCTACGTTTCCTTTTTTCACTGAAACGGATCTTTTCAAAGTCACCAGTGACACAATATATTAAATCTAAATATCTCTTCATTATATGCAGGTGTTTTAGACCTCTTTCCCCACACATCTCTTCCTTGAAATAATCCTTAGTAGATGTCTACTTTACTCATTCTTCTCATGTAGCTTCTATAATTCTTATTTCTTAAAAGTCAGTTCCATTTCACATTCTGTTCTTGCCCTTATCAACATTCCATCTCTTACCAATATTCCAACATATTCTCTCCTTGAGCCTATTAATCCTCTTCTTTCTTTTCTATAAATTACCTCTACTCTTGAAGAAATAATTATAAAATGTGTATTTTTTAAATTTAGCCTTGGCTAGAAAATGTAACCTAAGCAAATACTTATAGACTCTTTTAGCAGTTTGAATGAAGAATTTCTAAAGAATGGAATTTTGTTAATAAGGTGATCTAAGATTATCCTTGAGCTAGCTATTAAATCTCCTTATGTAAGGAAAAATTTAACAAATAGTTAAAAACCTACTAACAGAAAATTTAAGTTCAAGTTATACTTACACTGTATCTTGGTGTTTTAAATTTTGCATTTCTAAGTCTGTTTGGTGAAAAGGAGCAAAGAGCTCCTTTGTGTAAAAGTTTAAAAAGTATCAAAATTTTAAAACTTTCAGGGACTATTGATTTTTAACCTTGAGACTAAGACATTTATTGAAGGAAACTAAAATTTTATAGAAAAGTGTTTTCCCCTTAAATTTTTGAAATATATTGCTCATAGGGAGCTGATTTTTAACACCACACTAACTGTGGTGTTATTAACCCACTATGACATCAATCATCTAGTTCTAATTAGCTCAAGCTGTATAAAAGGACTCTAGATTCCCTTAAAACATTGGTTCTCAAACAGCAGTGATTTTGCTGGTGGGACTTTTGGCAATATCTAGAAAAATATTTGATTGTTACATCTTAGGGTTGGGGAGAGTGCTTCTGGCATTTGGGGGGTGTTGCTAAACATCTTGTAAATAACAGTCCAACCACCACCAGCAACAAAGAATTACCTAGCCCAAATTGTCAGTACTATCAATCATATGTCTGATAAGGGACTTGTATCTAGAAGATATAAAAACACAATTCAATAATAAAAAGATAATCTAATGTAAAAATTGACACAGTTTGTGAATAGACATTTCTCCAAAGAAGATGTATGAATGGCCAGTAAGTACATGAAAAGATGTTCAGTGCAATTAGTTATCAGGGAAACACAAATCAATCGAAGCTGCAATGGTATATTACTTCACACCCACTAGGATGACCACTCAAAAAGATGATAGTAAGTGTTGACAAGGATGTGGAGACACTGGGCCCCACATGCACCGCGGAAGGAATGTAAAGCGGTGCAGCCTCCTTATAAAAGAATCTGGGGGTTCCCATAAAAGTAAACATAGAGTTACTATATAAAGGGGAAATTCCACTCCCAGGTATGTGCCCTAGAGAACTAAAAAAATATGTTTATACAAAAAACTTGTACACAAATGTTCATAGCAGCATTTTTCCTAATAGTGAAAAAGTGGAAACAACCCAAACATCTCCTAGCTGAGAATTGGATATATAAAATGTGGTATATTCATACAATATCATACTATTCAGCCATATGAAAGAAAGGAAGTACAAATACATGCTACAACTCAGTAGAACCTTAAAAATGTTATGCTAAGTGAAAGAAGGCAGTAATAAAAGGCCACATGTATTCCATTATGTGACTCCATATGATTCCATTCCTATGAAATGTTTAGCATACACAGTTGCATAGTGACAGAGTAGTAAACGCCTAGGGCTGCATCTCCTGGGGCTGGAGAGAATGGGGGCAGGGCACGGGAGGATTGAGGGGTGATATCTAAAAGGTGGAGGGCTTATTTCGGGGGTAAAGAAATTGTTCTAAAATTGTCTGTGTAATGGTTGCACAACTTGGCAAACATACTAAAACCAGTGAATTGTACACTTAAAATGGGTACATTACATGGTGTGTGAACTGTATCTCAATAAACCCGTTATCAAAAAAGTTAAAGTCAGGCCCAACAACTAACAACAACAAAACGGCATTTATTTTTTATAAAAATATATATTAAAAAAACTTCTACCTGATTAATCTAAAAGATTAATCCAGTGTGATTTCTACTTGTCATAACACTTCCAGGCTTCTCACTCCTCTCTTCATCAGACTTTCTGTCATCATATCCATATTTGCAAATTGTGAGCCCCACCGGGAGACTCCATAGGCATCTCAAATTCCAAGGGTGCAAAATTAATCTCCTTATCTCTCATTGTTCTCTAACCTGACTTTACTATTGTCCATGTTCCATACCATGATAATGGAATTGCTTCCTGACCAATCACCCAGGCATGTAGTTGGCATGATCTGACAATGTAGTCTCCAGTCAACTTGGCAAGAGCTCACTGACGCAATACAGTGTTGAATACCTTGGCACAGCCACTAACCCCTTTGGCTACAATTTCTTGCTCACCAAACAAATCCCTGATTAAAATCTCATCCTTCACCTAGATTTAATTTAAGGAAAATATGTACTTCCTAGTAGATGGGAACATTCTAGCTCATTAATAAATATAGTTCTTAAATTTAAAAATTGGCACGGTAGCTTATTATTTTCTTACAAGGTATAAGGCTGCAAATCTCTTAAAACCTAGTTTGAGTGGCTGGTTAATCTCCTTTCTCTGACTTTTGGACTTTCTGTGGTCATATTAACCACACTGATGTAAATGTAGTATATCCTACCTAATAAATCTTATGTTAAAGGCTTATACTGGAATTTTATTTACCTTGCATATTAATGATATATGCTACTCAGCATCCATGTGCCAGGAATTCTCTCTATATATGAAATCATTTTGTCTGCACAAAGAGATCTACGTGATAAGTAGAGTTTTGTAGATGTTAAAGATGACAAAGTGCTGGCAAAGAGATGTTAAGCATCCTTCCAAAAGACATACAACCAGGAAATGACTGAAATGATATCTGAATCCAGAGCTACGGGACGCCACTTGCCACACACCTCTCCATGAAATTTACTTATTAGGTTGAACTTTACAGAGATAATCGAAGACAAAGTTGAACTTTGAAAAAAGTAATCAAATTCTTTCCTATCCCACTCTTAACCTGGTTCCACCTCTAAATGAGCGACCAAATCATTTGAAAAATAGCTCTTTTAAATACCATATTCAATGAGTACAGGGTTATAATGCATTATCCATACACTGAGAAGAGAAAATTAAAGTACCATCTGCAATATTATCAAAAACTTAGAAATACTTAGGATGTATTTGACAAAATATGTGTAAGACCCATGCACTGAAAATTATAAAATGCTCTGGGATAAAGAAGACCTAAGTAATTAAAAATGATAGACAGATGTCCCCAAACTGATTTATAGACTCAACGCAATAGCAGTCAAAATTCTAGCAACTTTTTTGTTAATTATTATTTGTTAAAATAATTTTGAATCTACCTTAGTTAATACAGTGTGGTATTGGTATAAGTATAAATATAGAGATCCATGAAACAGAACAAATAATCCAAAAATAGAGTCTCAGCCATACAGGACCTATTCATAGCTAATGAAGGTGTCAAGGTAGTATCACAGGGGAAAAGATTCTGCTTTCAGGAAAGGTGCTGGATCAATTGGATAAATATGCCGGGGAACAAATGAACCTTGACCATTACATACATACAGAATTTAATACAAAATAGGCGACAGTCCTAAATGTAAAAACTAAAACTCTAAAATTTCCAAAAATATAGGAGAAAAATCTCTGTAACCTTGGGTTAGGCCACGTGATGCTGTGACTTATAATATGTATTTGGTCTTCATCCCATTTCTGCCACAGAGCTCTTAAAACCCTTGGAATTTCCTAAGTGATAAGAACTAAGTATCTTTTGTTATATTAATGAGGTGACTTATGGAAAGCACCTCAGGCTCCTGGCTGGTTGCCAGGACCAACCCTGTGATCTGAAGGCTGGAACTTCCAGCCCCACCCAGAGACCTTTGGAAGGGGATTGGGGCTGGAGGTTGAATCAATGGCCAATGGCCAATAACATAGCCAATGACGCCAGTGTAATGAAGCTGCCATAAAAACCCAAAAGGATGGGGCTCATAGAGCTTCCAGATTGGTGAGCACGTGGAGGTTCAGGGAAAGTAGTATCCCTGGAGAGGGCATGGAAGCTCTGAGCCCCTTCCCACATACCTTGCCCTACGCATTTCTTCCACCTGGCTGTTCCTGGGTTATATTCTTCTATAATAATCTGGTAATCTAGTAAGTAAAATGTTTCTCTGAGTTCTGGGAGCTGCTCTAGCAAATTAATCAAACCTGAGCAGGTGGGTGCAGGAACTTCTGATTTATAGCCAGTTAGTGTGAGGTACAGGTAACAACCTGGACTTGGAACTGGTGTCTGAATCGCAAGGTGGGAACCTCCGATCTACAGTGGGTTATTCAGAAGCATGGGTGACAACCCAGCTTAGTATGAAGTGGGAAAGGGAGGAGGAGGCAATCCTGTGGGACTGAGCTCTTAACCTGTGGGATCCAATGCTATCTCCTGGTAGACAGTGTCAGAATTGAGTTGAATTGTAGGACACCTAGTGTCCCAGAATTACTTGTTGGTATGGGGAAACCCCCACACATGTTAGAATTGGTACCAGAATGCTTTTTAGACCAAGGCACAAAAAGCACAAATATAAAAGAAAAGCATGGAAAAAAATGGACTTTTATCAAAATTAAAGTTTGTTTTTTGTAAGATACTATAAAGGAATTATATAGGCAAGTTACAGACAGGGAGATACAAATTGTATCTGATAAAAGACTGGTATACATAACTCCTACAGGTCAATAAGGAAAAGACAACATAATAAAAAATAGGCAAAGGACTTGGACCAATACCTCAATAAGAAGACATACAAATAGCCAATAAACATAAGATGTTCAACATCAAGAAAATGCAAATTAAATCCATAATGAGATGCACTATGTACTACTAGAATAGTTAAAATTTTAAAAACTGACACTAACACCAAGTGTTAGTGAAGATGTGGGAAATTGGAACTCTGAATTATTGCCGTTAGTAAGGAGAAACAGTATAGCCATTTTAGAAAATACTTGGGCAGTTTCTTCAAAAGTTAAACATACAATTATCATCTGACCCAGCCCAGCAATTTCACTTCCAGGTTTTTACCCAAGGGAAATGAAAACGTATGATCACAAAATGACTTATACTCAAATAATCATGGCAGGTTTATGCATAATGGTAAAAAACACAAAACAACTCAAATATTCATCAATAAGTAAATGGATAAACAAATTATGGTATATCCATACAATGGAATGTTATTCAGGAGTCAAAAGATAACAATGAATCATGGATCACCACATCAAAAACTAATGATGTATTGTATGGTGACTAACATCACAAAATAAAATAAAATAAAATAAAAATTTAAAAAAAGGTAATAAGCTATTTTTATATGCCACCAGATGGCAACACATTTTGCTACAAAAATAACTTTGCTAAGTGACAGAAGCTAAGCACAAAAGGATACGCACAGTGTGATTCTATTTACGTCAAGCCTAGAAAAGACAAATCTCATCTAGAGTGACAGAAAGCAGATCAGTGGTTGTAAGAGCCTGAAGTCGGGGCTGGGAGTTGGGGGGTAGTTCACTGAAAAGATATAGAAGGGGAAATTTGGAGTCATAAAAATATTCTAGATCTTGGTTGTGGTGGTGGCAATATAAATGTATCTATTTGTCAAAATTTATTGAACTGTATACTTAGGATGGATATATTTTATTTGTATAAATACAACTCAATCAAGTTGATTAAAAAAGCAATAATTTCACTTCTAGGAATCTACCCTATGGAAATAATCTGAAACACAAACAAAGCTTAATACTTGATGGTGTTTATAACAATGAAAACTGAAAACATCCTGTACCCTAGATTAGAGAGTAATTACAGAAAGTCATATAAATTGTGGCGTATCCTCTCAGTGGGATATAGTAATCATAATGGTGTTTATAAGGAGTATACGATAACATCTAGACGTATTTCTATCGTTATGCTAAGTGCAAAGAAACAGCACTCAGAAATTAAATATGTGGTATGTTTTAAGTGATATAAAAAATTAAGCATTTTCTTAAGTAACATGAAAGCAAAAGAATACAACAATAATATTATTACTTTTTTCTAGTTTTCTGTCTTTAAAATATTTTCTTTAATGACAATATATTACCCTCATAATGAAGAAAATGAAAAGGAAGATATTACTAGTGAAAAACAAGCTATAATTTCAGAAACTGTGACACGTTACAAGATTAGAATGTTCTAGTCAGTAATAAGTATTGGAAAATGAGTGTCAGGTGGTAACAACATGTCAGTATTTCTATAAAGATGTCTAAGGAAGAGGATGTTCTGACTATAGTGACAAACCCCAGTTATCTCAGGTAGCACTGTCATATCCCTAGATTGGGGAAAGTATACAAAGTAATATTTCACTGATGTAAGCATCTTTTTGAAAACGCTCAATTCCCTACTTCTGAGACACTAAGAAATTTTCTGAGCTCTAATTTGTCTCCTGAGTGAGCCTACTTAGGAGGAACAGGCTGCCTGGTAATAGATGGCTGGCCCAAATAACAGAGCCAGGTCTGTGAACCACTGAGAATGAATGAATTGTCAGCCTGATACTTGCATCCACACTTTTATCAGAGCAAGGCAGTTAGTTATACAGAGATAGATCACCCCTGGCTGAACCCATAACATCATGTTGCTGAACCTACAAAGCTGGGGACCATATACTATTCTATAGTAATTACAATATAAGGAGCAAACAAAAATAGCAAAAATTCTCCCAACACCATCGCTTTATAACAGTAGCAGAAACAGGTTTAGAAATAGATTTTCAGGTTATGCCAATTATATCCTGAGCTATGGTTTTTCTGCATGCTGTATGGAAACCCTGGAATGCTCATACTCACCAATGCTCTGTCCATCATCCCAGAATACCTGGCCTTCAGCTTTCCCATTGTTGTCCAATGCAACAATCAATCCCATAAATTTTTGTCGACTAGGGGAAAAAAAGGAGTTATTTTTTTCTCTAGATAATAGGTTGTAAGAATGAAGGACAGTTTCTGTTGAAAATATTACTCATCCATAACAAAAAAAATTAATGCATCAAAAATGTACATAAAAATGCACATAAAGTTTCTAAAAATAGGTAAATTAAAACGTATCTTCTTTATAAAAGAGCTTATTGCACACCCCTCAAGTATTAACGTTTCCTAGATGGTTTAAAACAGAATTTCATTTTTTAAAATTATACACAAAAATGTCTACTATATAATACATTAAAACATATAAATACCATTAAACTGAGATATACTTAGATATTTGTCTATGAAAATATATTTTGCAAAGAGAAATGGATTCCATCTCAAAGGATGTATGTGCAAACCAATTTTCATTAAGTATAGTCATATTTAAATTATTTTATGTAATGAAAGAAAATATTATATTGTTTGGAATTTTGAGGTGGTTTCTTTATAGTAGGGACTTATAAATAATTATGGTAAATAAATACCAAATATGTATAATCAATGTCCTTTGATTTGAATATATTTCAAAATATTTAATTTTTTAAAGATTTAACTTTTAATAATTAATACGAATTTGTTAGGCATGATCTTCTTGTGGATTAAAAATATAGACACTTAAAAAATCAAATAAACATACTTTACTTACATACGTATTATAAGTAATATGATAAGATATGAATTCCTTAGGAAGAAAACCACCAAACAACCCTCTAGTAGCTTCCAGATTGCTATAGAATAAAATGCAAAGTACTTGGTCTGCCATTTACCCCCACCATGACCTGATCCTAGCCTGCTTGAATTTTATTTATTTCATCCCTCTTCCTATCTACTCTCCAATTAAACTGATTGGTTTACTATTCCCCAAACCAAACTCATTTTTCACCTCTAGCTCTTTAATACTCCCAGAATATTTCTTTCCCTGTCTTCATATATTCAAATCCTGTTTATTATTCAAGACTCGGTTCAAAGCTCTCTTTCATGTGAAACCATGCTTTACACCACAAGGCTGAGTTAACTTCTCTCCTTTTGAATGGTTATAGTTCTTTTTATGTGTGTCTCTCTTGACATAACATGCTCCTTTTAATTTAGTATATATATACAAATATAAACATACAAATATAAAATAAATATATGAGTATTTATATTTATATAAAATCTATCCTGAGTTGACCAATGTAGACCTGGAAATAAGCAATAAATCATCCTTGGATAGCCATCACCAATCAAGGAGCTCATTAATATTCCCAGCTTTTTTAATAGTGTGGAAAGAGGTAAATGCTACTGCCCTCAAGAAAATTTTTGCACCAGGGGTGATTGAGTGGCTCAGTCGATTAAGCATTGGACTCTTGATTTTGGCTCAGGTCGTGATCTCAGGGTGGTGAGATCAAGCCCTCCTACTCGGTGCTCAGCATGGAGTATCCTCTCCCTCTGCCCCTTCCCCCCACACCCCACCCCCACACATGCTCTCCATCTCTAAAAAAATAAAATAAAATAATATAAAATTTAAAGAAAATTTTTGCCCCAGGCCTGGGACACAGAGCTACAGATAAAAGATCTCCCCAAGACTGACTTCATGAATGCATTCTCCCCCAGATCCCAGTCAGAAGGCACTTATGGAATTGAATCAATGAGAGGGTCTGTAATTGGGCTTCTTTATCCACAGAGCCCTGGTTAGGGCAGACAGCGTCTGTGAGGATGCCTCATTATGACAAAGTGAGGCCATCAGTACCATCACTCCTCCTTACCTGGCATGAGTGTTCATCGCAGGCTCTTGCCAAGGCAGGATGTAGCCTCCTCTGATATGAAGGTTGATGTGGTCAAGGGGAGCGCCCAGGATTTTCCACTCACCTGTCGACACGCTGCCAGATTCCTAGGAGACAGAATATAAGCAAGGAGGGATGAAGATAAAGAGATGAAATGAATAGATGCACGCTTTAATACAAGTCTTTCTAAGGAAGCATGTTCGAAAGTCAGCAAGAAATAGCAAGTAAAAGAAGAAAAAAATCTCTGATTTCAGTTTTGTTAAAAACTCTGGAAATCTAGTCTTTTCTCTGTATTCTCCAGAAAAGGTGGGGGTGGGGGTGGGAGAAAAGTCAATGTGATATGGGTGTTACATTTTACCTAATTATGCTTTTGTGGATACTTTTATTTAAGCAAACCTTGCTTGGCTGAAAGGCTGAAAATTATTGCCTTAGAAATTATGTGCCTCAAGGTCAGGAGAAAGTGCTGGCCACCCCTCTAGCCAGCATGGACCAGTTTGGTTCTTCACAAAATATGTGAGTTCTTACCGTGCTATAGTCATACCAACAGCCTCTGGGAAAATAAGCACGGGTCTCAAAAGTGTTCTGAAACATAAAATTGATACGTTATTATGTATATTACAGTAACTTAATTATTAAAATTCTTTCTGTAGAATTAAGATAACAATGGGAATTTTATTAATGATTTTAAGAGTTTGGGAAGTTCTAAAATTTTTTTTAAGATTTTTTAAAAGATTTTATTTATTTATTTGAGAGAAAGAGAGAGAGCACAGAGGGGGAGGCAGAGGGAGAAGCAGGCTCCCCGCTGAGCCAGGAGCCAGACATGGGGCTCAATCCCAGGACCCTAAGATCATGACCCAAGCCAAAGGCAGATGCTTAACCCACTGAGTCACCCAGGCACCCTGAGTTTGGGAAGTTTAATTGAAAAAGATCTGATAAAATTCTTCAAACATAAAGAAAACTTAATTTTTTAAAAAGGTAAACATTACAACGATGCGGGGTAACAAGACACTAAAATGAGAAATCAGTTGGGGTTGTGAGGTTTTCACTAATGGGGATTTTGAAAAAAGGAAAAGATCTCCCTTGTGTGTTCTAGAAAGGTGTTTGCTGGAAAACAGCGAGCAGGACAAGATGATCTTTAAAATGCCCTTCTTGTACTTGAGATTATGTGACTGAGGGTTTCTGATCTATGATGGAAAACTCACACTTTCCAGCACGGGGCTGATTAAGAGGGCAGGACCCAACATGAACTGACGGTCTATATCCCACGTTTTGTCGTCATTCGTAAACCTTAAAAAAAAAAAAAAAAAAAAGTATGAAAACCCTACCAAAGTGTTAGGACTGTTGCCGCGGGCTCTCCCCCAGACGTGGCCAGAACCTCTGCTTGGGGAACAGGCTGTACTCACTCATGGAGAAGGGGTCGGACGACAGTACTGCCCTCAATGTGAGCTTTATGCATCAAAGTGTAGAGGTAGGGCAGCAGGGTGTATCTGGTCTGAAGGACTTTTCTGGAGAACATCTCGAAGGTGGAATTCCAGGCCACAGGATCTTGTCTCTAAAGAGATAAAGGAACACGTGTCAGATACCTCTTTATGCCATCCTAACACTATCAGAAAAAGGTCAGCAGACCCATGTCCCATGTACCAGTTACACAGATCCCACCTTTCATTGCTATCCCATCCTTTCTCTTGCCCCTGCTGTTCAGCTAAACTGGGGCTACTTGCTTCCCATTCTTTATCACAGACTCCTAAGTCCCCTGCACAGGGCTGGAGAGATGGGTCTCTCTGCAGCACTGATGGAGCTTGGATGGATTTGAGTAAAATAAAAATTCTCTAAGGAAAAGGAGCTTCTTCTAGTTTAGCCCCATAGGGAGCTACAAACCCTACTGTCCTCATAGGCACGTATTCCCCAAGACATGAGCAAAAGGATATTCTTGAGGATTGCTTATAACTCTGGGGTTTTGAACTCTGTGGGTTTTCTATGAAATGGAGGTTCTGATTTTTATGATTTTTCCTCAACAAAGAAGTCTGCTACTTTTGAGGGTAATAAAGAAGTTGTGATTTGAGCACCAGCTGCCACCTCACCCTTGTCCCGATGGTGTTGTGGTTTCTGGAAAAGGGGTAAAAGGCTCCCAGTTGCATCCAGCGAACACACATCTCATATTCGGCATTTCCAAAGAAGCCACAAATATCCGCTCCTGTCTGAGAAGATGCAAAATCAGAACATGAGGTGGGACTTTTGTAGGTTGCAGACATGCTGGAATCCGATTGAGTAATTAATAATGGTCCCAATGTAACTTACATACGGTATTCCAAAGAGACTGAACTCCATCATGCCTGCAATGAGAAGACACGGCTGTGTTGGACAAAGTAGCCCTTTCAGAGGGTAGGTTTGCCCTGTCTCTTCCATACCCGATTTCGAAGCCCTGGGCCACCCATGATGAAAATATCCAAAGATGGGTAGAGACTACAACTCATACCCACAGAGAAGTCAGCACCTGCTGCTTTCTCCGCCCATGTGGATGATACGTAGACATAACCAATGTGGCCGCGGGCATCCAACCCAGTCCCCTCCCTGCCAGCAGAGGCCCCTGGGAGGAAGCCCACACACCAATGATCGATTTCCGCAGCTGGTCCCACGTGGCCGTGTTGTCGCCCAGCCAGTGGCCTCCCCAGCGGCCAGAAGACGGGAATGTGGAGCGGGTGATGATGACCCCTCGCTGTCCCGTCACCTCCTGCACAGCTCTGGTTGGAAGGGAACAAGGAGGTGATTGGGGGTGAATTCGAAGATGGACAGCCATGGGGCTTCATTACAGAGAGCCGTGCCAGTCTGGAGTATGAGGTGGCAATGGTTTTCCATTTGGAGCCAGAAAGCGTCTTTCCTGGAAGCATCTGCTATTTAAAGGTGATGCTAAGAGTCACAGCAGGACAACTGGAGATCCATCATCCCCTAAATGTGGATTTCCTTTCTTAAAAAAAAAAAATTGAATTAACTAGTTGCCTACATAGAGGTGGCAGGAAGGAGTGGGGTGAGGTGTGAGACAGGTGTTACGGAACAATTACTCAAACCAGGTATCAGCTTGGTCGCTCCCATGTCTACTGCCTCACAACCTCCTGAGAAGGTTTCCTTGGCCTCCTTTTACTGTTATAAAACTGAGGCTCAGAGAAATTAGACAATTTGTCAGAGGACATTTAAAGACTAAGGAGGCAGAGCCAGGATCCAAATAAAAGTATATATGACTAGAGCTCTTTGGTAATACTCTCTCTCTGTGCTACTCCTCACAAAGTGGGATAAATCTGGCACACAAGGACAAATATACACAAAAGGTGTTCAAATATCTGGCTACGGAAGGTGGGTCTTCTGCCTGCAGTCTCAGTAAGAAAATAAAAACAATTGTGTGAGAGGAAAATCAATGGAACAAAAAGAGAAAGGCTATTAACAGATCCGAGTACATAATGCAATCCACATATTTGCTGAAGAAAGCATTACAAATCAATAGACACAGATGAATTATTCAGTAAATGATGTCAGGAAAAGCTACTGGGGTAAAGATTAATCCATTAGGTCACTTCCAATATTTCACACCAACATAAACCCCCACGTGGATGGACACACCCCCCCACATACCCCTGCCCTCCACACACACATGTCTGAGAGATAATGAAGGCCTGAAATAAGGCAGGGATAGAGAGGAAGGGTAGATGTGAGTCATGCAAAGAGCTTTGTCACTGACCATTGCAGAACTCTAAAAATTAACCAGCTCTAGAAAGAAATGACTAATGTCTATCCAAGAGAAACAGCTAAATCTTGGCAGGACAGCGTGGTGTGTGGGATTTGAACTTGGGGCTGTTCTCAGCTGACCCCATCCCTAGTTCAGTGGCTCCAAAAGCCAGCAGCCCTGCAGCAGCCTCGGAGGTCTGACCTCTTTGGGGGCTCTGTGGAAAGCACCAGCCCCCGAGCATAATTAATACTTTTGTTCTAGCTTCCAGCCCCCTGGAAAATCTCTATTCCCAAGGTGTTGTGGCCATTTGATTGGACTCAGAGCTCAACTCAGTAGGGGAAAACAAGTTCTCAAGCCAGGGAATTACCAAAACAATAACAATTTTCTGGCACCATCATAGGTATTCAGACTGGGGTTCAGTTGGGACAAACAAAGCTCGGCTGGTCTTAGAGTAAATCCTGGAGAAGTAGCACCATGGAGAACTTGGTAAAGGTCCTACATATTCCTGGGGACCGAAAAGACAGCACATGCACAAGGCTCTGGGCAAGCCCAGCAAAGAGCCATGAACGGAGAAAGTTCCGGTGACTCATTTCTGGCTGCACCTGAGGTCCTGAGTCAGCAGGAAGTGAAAGGTCTTACAAACCGCCTCAAGGTGAGGGTGTGGCTTCTCCTACTTGTCCCCTTGGCAAAGGGTGGAAGACATAGAGGCAAGGAATCCAGGGGACCACGGAGGCCTTAACATTCCCTTCAGTTTGACTAAATTTTAGGCAGGTTTCTTCCTTTTTTTTTTTTTTAAGTTTATTTATTTGTTTAATCTCTACACCCAACATGGGACTCAAACTCATGACCCCGAGATCAAGAGTTGCATGCTCTTGGGATTGAGCCAGCCACTCTAGGAACACACTCACTCGTAGGTGGGTCTGGTCTGGGCCCATCCGTAGAGGCTGTGAACGTCGTAGTGCCGCACCCGCGAGCCATCTGGCAGGACCTGCTCGCTCTCCATGCACAGGGTCTTGCTGCTCAGGCCCTTGTCCCTGGACTCCAAATCTGAGCGGAAATGCGAGTTACTTCCCAAACAACTTGCTTTGTGCATTCACAAGAAATGCTCATTAGCTTGCTATTTCTCCGTTTCACTCAACGACTTTGTTACCCATAACAGTTCCAATTTCAAGAATTATTTTGTCTACAAAATCAACATGCTGTGACTTTATAACTAATGAAGGGTAAGGACAGGGTGTGGAGCTGGGAAAGGCACGCTTCATTGTCCTCTGGTATTTATAGAGTGCAATCAGAGCCCACTTATCAGCACAAGAAACTCCTTTGTTGTTATGACTGTTTTTTTCCACTAGATGGTAACATTCTCAAGGGAATAGATCTTGTTTCAATCAACTGTATGAAGGTCTCTAAATTTTCTGATTTGTTAGCACTTGTCTGATACATAAATATTGAGGGGGGAAGGAGTAGGAAGGGAGGAAGGAAAGAGGGAAGGAGGGGAGGGAGGGAAGGAGGAGGGAAAGGAACACAGGTGTTAGTGAGACTTGGACAGCATAACCATGACTAAACATCAAGAAACTTAGCAGATTCTGTCCCACAAACTACTTGTTTGGTGCTTCTAAGAAGGTGAGTTGCTTCCTTCCCTGGGTTTCTATAAGGTGAGAGGATTCAACTTTCTGAGATACCTTTGATGGTAAGGTCCTATAATGCTCTATTTCCATTTGTACCACAGGACTACTAGGGCATGTCCTTCATGAAGAGTCTGTGGACATGGGCAGAGAGTACAGAGCTAGACTTTCATTCTTTAATCAAAATATTCTGTGCGTCGGGGGGGGGGGTTGTTTAAAGTGTGAGCAATCAGTTCATAGTTACAAATGTAATCATCCATTGCTTGGTTTCTTTCATAATACATCATGTCATTATTTCTATGTCTGATTAGTAATTTACACTTGTTCAAGGTTATTCTATTTGGGATTTTATGTCATGTGTACAAGTATTTTCTTTCTCCAAAATTAGGCATTGCTTTGACAATAAGAGGAAAACTTTCAGAGTTTTGATGAAGGAATCATTTACATACATGGCATATAGGGTGGATCATTAAGAATTCCATCGCTGCAGCCCCTGACAGATCCATCCACAAAGTTTGATGGCTCATTCATATCCTGCAATGAGTTAATAAGAAAGATTCTGTGATGTCAGAGGCAGTGTGGCCTTGGCTCTGGAGGACACCACTTCATAGAGGCGAACACATCTTATTTAAGCCCTCAGCTAATCATTTCATTGACTCTGTTTACTCTAAGGCATTGACCCAAATGGACTCTAAGAACCCATGTTCATCTAAGTAGAGTGTGAAACTCCTAGTTTACCTGGCATTTTTAAGCTTGTGAGGATTACTTCACAGTAGCAAAAATATGGAGATTATGCTGAATCCATGACCTAAGGAGATTCCTTGATACATCTCCCCACACAAGAAACCCATCTTTGTTTTCCTATGTGTGAATTACTCACTTTTTATCTGTGGCCAATGGTTGCTATTATCTTCCCCTACTCTTTCTTAGTCCAGTAGCTTGGACTAATTCTGACATCAGCAGAGACCAAACACAAGGAGGAGTGTCTCGCTTTCTGCAGTAGATGCTGTCCTGAAGAGTTGTGGGTAACTCAGAACCAAATCTGGAAATCAAATCATACTTGGGGGATTTATTACTTAAGTACAAGAAGTAGCGGTTCCTGAGGTGAAAATTCACTGCCGACTTTGTTAGCAGAAAAGTTAAGATTTTATAAATTGGACTACCTTAAACAGGACATACTAGGGCAAAGGCAAGTATTTTGGGAACTATTTACTATTTTGAGTTTTTCAGCCGTATCTGCCCGCCAGCAGAACAAAAATCCCAGAGCAATCATCTCCCTAGTCCTCAAAGCTACCCACAGCTCTTCACTATTTGCTTTGCCTATATTTGGGCTAATCTTTCATACGTCCGCTCTGGGCCGATCCACCCTGAGAATAGTGGCCAGAGAAGCCCCAGGGCTGCCAGTGGGCTTGTAAGTCTGTCTCTGGGTGAATTATGAGCTTCTTTCAGCCTAGCCCGGACCTGTGAAGCTCTTGAGAGCTGGCCTAGAATATGCTCAGGATTTCAGGCCACTGGACAGTGAGGAAGAAAATTGGAATGCTAATATGCCGCCCATCCCTAGAAAAGCACAAATAGAAGAGCCTTCGGACCATGTCCTGCAGACATTTCAGGAAGCCCTGCTCTTAAGCCCAACTGACATGTGTAAGCAACATCCGAACCGGCCTTTGAAGATGAGTCTGTAGCAGCACTATGGTGAACACCTATTGTCTCCTGGATCCATGCCTTGCCCGCCCCAGCTCCGTCCTGTATCACAGGATGGGCCCTCAGGCTCCCCTAGCATCCGCTTCTGGGTAGTTTGGCCAATGGGAGGCACTGGCCAGCGACTGGAGGGTGGGAGATAAGAGAAGCTGGGGTCTATGTCCCTCTCCCCTTCCTCTGGCAGCATCTTCAGTAGCGGCACATATCCTCCACGGGCTTCAGCTTCTGCAGGCATGTTCCTGGGCAGACCCACAATCATCTCTGTGTCTCTGGGGGTCCAGCACCTCAACTGTATAAGAGTATCCCTCTCTCTCACTCCTCCAGCCTTAGCTCCCTCCTTTGCTTGTCTCTGAATTGCCTCTCCATGGTTTGACTCCTAACATTTCCAAAGAAAAACCACTAAGCGTGCACTTACAATCCACAATCCATCAAACTTTAAGCTCTTCTCTGACTCTTCAGAATTCGCATACAGCTCTTTTATTTCCATCTTCCACCATGCAGCCGTGCTATTACGTAAGAAGTCAGGAAAAGCCACGTAGGCTCTGTACAGCTGTAAGAGTAAACACATACTCTCACGTTGGGTCTTTGCCTGTCCGGCTGTCCGGGAAGGGGAGTCTCGGGACCAGGAAGGGGTGAGGAGCAGGTACTTGTGCAAGGCACTGCCCCTCTCAGGGTCTGAAACTAGCCTCAGGCTCTGCTGTTGCTTCTACAGAGTTTACTGTGAACACAAAGATCAGAGAAGGCTGACTGCATTCATTATTCTCCTAGAAGGAGGTTAGATAGTGTTAAATCCCCTTGAAACATGAGATTTGTTTAATGACTGGGCCTTTAATCCTATGAACTGGAAAATTAACTATCTGTGTCTAAATGATCAAACTTTAGATATACAAATGTTTTTTTCTACACTGGTCAAACAAAGGAGACCAGTCATCCAGGGAAAAGGGAGCTGCAGAGTTTAAAGGGGCTGCTAGATGCCCAGGCTGATGTGGCAGCAAGTGCTGAGTTCAAAAACATTACCCCTTTTGACCTGGCTGGCATATTTTCTTACATGGGGACAATTCATCAAAAACCCAGTCTGTTCATAACCTCTCCAGTGAAAATATTCTCGACTTCAATTCATTATTTTTCAAGCACCATTGGATTTAAAGAAAATACAATCTATTAAAGGCATACATGTGAAGACATTTCACTTGATTTCCCTCTACACATTTCCAGTTTAGTTGCTTATTATGTTTTCTGTTTGAGGATCTCATTCTACCAAGAAATTACCAGTTGACAAGCATGCTCAGAGAGCTGCTTAACCAAGTGCTGGGATAAGACTCATAAGTATCCAGATGTTTAGGGCAACGTGGACAGAAATCTGCACATAACTATACCTTAACCTGAGTTTCATGGTCAAGGGATGTATCCACATTCACATTGGGCAGTTCTGGCCAAACCTAGAGAAAAAGAAGAAAAATTAAAACCTCTAAAAGGCATTGCACATGGACCATGAGATGATTCACGTGTCAGACTCTAATGACATGCATCTCCATAAAATTCTTGGAGATCTTTGCCATTAATTAAATTGTAAAATCTGAATATGTGAAATTCCGTTAGGGGAAAATAGGCTAGGGTCCCTTGACTCATTTCATAAGCTTTCAAAATCATTAAGTTCAAAAATAAAATGAGCTAAATCTGCTTTAAATACATCCTCTGAACAATCACCTTTCAAATGTCTGCTCTGCGATCTGTCATAGACATATAACAAAATTCTCTTCAAAAATAACAAATTTAAAACATGACTCTAAAGAACTAAGATTGATTTCATTCACAACCTATAAACTTAGCCTCAATATTCTTAAGCAGCATTATCACTTATTGGGGACCCCAAATACACATAGCATTAAAAAAATCCAGAGTTTCAACCAATCTCATCTATATCTAGAAGGACATTAACTATATACAGTAATTAATGAATCCATTCAGCAAACGCTTACTGACACTACATGATAGGCATTGTACTATAATCTGTATCTACTGAGATTTAAGTAAGAAATAGCCATTGTTTTCTTTTTTTTTCTAAAGATGTATTTATTTGAGAGAGAGAGATAGGGAAGAGAGAGCATGAGCGAGAGGAGGGGCAGAGGGAGAGAGAATCCTCAAACAGACTCCTCATTGAGCAGGGAGCCCAATGTGGAACTCGATCCCAGGACCCTGAGCTGAAACCAAGAGTTGGACTCTCAACCCACTGAGTCACCCAGGAGTCCCTCTAGTCCTTGTTTTCTAAGAGTTCACAGATAAAATGTGCGTGCTAAGTGACATGCTATCCTCTCTGAGGATACTAATATAGGAAAAAGAAGAAATAGGGAGAGTTAAACTGGTCATTGGATGCTTCCTAGGGGGGTACATTTGAGTTGGTCTTGAAGTGCAGGTATTATTTGGGTAAGCTGAGAAGGCAACATTCAAAGGCACGGTGAGCATGGCATGCACCTAGAACAACAGGAAATAGCACAGCACGATTCAGAGCAGAGTCTGAATCGTGCCTAGGAGCTTCTGTCATCTGGGGTTAGGAAGTTCACCTACAATCCTGTTGCTATAAATCAAACAGATGAAGACTGAGGTCACAAAAAGGAACAAAAGGAGACATGAGGAGAGGGAGAATTTACAGGGCTTAATGATTTATTTCAATATGGAGGATGCTAAGCATCATAGGTCAAAGATGAACACAAGTTTTGAGTATGGGTGCCTGGCAGGCAGAGACTTCAGAGCCATTCTTAAAGGACTTCTTTAGGTTTGATACATGGCCCGCTGGAATGCATAAGGGGTGGAGCACCAGAATAGATCCAGATAATAGAACAAAGCTCACTGATATTTTAGAGAATTAGACCTGTAACCTTGGTCTTATTAATCAGCATCAGGCAGATTTCTACTCATTCATAATTTATTAATTACCCATATATTTTGCCAAGATTTATTGACAGCCTCTTTTTTTTTTTTTTTTGACAGCCTCTTTTAATCAAGACATTCTGGTGCTGATTAATTATGGGCATCTTCTCCCAAGGCTCACCTTTCCCCAGACAATGTCATTGCTGTTGGGCCATTTGATGAATACATTGTTATCCTGACCTCTGGTGAATGGGCGATACTGGGTCTCATTGCCAGAAATGGCTGGGTCCTGCAATGAAAGGGTTTTAAACAGTGAACATGAGAAAAACATCTCCAAGACAAAAAACAAAAACAAAATACCCATAGATAATTTGCCTTATATCTATAAAATTCTTGAGGAATAAAGTATGCTGTTTGAAAACATTCCTAGAGATAAACCAGGTTAAAAAGACATTACCCTCCCATGAATAAAGCCAATTTATTGTGCTCCCACAGTGTGATATCAATACTCCTTAAGAACATGAAGCTTCTTTCTTCTGTTCTGTGTCCAAAGTGGCTTCCCTGTTCACCCCATCCCATACCTGCCTCAGTTATTCTATAATAGTATCTTATTTCACAATTGTCATATAAATTATCACTATCTGAAATTATCTTTCTTTGATGTTTACTTATTGGCTATCTCTGTTTGATAGAATAAAATCCCTATAAGGAAAAGGACAATGTCTTATTCACTGATTTAGATTACATACACGCACACACACACACACTGTTTTAGAACAGTGATTTTCAAAGACCCAGTATTTGATTAATACCTGAATGAATGAATGAATGAATGAAAGTCAGCAAATAATGCTCTATTTCTTGGAAGCTAGAAGGGAGGACCGTTTGCAGGTAACTACTTCTGTGTTTATCAAAATATAGCCTCCAATGCAAAATAATGAATTGGTGTTCTGAATCTTAGCTCAGTTGCTTGTGAGTTTAATTAAGAAGAAGTAAGTCCCCTGAGCCTCACCATTGCCGGGTAATGATACAACTGGAGTGGCTTTTGAACTCCCTAAGGTAAAGATGAGACTAGAATATAGCTATTCCCTCCGAGGCACAGCCTGAAACAGTGAGGATTTTTGGATGTTTTTGCTATATTCAGTATTTCAGTCCACAGTTCTAACTCTAACCAAGGGAATCGTAATAATAAATTACATCCCAGTGACAATTATGAAAAGTATCACCATTGGAAAGCCATTTTTCATTTGTTCTGTCCTTTATTTGCTTTTTAAAACTTTAAAAAATAATTATAGTTTCACAGGAAGTTGCAAAAAATGTTTGGGAAGTCTCGTGTACTCTCCATCTAGTTTCTCCCAATGGTACTATTTTACAGCCATGAACACAGAAACAGAAAATGGGCACTAATCTTCTAAATACTTACCAGAATGAGAATGAATCTCATGCCATCATTCTTCATTTGCTCAATCAGGAGGCCGAGGTTTTGGAAGCTGGGGCTGAGAGTGAAGTCCAGTTTCCGGTCCATGTAATCGATGTCTACATGCTGGACATCCTACAGGAAGGAGCAAGCAAGATGCTGGGGATCCCATGGCAGTATCCCTCAGGGCCCACAAATGGCTCTGCCGACCCCAGCCCAGGCCCCTCCTAATTTGTCCCATACCTTGCTACACTGACTTTTCAATTCTGATTGAAATTGCTTTCTGATTCCTACATACGGATCACCTGTCCCCATCCTTTTCCTTTTGTTCCCCCAATTGGAATTCTCTCTCCTTTCCCTCCCTCGATTCATTTCTTTTCCACTCCTCAAATTTCAAACTGGTGAGCCCATCAAACCAAGTGCTAGTTGAATGTTCAAGGGTAGAAAGCAGGACTTCCCTGAGAAACAGAAAAGTGTAGCTTTATTTTCCCCCCTCCAGTAAATCTGATTGGATTTATTCACATTTAGAACTATATTATTGTATAGCTTTCTAGAATGTGTATATTTCTGCCATTCCATTTGACTTGATGGTCCATGAGATGAGAACCTTGTCTTCCTTTTTCTCTAAACAGTACCAACCCAGACTTCTGCATGTGAAAGTCACTCAATCCAGGATTGGTGAGTGATGGCTAACGTGGTTAATATCCAGTTGAAAAAAAGAGGTGCTTCTTTTTAGCCTGAAGAGGATAATCACCCATATTGTCTTAAGATTCTAGGTAAAACTTGTTTGGGGAGCAGAGATTTGTGCAAAAGCCAAAGCTTGGAAAAGAATAAACCAACATATTATTAACACTGATCACCTTGGTGAGGTAGATCTCTGGAATTTTCATCTTTTAATTTTCCAACTTTTTCTAATTTACATTTAATAAGTATATGGTAGAGTAGTATATAAAAATAAAATACTTAAAGCCTGGATGAATATTTCAAATTATCTTTGATGAGAACATCATAACACTTTATTCTCATCTTCCAGTCATTAATTGTCCTCTAAACTCTCAGGAAGTGGACTGAAAGCAGAGAAAGAGCATAAGTGATGAGAAACTGGTGATTACAGAGGAGGAAGGACATGCTATCTATGGACTTCTGCTTGTTGACAGCAATAGCCTACACTTCCTGTGGCTTATGAAGGGGTCTACATTGTCATTGTGTGATATGCATATGTGGTTATGTGTGCTTTAGAGAGGGTGAAGACTTGATTTTAACTGCTTTCTTTCATACTGTCACTTTATATCCATCCTCTCTAAGAACAATCACAATATAATCTGGGGTTGTCATCCTCGTGACATGATTCTCACTTAGAAGTTCCCAAAGTCATGGCTTAAGACCAGCCATGCCTACTGCAGGATATTCCTGGCAAAAGGCAGTGAGTAACAATATCCCTCAGTCACACTGCCAATTACTGAAGAATTAATGCAAATTTCAATTTTGAACCCTTGATTTAAAAGGGTGGCATGAAATAAATTTAAAAAGCATTGTATTCCATACAAGACTAGCTCCACAGCTACATTTTCCTATATTGAAATAGTCATCAATAGTTTCCCTGAAGACATTTTCAATCTATAATTAGGCACAAATTCCCATAACTAATCAAACCACGGACTGAGTGGGGGAATTCATACATAGGGAATCTGGGCCGCCATCATTGCCTCATACAATTGGGAGATCTCAGTATCATTCTGGTATCCGTAGCGACTTAGCTGGAATCCTAAGGCCCAGTATGGAGTCATTGCTGGCCGACCAATCAACTAGAATAAAAAAGAAAAATGGATCCAGGAAGAGTTTTGGGGAAAGGGAAGAAAAGTCTTATATTGAAGCAACTTGAGCACTTCTACTGAGCACTGTCCAATCTAAGAGGCCTCGCTCAAGAAAAATCAGAAAGTCAAATAAATATGGAATGACCATCAGCATGCAGAATGACAGAAAATCTCCTGTGTTCTGGAGCTTCCACTCTGGGAAGGCTGAGAACTCAGGGGCTATTACTGATTAGAGATTCTTAGGATGCTCAGCGAATAATTAAGAGACACGTGTGGCATCTCTATGCCTTTATACCTGTAACATTAGCACCTAACTTCAGGAAAGACAGCAATAACGTAGTAGGAATACACAAGAGACACAGAAATAAAAATCGACCTATCTCAGTGCTAAGAACATGGTAATACCCAATAAACATTTGATTGTTTATCAATGCATAGAGTGAATTCTAACCTCAGTGTATTGTTGAGTTACAAGCTCAGGGGTTGGCCCCAAAACCATATAAAAGTCCAAAATCCCTCCTGTGGTGCGGTATGTTAGGGCAGGAGTGGGCTGGAATGACACATCTGTTAAAAAAAAAAAAGAAGACAAGGAGTCCTTGGAACTATACATCACCCAGATAGGAAATCTGCCCTCAAATGTACTCTTCACTCTCTTTCTTTAAAGCTCTCCTTCTCTGGAAAGTTTTCTTTCATGTAGTGGAGTAGATGGGTTTACAGGTACCCCAAACATAATCTTAATCTCAACATCTTGTATCACTCTGCGAAAGGAAGTTAAACTGTCACAGTAAAAGAAGGTCATGCAATTTGGTCAAAATTTTACCGCTAATACCTGGCCTAAAGTTCTTCATAAATCTGGAAGGAAGGAAGAAAGGAAGGAAGGAAGGAAGGAAGGAAGGAAGGAAGGAAGGAAGGAAGGAAAAGTCAGTTTATCTATCCCATTTCCCTTGCCCTTGAATTTCTCTATTTCTATTGATATTCCAGATCCCAGGAAAGGGTTCACAGCTAGTTATGGTGGTACCCAGGGAACGTGCCTCTGTCTTACCCATGGCATTGCTGTTTAGCAGGAGCACGCCATGGGCGCTGCCATCCTCCTCCAGTGCCATGTAGTAGGGGTGGACGCCATAGGAATTCTTCTTGTACTGGGAGAGCCATGGGGGAGAGTAGGCAGTAATCAAAAAAAGAAATACTCGAAAAGTTGTTTCTACATCATAATGCAAACAGCAAGCTCCTATTCAATATTGAAGATTCAGCATAATGTCACGTCCTTTATAAAACCTTCCTTAACCTTCCTTTCCACCCCAAATAAAAAACCAGGTGCCCTCCCCTTCCATGTCTTCCTCGTTTATTATTATGTAATTCTATTATAGCACTGATTATACTGGATTACCATTAATTCTGCATCTCTCTCTCTTACTAGCCTATAAGCCCCTGGAGAACAGACAGCGTTTTATTACATAAGACATGTACCTGACACACAGAATATACTAAAGAAAAGTTTATGAAGTAAAATCCATAGTCCACAGGAAAAAATATGTTAGGGACAGAAGGAGCATAACCTGTGGCCTATTTCATCTGAGAACAGAATTTATCAATATAAGGTGAAGCTGATTAATAGGGTACTATACACGTACATATGGATTAAGATAAGTTTACACGGAGAGAAACTGATTGATAGTCTTATTCTTCTGTGCTTACCGCTGGGGGCTCATCACGAGCAAACATTCCCCACGTGGTCCACTTTATATTTCTTCTGAAAGCTGTGTGCTCCGTCTCCCCAAAGCCATAGATGTACTGAGAGGGGAGGCGAGTAGAAATGGAGAGGAACATGTCGTTGAAGGTGAAGCCAGGCAGCTGAGAATCCCAACTGCAACACAAAGGCATACCTCCACATTGTACTGATCACAGGCCAGAGCAAGCACGGGGCCCATTTGGGAATTCTAGTTGATTCTGAAGCCTCCTAAAGGAATGCACAGCTGGATCCAGGTTCAAATACTGGCTGAAGACACAGCTCGTAACAATGGCCATGACTCACTGCCAACGTTCTGCGTTTGCATTTTTATTCTGTGGTCTGCAAGGCTGAGAACTCTTTTTCTGCGTCATGGGCTCCTTGAAGGCAAGAACTATGTCTCACTCATCTCTTTATCTCTAGTTATCATTGTCTGGAGTATCAGTTTGAATACACGTATGAATAAATAAGCAAGGTCTAAGCAAATTTCCCAACAGAAAAGGGTGAAGCTCTTCGAATGACTTCTCTTGATTGGCCAAAGGACTTCTTAGCAAAGAATGCCACTGACCAAAGTTAGACATGCAGTCAAAGAGAGCCAAAGGCTGTCTACATGTGTGCCTACACGTGATGGTTTTTACTTGGAAGGGGAACTTCAGCCCCAGGCAAAATCCAGACCTTCACTTCATTCCATTCAGCAGCAGGACAAGGGATGAGAAATGACAACTCTTTTCACATTTTAATATTGGGAAAAGGCTTTAAGTCTACAGAGCTGATTGTAAGAAACTGTTTCTCTTTCCTTAGTAAACATTCCCTCTCTCCTGAGTCTTCTGTTATTTTGTAATGAGGCTATATAGAGCTGATTTCTATCCTAGGTTATCTGTCATGCTTATTAAAAAGAGTTTTCTGTTCTACTTAACAAGAACAATGAGTAGAACATGCATTTTTCTTTTTTCTGAAATCAAGCAACACTTATTTTAAGCCTCTTATTAATTTTTCTTGTTGAGTTAGTGACTAGTAGAAAATAGAGCAATAGATCTACTCCCTGTTTAACACACATACACACACACATACTTACATTGTCTCTAAGATTAATATTTTATGTGCATTAATCAGAACCACCATAATTAGACTTAGAACCACTTTAATGAGAACTAAATAAATAGTGCTTACATCACAGTGCTGGAGCTTTTTCGTCGAATCTGGATCCCAAAAGGATTGTTCTGAATCATGACGTCATACAGACGGTCCTCAGGGGATCCAACTGGAGAGGGAGGGGTGTTCAGAGTCACTGGGACCTCGTACCTTTTGTTTGTGGAATCAAAGATCTAACAAGAAGAGAGAAGGAAACTTTCTGATGGAATAATCTTAGACCTAAAATCCCTCCTGCCAGCTCATATAATTCAGTTCCCATGTTTTCTGGCCAGTTTGAATCACATTGGGAGGCATCAAATATCCCAAAGCAAATAGAAGTGAAGCCCCCCGACCTACAGTGCCCAATATGGATCCTGAACTCCAAAATGCCTCAGAAATACCTATTCAGAAGCAGGGAGGACACTTCCTCTAAATAATTTATGAATTCAGTGTATAGAATTTCATGGATAGAATGTGTGTGTGTGTGTGTGTGCGTGTGTGTGTTTATGAGTACGTGAATATGTACGTGCACGTAATTGTGTTAAGATTATGTTTGGGCATGTATGTATATGTCAGAAATTAGAGAACCAAGTTTTTATATGGACTCAGATCTTACTGGTTGAGCTTTCAGATGCTTAAGACAAGTTTTGCCCGTAGCCCTGCTTCTTAAAATTGTGTTTCTCAGACCCAAAGCAGCAGTATAACCTGGAGGCTTGTTAGGAATGCAAAATCTCAGGCCTCCCTCCCCTCCAACTTCTGAATCTGAATTTTCATTTTCACAAGATCCCTGGAGTGATTCCTCCAACACAGTGTGAAAAACAATGTTTAGAGCTGGTTGTCCAAGGTGGTACTGTCACTGGTGAGACCCCCGTGACCCCCTGAATTCAAGGCTGACCCCCTGAACTCAGGAAACTCCTAGAAGCTTCTGCCTAACTCTAACTTTTTCTTTTAGAAACTAACTATGGAATTGCTGGAACAGGAAAAGAAACATTTGAGGAGAGGTCTGTGTAGATGGCACAATTACCTCCGCTTCATTATAATGTTAAAACCCCCTTCTGATACTCATCCCAGGCCCTAACAAAAGGAGCCTGTTTACCCCTGTTGGGGAGTCACTGGCTTTGGAAATCATTCCCTGAAATCTCCTTATTGGTACACATAAAGATGACCTTGTGAGGCAGCTCCGCCTACTGCAGTCTCTGTCTCTAACTCACCCAGCAGTGGATCCACCAGGCACTTGTGGCCATTGAATGCTCTACAGGTGCTAATCTGAATTGAGACTTGTTATAAGTGCAAACTGCACACCAAAATTTGAAGAGTTAGTATGAATAAAAGATTCTAAAATATCTCAGTAACTGTTTTTGGATTACGTGGTGAGATAATATTTCAGCATGTTAGTTTGATTTTTTTCAAATACATTTTTAAGAGTGTGGCTATTAGGAAATACATGTGGGTCACGTTGTACTCCCCTCAGAGCAGAGCTGTGGATCTCAAAGTGTGGCCCCTTCCCCCACAGCAGCATCAGCATCGCCTGGAAACGTGTTAAGGAAGCAGACTCTCAGACTGGAAACTCCAGGGCAGAGGCCCAGCAATCTGAACTTTAAGGAGACCTGTGGGTGATTCTGGTACTCTCTGAAGTTTAAGAACCACTGCTAGAGAAATAACTCTAACATTGGAAGTGGGTCAATGCCACTTGTATGAGTTTCCCATGGAGCAGACACATTTTTTCACAGGGCTAAGAAGGGGTTCTTTGAGGACACTTATGACTGAGCACTTGGCAGTGCAGGACATTCACAACCCTGGTGGGTCCAAGGTCACATCCTGGTTCTACCATGCTCCTAAGTCTCTGACCTTTACCTCTCTGGGCCATGGTGCCTTTGTCCATAAAATGATAGATTTGGACCAACAGTGTTTCAATGACTTTCGTCCACATGGAGCTGTAAGAACTCTGTGTTGAGGATCAGAACCTGTACCACCTTGGAAATTACCTTGAACTGCAGCATGTTTTCTGTGTGGTAGATCACGCTCAGCTGGAGGAAGCTGATTGTTGCCGAGAGAGAGCCAGAGGCAGGGGCTGCTCGGGCTGATTCTGGGGCCCCCAGGTGGGCAAGGTTTGTGGTGATGCCCGTAGGCAGGTACTGAATGTTACTGGCGGCATACCTAGGGATGGTGTCGTAGTAACAGGTGGGCACGTCAGGAACAGTTGTGTACTAGAACAAGAGGAGAAATTCTCCATCAGCTTCTAACACCATACTTCGAGGGTCTGATTCCTGGAGAAGTTGGTTCACACAAACAAAGTCTCTTACACCATGCCCGTTATTATGGCTTGAATTATGATCCCCCCACCCCCATAAGATGTGAAGTCCTACTCTGGTATCTGTGAAAGTGACCTTATTTGGAAATAGGGTCTTTACAGATGATCAGGTTCAATGAGATCATTAAGATCACCCTAATCCAATATGACTGGTGTCATTAAAAGGGGAAATTTAGACACAGAGACAGACCTGCACCCAGTGAGATCCCCATGTGAGGAGGAAGGCAGAGATCGGGGTGATGTTTTTATAAACCAAGCAAGACCAATGAGTGCCAGAGAACCTCCAGAATCTGGGAGAAATACATGAGACAGATTCTCCCTCCCTTTTCTTAGAAGGGACCAACTCTGCTGACACCTTGATCTCAGACTTCTAGCTCCCAGAACTCTTGAGATAACAAATTTCTGTTGTTCTAAGTCACCTAGTTTGTGGTACTTTGTTGTGACAGCACCAGGAAATGATTTAAATCCATTTAAAAAACACATGCCCATTGGCCTCCTCTACTGGGTGGACAAGGAAGGGTCAGCAGTAAGCCTGATCTGGAGACTGGAATCCTCAGACAGGCTTCTGCTCCAGCATTCTCATTGCTGCCATTGTGACCTTGAGGAAATCTCTCTGGCTTTCATTCTATTTTTCAAATGAAGACAAACAGTCTTACCTTACCTTCCACAAGGACTCTCTAATAGATGAAAAAAAAAAAAAAAACCACCTCACTTAAAATACTCAATGCACAATGCATACCCAACGTATTATTGTTGTGTTAAAAATAAAAGTGGGATTTTAAATGCTGTGGTTGGAGGAAAGACAGAGTGTCTTCTGATTTGGGATATCTGAGGAAAACACTGATCACTTCTCACACGGAGTTGGCAAAATAATTTATCAGTTGACATAGTGTCATTTTCTTTCTGAAGGATGATTACTCTTCAACCCAGCAACATTTGGGAAGTGTTTTCTAGGTGCCTAATTATTCATGGGACAGTTTTTCCAACTTCTGCTCACTGTGGTAATCTGTTCACTGATTATTACCTCCCAAAGGCACCCCCGCAGCCTACACCTCTCCTCAGAGACAGCAGCACCCTCAGGGTAGCAGTTGAATTTCTCCAGGTCACTGACTGGAAGTTTCCATTCAATGGAGAATTCTTGACCGAGTACCAGTCCCTTGAGATCACTGATCTTCACCACCTGAGGAAGGAGAGGCCACACGACAAATAAGGTGAGGCTGAGCCACCCGGCTAATGTCCTTCCCTGATGATCTGGAAGGGGAGCTAGCCCTTCATCCACTTTGTCATGGGAGATTTGGGATATTATTTTTTATCCTCTGGAGCTTTTGACCTCCCGGTCGGGAAAATGAACTTGGCTTATTCCTGACCTTTCTCACCTCATGGAGTCACTGTGGAATGTTGAATGGGAAGGGCTTTCATCATATGAAGGAGTACAGATCACAAGCAGGGCTGTCTTTGTCAGACTCACAGCCCTCTGGGTGTGGTGCTCACACATTGTAATAATGATGGCAGTAATAACAACAGTTAAACTTTATGGAGCATTTATAGGGGCCAAGCACTGTGATAACCACTTTATATGCATTATCTCCATCAATCCTCGAAGGTAATCCTATGCTACAAATAATATGGCTATCTTCATTTCACAAAATAGAAAACTGAGGGTTAGAGAGGTTTAATGCTTTGCCCAAGATCTCGCAGCTAGGAAACAACAGAGCTAGGACTGGAATCCCATTCTGCTTAGTACAGAAACCAGGCTCTTATTTTTTTCTATCTGCATTGTCAAAATGGAAGGGGGCTGCCCTAAGAGATAGTGAATTTCCCAGCACTTGAAATAGTCAACTAACAATTGGAACCTTTTGTTAAAGATTAGCATGTAAGGGACTCATTCAGTAAGGGCAGAACTGAATTACCCCTAATGTTCTATTCAACTCTCCTTTTCTGTAATGGTATAAAAGTAGTGTGTCAACTGTGTCTCAAACAGAGTCTTTAACTTAAATGAGTAACTTAAATACTCTCCAGAACTAGGCCAATGTATTGAATTATATTTTCACTGTATCACATCTGGAATCTGCAGGTCTAGTCTTAAATCTGCCCAGAGAAGAACTGCCTTGCCTCAGGGTCCCAGCTCCCACTGTCTTCTTCAGTGTTCTGATACAAACCAAGCTCAGGAGTCCATATTTAGCATGCATATGTTTCTCCTTCTGCAACTGCCCTGTGGTATGGTAGATTTGCATGCAGCAAGCCAGCTGTCTCTGTAACTGCCCAAAGTCAAAAGAGCAAGGGAGAGCTGGCTGTCAGAATCTTAGCCCAGGGCTTTTGACAAGGGCACCGCAAGGATGGAACAGTCTCCCACCTTTGATGAAACATCGTAGGCAACATTTGAAATGGAGGTGGCAGAATTACTAAGTAAGACGGTAAAATTGGTAGGTTGCTTGTCCATTCCCAAGATTATGATATCTGTAAACATGAGGTTGTTAGGGTCTGTATAGTTATTATTTGTAATATTTGCCTGTAGACGGTTCTGGAAAAACAAAACCACAAAAACATCTGTTTAGAAACCAGATACAGCACCAAATACCCCTCAACATCTTGCTTTCTGACATCTGAGGTATGTCTTTTATCTCTGAAGTTCTAATTGGTGCCTGATGATGGTCCCCAGGGAATTTGCTAACCCAGACTCTACACGGTCTTCAATCTTTCAGTAACATTTCATGTTTGCTTTGGTTCACTGGTTATTTACTGATTCCATTGCTCAGGAAATATGTTCCTGACATCACAGAATTTCCAAGTGGACAAAATGGGTACTCTTAAACAAAAAGACACCAGCACACACACAGACCTACTGGCATACAAAGATGAAGACACACACACAGAGTGCCTAAATATTTTTTTTTCTTTTAATGATAACGAGGTTAGGAGCTAAAATTTATGAGTGTTTACTCTGTGCCAGGCATGGTGCTAAGCATCTTGTTCCATTCCGACAGCAAGTTGTGAGGCTGAAGCTAAAATGAGCCCATTCTTGAGACAAGAAGACTGAAGCCCCAGGGAAGCAGACAACCTTCCCATGGAACCAGAGTTCAAAAGTGATGAAGTGTAGCTCTGACCAAGATGGAACTGAAGACTGAAGAAAAAAAAAAGCGGAGGACACTTTGACATTTAAAAAGACAGTATCTCTCCTTTTTTTTTCCAGTGCTGGGAAAATTGGACAGCCACATGCAGAAGAATGAAACTCGACCATTCTCTAACACCATACACAAAGATAAACTCAAAATGGATAAAAGACCTCAATGTGAGACAGGAATCCATCAAAATCCTAGAGGAGAACATAGGCAGTAACCTCTTTGACATCGGCCACAGCAACTTCTTTCAAGATACATCTCCAAAGGCTAGTGAAACAAAAGCAAAAATGAACTTTTGGGACTTCATCAAGATAAAAAAGCTTCTGCACAGCAAAGGAAACAGTCAACAAAACAAAGAGGCAACCCACAGAATGGGAGAAGATATTTGCAAATGACACTACAGATAAAGGGCTGGTATCCAAGATCTATAAAGAACTTCTCAAACTCAACACCCAAAAAACAAATAATCAAGTCCATAAATGGGCAGAAGACATGAACAGACACTTCTCTGAAGAAGACATACAAATGGCTAACAGACACATGAGAAAGTGTTCATCATCATTAGCCATCAGGGAAATTCAAATCAAAACCACATTGAGAGACCACCTTACACCAGTCAGAATGGCAAAAATTGACAAGGCAAGAAACAACAAATGTTGGAGAGGTTGTGGAGAAAGGGGAACCCTCTTACACTGTTGGTGGGAATGCAAGTTGGTACAGCCACTTTGGAAAACAGTGTGGAGGTGCCTCAAAAAATTAAAAATAGAGCTACGCTATGGCCCAGCAATTACACTCCTGGGTATTTACCCCAAAGACACAGATGTAGTGAAAAGAAGGGCCATAAGCACCCCAATGTTCATAGCAGCAATGTCCACAATAGCCAAACTGTGGAAAGAGCCGAGATGCCCTTCAACAGATGAATGGATAAAGAAGATGTGGTCCATTTATACAATGGATTACTCAACCATCAGAAAGGATGAATACCCAACTTTTACATCAACATGGATGGGACTGGAGGAGATTATGCTAAGTGAAATAAGTCAAGCAGAGAAAGTCAATTATCATATGGTTTCACTTATTTGTGGAACATAAGGAATAGCATGGAGGACACTAGGAGAAGGAAGGGAAAAATTAAGGGGGGGAATCGGAGGGAGAGATGAACCATGAGAGACTATGGACTCTGAGAAACAAACAGGGTTTTAGAGGGGAGGGGAGAGGGGGGATGGGTTAGCCCGGTGATGGGTATTAAGGAGGGCACGTACTGCATGGAGCACTGGGTGTTATACGAAAACAATGGATCGTGGATCACCACATCAAAAACTAATGATGTATTGTATGGTGACTAGCATAACATAATAAAATAAAATAAAATAAAATAATAAAAAAATAAAAAGATTAGGGGACCCACAAGCGTGCCCAAGTGATTTTTTGCAAAGGTGCAAAATTATGTAGTGGAGACCAAAGAGTCTTCAACAAGCGGTGCTGGGACAGTTGGCCATCTGGAGGCCGAAAGTAAAACCTGCGCCTCAATCTCAGATCGTGTATAAAAATTAACTCAAAGCAGATCACAGACTTAAATGTAAAAGGAAAAACTAAAATTTTTAGGGAAAAAATAGGAGAAAAATATTCAAGACCTAGAAATAGAAAGAGTCCCTACAGTGGACACCAAAAAGCATAATCCGTAAAAGAAAAGAAATGATAAATTAGACCCATCAAAATTTAAAACTTTTGCTCTGTGAAAGACTCTGTTGCAAGAATGAAAAGACATGCCTACAGACTGATAGAAAATATTTACCCACCATGTATCCAACAAAGAAGTCCTCCCTAGAATGTATAAAGAACTCTCAAAACTGAACAGAAAAATCAGCCAGTCAATGAGAAAATGGGCAGAACTGGACAGACATTTCACCTAAGAGAGTATAAATATACACAGATGGCAAATGAAAAGATAGTCAACATCATTAAACATCAAAAAAATACAAACTGAAACCATAATAACAGGTCATTACACCCTTATCAGAAGAGCTAAAATTAAAAAAAAAAAAAAAGTTGTGACAACATAAATGTTGGTATGATGCAAAGAAACTGGGGTACTCAAACATTGCTGGTGGGAATGCAGAATGGTACGGCCACTCTAAAAACCAGCTTGGCAGTTCCTCACAAAACTAAACATGCAAATACTGTAAGACCCAGCAACTGCACTCTTGGGCGTCTATCCCAGACAAATGGAAACCTGTCCATGAATGTTCATAGCAGCTCTATTTGTAATAGCTATGACTGGAATAATCCAGATACTCTTTATTAAGCGAATGGTTAAACAAAAGGTAGACATCTATATCTTGGAATGCTATTCAGCAACAGAAATGAATAGACTTTTAATATACAACAACTTGATGAATTTTGAGAGAATTTTGCTGAGGGAAAAAAGCCAATTCCAAGCTTATATGCTGTATGATTCCATCTACATCACATTCTTGAAAGGACAAGATGTTCCCATGAGGGGAAACTGGGTAAAGGGGACAAGGGAAACTCTCTGTATTATTTCTTACAACTGAATGGGGCTCTCTAATTATCTCAAAATAAAAAGAATAGATTAAAAAACAACATGTTTTCTTATTCTTCATTCTTCCTTTCTTAAAAGAAAGGAGAAATAAAGGAAAGAGATACCCCACAAATCTCCACCCATGCACAATCAGCCTTCTAAGAAAATCAAATTAGAATTCTCACATCATCTGCTAGCATTACTGCCTTTCTTCCCCTCGGTGCTCTAGAGAGAGAGATGAGGCAAGTGTTGAACTGTATCTTTCTGTATCTTCCAACCTCTCAAAACCACCACTCAATACCTGTGTCCAAGGCAAAGTTTTGTGGGCTGGAAAAGAAGGCCATTATGGAAGAACCTCATAAAGGCCCCATACCACGCGTCACCCCTACCCCCATCCCACACATACTTGTACCCCACTCCCCCCCATCCCCGCCCCGCCAAGGACACATCTCAGAAGCCAGGACTCATATCAAGCTCAGAGACAATGATTTTTTTTTTTCCAGAAAAAAAACCAAGTTCTTCACTGAAGCCATGCTAACTTGAGAGGTTTATATATCTAACATAGATTAAAAACTCTCATTTTAACTCTAGTCCTTTCTGGGGCCATTAGGCATGGCCCCTGTTCCACATGACCAAGCATTATAGCAAACCAAAAACTCAAAACACCATCACAGAAAAGAGCATACACTGTGTGTTCCTCAAAAACAGTACTTACAGAGGTGACAGAAAAATCATACAGAATATACTTCTTTTCAGCATCTAGAAGAGAAAGATAGAGGAGTACCCATTATTATAGGAAGCAGAGGAGCTGTGCGGTCATGCTTTTCTCTTCTTTTTCTCTGCCTACCGAGGTTCTGCCCCTTTTTGCCAAACCTCCACCAAGTTTCCTGGGCCACTTCAACCAACACTCACTGCTTCGCCCTCCAAACTCCCATGGCACTCTGTGGTACCATTTTGCTGGCATTTAAAACATTGTGACTTGCACTTATAGTCATCCACATGTATATTGGATCTATCCTGCTGGACCAGGAGTTCCTCAGGGGCAATGCCTAATGCCTACGTCTTATTCATCTTCATATCCTCTGCCTACAGTGCAATAATAAATATCCAATAAATGCTAATTCTACAGAGGGCAGGGTTTTTTTTATAATCACAGACCATAAGCTTATGTCAGTTACTTCTACGGGAATCTTACAGTGGAAAAGCATTCTATACAAATTAGATACTTCCCCCTCAATAGTAACCAAAGCAGTATTTTACAAATCTATTAACAAAAATGTATTATTTGGTATTGGTAATGATACCCAAAGAAGAGAGTAATTAAACTAAACCCAATAGTGTCTGTTGCTTTGGTAGTCAATAACATACGAGTTGCTCATCTGAAGTCTATTTTAATGCGTTGTGCTTGGCTAACCAAACTTCCAGAATAAATTGATTCTAAGCTTACAGAAATCAGCACCGACGATAATAGGGTTAGTGCCATACTGGACAGCCTGCAATGACTAGTTTCCACTGAGAACCCTAGGGAGGGGGTCACAGGGAAGCCTACCTTTAGATACACCATCATCCCAGTACAGCTCGCCCTTTGCCTCTCTCTTGTAGTCCAAGGCAACAATGAGTCCCAGGGAATTCTTTCGACTGTAAAAAAGCAACTCTCAGTTTCAGAGAATGAAGAAAGCTTAGAACTTTGTTCAACTAGCCCCTTTCATGCCTCAGGATGAACTCAGATGAACTCAGAGTTGAACTCAGAGTTGACCCCAGAAATAGAGTAGATATTGACATCCTTTGGAAACATGGATATTGGGTGTAGATAGACAGCAGAGGTTGGTAATGAATGACCATAAGAAGAATGATAGAAGGAGGCAGTTCCTGCCAAAGACTGGGTTTGTGATACTAGTAACAATCAGCACTTACTGGGCGCTTACCATGTGCCAGCCATTCTTCTAAGTGTCCTATATACAGCAAGTCATGTCTATTATTCCATTTAACCTGCCTTATGACACTAAAAAGTCCAACTATTGTCATCCCCAGTTTGCTCATGCTAAGCAGCAACACAGAGAGGACGTTGCCCATGGCAACACATGGTAGTGATAGAGCTGGGGTCTCTACCTGAACATTCTGGCTCTTGACCTTGGAAGCTATGTTCACTTCCATGTGATAACTCTTACCTCTTATTTAACTTGAATTCTCTCATGCCCAAGAAAATCTATTTGAAGACAGTTTCTGGTCATAGGGAAATCCTCACAAATGATTATTTTGACTGTTCTTAAAATCTGATTCAATTCCCAAGTGAAAGACTCTAGAAATGTGAAGGAGCTGAGGCCACCTTATGCTAAATGAACATGAAGGTACCACTTTGGGGCTGACCTTGAAAGTAGGGGAGAGAGATTCCTGACTGGAGATGTTTTCCCTTGACTTAACCACTTTTAGTGTCCATTTGCCTGTCCCATAACACCCTCCCTTGGAACGCCAGGGCAGTCACACCTTAGAAGAATGAGGAGTTTACCTGGCCTCTGTGGTTATGTTGGGTTGTTGGATGGGAAATATGAAGCCCCCTCGGAGGTGAAGTCCTATCCTATCGAGTGGCAGCAGCATCTCCACCGATTGTTTCCTCCACTGGATGGCTACCCCCTAACCAACAAAAGGATAACAGAGCAGATAAGGGACCACTGAACTAGGAGCGACTGTGCAGATCATTCTGGTTCAGTTGCCTCATTTAAAATATGTCAGTCAGAGCAAGACAAATGCTGTATAATTTCACCCATATGTGGAATTTAAGAAACAAAACAGATGAACATAGGGGTAAAAAAGAGAGAGGCAAACCATAAAACAGACTCTTAACCACAGAGAACACACTGAGGGTTGCTGGAGGGGAGGTGGTGGGGGGATGGGTTAAATGGACGATGGGCATTAAGGAGGGCACTTGTGATGAGCACCGGGTGTTGTACCTAAGTGATGAATCACTAAATTCTACTCCTGAAACTAACATACTATATTGTAACTAACTGGAATTTAAATAAAAACTTGAAAAAAAAAAAAAAAAGAAAGAAAAGCAGGACCCCCAAAAGCAAAGGGTTGCCCAAGGCATAATCGAAATAGCAGATCTGAGACTCCAACCTGCCTATTTCTTTGAATTACACCGTGTGGTGATTCTTCCACAACTGGGCTTTCATTCACTAGGGTATCCCATACTAAGGCCAATAACTAGCCCTCATAGCTGCACAGTAGCCAGGCTGATACAATGAAAATTCCCCTAAACCTACCCCAGTTATGCAAATTATTTCATAGTACACCTAGAAAGGCCTTCCTTACAGAAAAGTACCCTCTATCAACCAAATGTAAAATGTTGCGCTATTATCCTACCCCAAGCTCCCAGGACTCCTGCCTTAGAATTGCCCTCTGCTCGAGGCTGGTCTCTGACCCAAGCAGGGCTGCCTTACTTACTGTCTCATAGTCGTACCAGATGGCGTCCGGTATGTAGGCTTTCACTTGGTCCACACCCTAGGGAAACACAAATATTGAACAACATCAGCATGCCGCTTACAGTTTCCACAACACCTCATGTGTGGTTGCACGTGCTCATCTGAACAATCCTGAGAGGTGGTTAGGACCATCCCATTCTACAGGTATAAATACAGATACTCAGAAAAGTTGGGCAGTTTACCCAAAGCACAGCTGTGCCTAGGAATTAAGTTTCGAGGCTCCTGAACTTTCTAAGAGAAGCAGAGAAAGTTCGTTCACCAAGCTACTTGCGTAATCTGACATGTGGGAGGAGACTGAAACAGCCAGGCCTCTAAGGAGAGCCTTCCAGCAGTCCCACTGCTGCTCGCAGCACCTGCCAAGAGATGGGACTTCGACGTGCGTACACTGGCGATCTCCCATGTTTATAAAGTGATCAGCCGCATCCCGATCCCTTTCCCACACTTCCCCACTCGCACTTTGGGAGGGTACATGTGGTCCTTCATATCTGGTCTCCAGAGTAACGCCCTCCCCCTTGCCCAGACCTCCCTCCCTGCTCCTCTCTTACCTCTTCTCTTTTCCCAGCCCAACCCCAAGAGCACATGTCCTCTGGTCAAAAGGAAGCACAGAGAGATAGCCAGCCCAAACTCACAAGGCATTTAAAGCCTCTCAATCCATGGTCATATGCTTAAGAAAACAAGTTTTAAGGTAATTTTGCAAAACAGAAATTGTTTTGCTTGGTGGGGCAGTGGGACCAAGAATTACTACTTTTCTAATTCCCAAACTTTCATGATCTCTCTCTCTCTCATTCATATTTATATTTTTTTAAAAGATTTTGTTTATTTATTTGAGAGAGAGAGAATGAGAAAAAGATAGAAAGTATGAGCAGGGTGAGGGGCAGAGGGAGAAGCAGGCTCTCCACTGAGTAGGGAGCCCAATGTGGGGCTCGATCCCATGGGATCATGACCTGAGCTGAAGGCAGACACTTAACGACTGAGCCACCCAGGCGCTCCATATTTATATTCATATTCATATTCATATTCATATTCATATTTAAATGCAGCCATAGACACTCCAGACTCAGCTTATTCAGCTATAGAGCCACGAGGACAAGTGAGATATTCTATGCCATTGTCCAGATTAGAAACACACCTCATACAAAACAGGTGTGATGAGCAGTCCAGGCCCCCACAAGAACTGCTCGTGCACATCCCAAGTGGCTGGGTCCTGGTAGAACCTGGAAAACAGAGAAGGCAGGTGAAGCTTCCAGTACTGGGCAACCACACATTAGGTGGCAACAAGATCCAAACTAACCTTGTTACCACTAACAAGGCAACTGAAATGAACGATCTGAAAGGGATTCTTTGTGGGTCAGGAAACTCACTCATGGACCAGGGGTCTCGCTACGGTGTCCCCCCGCGTGTGAGCTCGGTAGAAAAGAGTGTAGAGGTAGGGCAGCAGGGTGTATCGGATGTTCAGATAATATCTGGAAGAATTCACCAACAGAGAGTGTTTACCAAAGGCAGCAGGATCCTGGTCCTAGAAGAAAATGAAGCAAATATGAGATATTTCCATTGTGTTTTAAAAGTGTGTTCCCTTATGATAAGAAGCTTTCCCAGATGAAAGTAGCTTGTTCTCCAACTTGGAAGATATCAAAGCATTTCCAAAACTAAGAGGATCTTGGTACGGTTTCTTGATTTTATAGATGAAAAAACAGTATCAAAAATTACATGACTCTCCCAATGTAAACTGCAAGCAGGTGACAGAGTTTAAATTTGACACGTGTCTTCTGATCCCAGTCTATGGTAGCCTCAAGGGTGATAAAGAAGTCCACAGAGGGGGGCGCCTGGGCGGCGCAGTCGGTTAAACATCAGACTTTTGGTTTGGGCTCTGGTCATGCTCTCAGGGTCATGAGATCAAGTCCCGCGTTGGGCTCTGCACTCAGTGCAGCGTCTGCTTGGGATTCTCTCTCCTTCTTCCTCTGCCCCTCTCACACACGCTTCCCCCCACCCACCCTCTCTCGAAATAAATAAATTAATTAAAAAAAAAAAAGCCCAGGAGGTTGCCATGGAGATAAAGGGGCTACAGTGACCCCTACTCCCTTCTTAGCTGATCTAATTTGTTATATATTGAGGCTTCTCATAATACTTCATTTGGCTAATAATAATAATAGCAGTAAGTTGTACAACCAGTAAAAAGAATTTGAATTTGAAACCCACTGCCTTAGGCTGCATTGCCTACCACCATAATCTATATTCCATCTTTTCCTTTCCATGCAATTTTATGAATTTGCAATTTTAAAATATACATCTAGTTTTGTCTGTAATGTTTTCACCATTGATATTTGTTCTCTTTTCTCTACCCCAAAGACAGTGACCTCTATTTTTTCTTCAATATACAATGTGCAAAAAAATCATGACTTTATCCAAGAGCAAAGAAAGAACCCTTTAGAAGGGAAATCTAATTTCCTTAGGACCCAGAAACAGAACTTTTCCATTAATGATGGGGCTCATTTTGTTCATTTTCCTTGTAATTTGTAAGATGTGAAAGATAATGTATGTCATACTGAGATCTGTCATCCTGTACTCTATTACTGGGACTGAATTTTAGAGAAAATTACTTAAATTTATTCCTTTCTTTTGTTCCTAAAGATGCTCATTTCCTCCCTTCAAAAGGAATAGAAAGTAGAGTGGTCTACTCCAGGAGACCACTCTATGCCCCCAGTGTAGGGCTCATGAAAACCCTGAGGCCAAACACCAATGAAAATAACACTCCACATCCTTCATAACTCGGGTCTCCAACCAAGAATGTGTAGAGCTGCACTGTCCACTCTGGTGGCCACATACCACGGACGCTTTTGAACGCTTGAGATGTAGTTAGTAAGACTGAGGAACTGAACTTTTAATTTTACATGACTTTAGTTAATTTAAATATAATCCTAAAAACTGAATATTTTTAAAGAATTATTTTTTAAATAAAATGAAAACTAAAAATAAAGTATTTTTAAATAAAAGATTTTTCCATTAAATATAACTTTATTGTTTTGGTTTATTACACTCCGACTGCTGAAAATTTAGCATCCAAACTGAGATCTGCTGTAAGTGTAAAATGCACTTGAATTTTGAAGACTTAAAAAAAAAAAAAAGAATATAAAATATCTCATTGATCATATTTTGTATTAAACAGGTTGAAATGATGATGTTATGGACATACTGAGTTACACAAAATATATTTAAAATGATTGTTTCTGTTTCTTTTTACTTTTTAAATCTACATTTAAATTTAATGTGTGGCTCTCATTATCATTCTACTGTATAGCACTCATGGAGGGACAGGAAAACAAGCACTGTAACTGTGCAGCCTAAGTGGTCTGAGTGCTCTTATCTACCTAACTCCTTCCAGGCCATCTCAAGAGGAAGGCAACCTGCCAAACCTGCTCCCAGCCACCTGCTTAGAAGTTCAGAAATAACTCAACTCTCTCCAGATCGCAAATGGCTAGGACAGTCTGGGGATAAAATACTTTGATGATTTGGCTGTGAACCTTTCCCAAGTTAGAGACAAAGTCAAGACGGCAGCTAAAATGATCATCAGTAAGTTACCTTGTTGAGCCTATTAAGAGCTAACCTACTCAATTTTGAAACACTTTTAGTGCAGATTACTTCATTAAAATAAAGGGCATTCCTTATTATTTGCTCCTGCCATTGTCCCAGACATCTCCTTAAGAGGGGCTCTGAGCCCACTTCTATATACTTACCCATCAAAAACATGATTTTGGATAGGAAAGGACAAAAGAGTGAAAAGTAGTGAGGAGGGCAGGGTCTCGCAAATCGTTCATAGAAAGATAGAATGTTGTAACAAACACGGTTTCCTATTTTAATTGAAATAAATTTGGCTCCTGCACAAAAACACACTCAATCTCTCCTCCTCAAAAAACTATTCTGTTTAATAGTGCACTTCACTTATGCTACAGGATGAGCAGGATTGGGAAAAGATAATGAAAGATCATCCCTTCAGCTGGGAAAACTCAGGAGCTCCATCCTAACCCAGCAAGGAGGCCAGCGGCCGCGTCAGACCAGAGACTCCCTTCTCTGGGCTTTGCTCTTTTTTTGCATTCATACTTGGCTGCTGAAGTCAGAGGTGAGGTCATGAGAGGTCCAGCTGCTGGGGCCAGATGGCATAGGTCATAGGTGACAGAGGGCAGGGCAAGCTGGCTGAGCGAGCTCCTTAAAAGCATTCTATTCTTAGCAACTGGGGGTTTGGATTAAATCACTTTTCAACGCAAGAGTGGGGAGAGGAACAGGAAGAGAGGAGGATAGGAAGCAGGCCAATGCTAAATGCTTTTGATCCTCTCCCTGTGAGCCTTACCGATTATCAGTAGGTAAAAAAAATCTTCAGATCACTGGCCTGCCACTCCCTAAACCATCCCTCCTTGCTCCTCCATATCTAGAAGTGGTTTCCCTTTACTGTCTGAGGTAAAATACCAGTGGACTCCAACTGTCCCATCTTATACAGGTGGTAACAGAAGTAAGTGATAGCAGCACCATAGAAAGTCTAACAACCCTTCTCACCTTCATTGGTGAATTAAGAAAATCAATATAAATCAATATAAAATACAATAAAATCATTCAATATGTACATACTTGCCATGCACCCTTATCCCAATACTCTGCTCTTTGGGTCTATGGCCCAAAATTTATCTATTCTCCTTCTGCACTAATGGCCAACTTGTAGGATTTTTTTTTTTCAATCCTTTTTGAGAACAAGTAGATTAGAGAATCCAAGAAGTTTCCATTGCTTTTCTTGGGGACCTTACCCTGAACCCAGGCCCATTGTGATTCCTTGATAGTGGATAAAATGCTCCAAGCTGCATCCATCTTGTGCAGAGCTCCTCTGTGACATTTTTTGTGTAACCACAGATGTTGGCACCTACCTGGAGAATTAGCACATATACAAACACAGTGGTCAGTGATAGTTGGGAAAGCATTGACTGTATACCTATGTAGTAAGGGGGAAAAAAATCTTACTTCCACCATTCCATGCTTACAGAGGTCCCAGGCTTTCAGAATCAGCCCCCAGCCAAATGTAAGAAATTAGCAAATGTACACGATGAATCAGCTGACAAGAACTCATTTCAATGTTCAATTCCCAATTTCATACTTTGCTATTCACTGATGCTTTGTTAATGGAATTTTCTGTGATGCTAACATATTTTACTTATGGTGTCTCTGTGCTAACTTCAAAGATTCCATGGATGCCTACCCAATGATAAAATTTTACCATTCTATCTATCTTCAAAAGACAGTTCATGCCACATATAAAAATGGATTTTCTAATACATACCACAGGGAGACATAAATGCCCCTTGGTTTTTAACACCTCAAAGACTAGCAAAGGAAATAATGCCAAAGGACAAAAGGTTAAGGTTCCTTGGTTGAGAGTAAAACTCACCATGGGGATACCAAATAGGTTGAACTCAAGGATACTAGGGATGGACCATCGGAGGTCATCCCATGTGGCCGAATTTTCCCCCAACCAATGCGCAGCATATTTGCCAGATCCAGCAAAAGTAGAGCGGGATAAGATGAAGCTACTTTTATTGGGGAAGATATTCTCCATGGCCCTGAAAAGGAATACAATCGATTGAATGTGAAGTGAGCTGTGAACGTCTAGGACTCACCTGTACCCAAGGGGAGCAATGGGCATTCCAACCAAACAGAAAAAAACATCAGGGCTTCATAAACTAGGTGAGCAAACTAGTTTAGCATTTTTTATTATTTTATTTAAATTCAGTTAATCAATATATAGTGTATCATTAGTTTCAGATGTTTAGTTATTCATCAGTTGCATAAAACACCCAGTGCTCATTACATCATGTTCTTAATGCCCATCACCCAGTTTAGCATTTTAAGAGCTTCTTTCCCACTTCTGAATAAGGTTTCAGACTTCATATAAGACAGTCCAAACATCTACAGTCCAGTCCCCCAAGAAATGTCTCTACGCTCCTGTCCTCTTGATTATGCTCTTTCTCTTGTTGGATTGGTTGTGTTCCGGCCCTTTTGGTCAACGATACATTGGAGCCATGTCTTGAGTTCTTGACCTCATCTTCTCCCTCTAGACAAAGCTTTTCCAATGTCCCTTGTTTCCATGTCTTGCTGCCCCTTTATAATCAATCCTGTTTAGCACAACGCCAGCTCAGGTTGGAACTCTTAGCCTCTGCTGGCCCTATAAGAACAGTTTGTACACCAGCTGGGTTCTAGGCAGCTGGGTTCCTCTAAAGCTTCAGAACTTATTATTAGCAATTTTCAATGTTAGGAAATCTTAATCTATGCAAAATAACATTAATTTTAATGAATAAGTCTCAAAAGATAACATATGATACTCTTTATGAAGTTAAATGCAATTAAAATATAAAATATTATTTTCATTGTACTACATACAAAATATCATATATCAAATAAGACTCTATAAAAGAGAGAGCAAAGGGATTGAAAACATGGAATTCAGAAAGATAATTACTTCAGGATGGAGGGGAACAAGAGGTGGGGTAACAACATGAGATGTAAGAGATGTGAGTTGCAAGTTATTTTCCTAGCTTTTATCCTGAATACTCTTTTGCATAGGCACCTTCCTGAAATGCCTCTCCCTCCCTTCTCCTTCCATGCTAAGCAGTTCATACCTTCCTTTAGTGATCTGAAATTAAACAAAATCACAAATATGGTATGCTGATACCTGACCCACAATCGCTGCAAGTCCTTCTATCTTCCCTTTCAGTACATGGTCTGAGACAAGTGTATCACCAGGCCCTGGGCAGTTCCTCACAGACACTGTCCCAGCCACCAATGCTCCCCAACTTCATATTCCTGAGTACTACCTTATGGTGAATCTATAAATGCAAAATGATTTATAATGGCAAAAGGGAGAAAATTCTGAAATAGAAGATGGGTTTAAAAGAGTGAAGTCCTCCATTTTGACGATTTAATGACCAAAAAAGAAAGGTAGCATAGAGAAGAACACTCACTCTTCACCTCCTACCCTCATGTCTACTTTGATCTTGACAAGCAGGTGCTTTGCCTTTGTTAGCACTGGCTAGAGGGTTTATGGCACTCTGTAATCATCCACCATGAAAGAAACACATTCAGGTTGTACAGAGTGAAACCAAAACGGGGATAAAGTTATCTGAGGTTAAAGGTTTATCTAGAGGCAGGCCTTTATGGTACCACAGATTAGATAAGTCTGTGTTTTCCAGAGCAGAGGAACAATCTTATTCAGAGGTCCTCAAGTCTCTCTTTTCTGTCCCTCAGGTCTGGAAGGCTTATCATCTGTCCCGATCTCTGAAGGGATCTTGTCTTTCTACTTTCAGCTTAGAGGGAGCAGTTCCTTCTTGGGGTAGACCAGTAACCACTGCCCCCAAACGATACTTCCAGGAAGGCTGAGCCAAATACTCATCAGATCTATGGCTTAAATGCTGCTGATGCTCAGATCCCACTGAACAAAAAACATATTTGTTTTTTCACCACTCTGCCTCCTATCCAAAGGCCAAGTTCCACTTATCCCCACTGTTCTCGGGGGACTTAGGTCATTCTGCCTGATCCAGAGAACTTAGAAGGGCACTTACCTTCTCCATTATAGTTATCTTTTAACTATTAATCACAGCTATTAGAATATATTAACCACCCCCTCATGGTCTTACAGCACTTTTATTACACGGTGACACTAGCAATGAAGCAATTTGCAAGTCTCTTTCCCTCTTCCTGCCCATCCTTTCTCACCCCCGGCATGTAGCCACTCTCCCTCCCACCTTCTGTTCTTAGATAGAACCATCTTAGAGTCGAAATAGATCAGAACAAGAAGGAACTGTGGGAAACATTAATCCAAGCCTCTCATTTCAAAGGTGAGATAACTGAGCTTTATTCTTCTAGCTTATTTCCCAGGAAAGGAAGAGTGAGAGAGACAGAGGTCATAAAAGAGAGGATAACAAAATCAGAAATGTGTGTCCTTCTTCTTGAAGCTTCTTTTATGGAGATCAAAACTTTTGCATTTATTGGACAAGGACTCTCTCTCTCACCTGGGCAATCCCACATAATACTAAGTCAGGAGGGCAAAACGGTGCTGGAGAACAAAACAGGGGCAGTTGCTGCCTCTGATTCTCCAGGCCCCCTGCAGGCCCTTCCTGATGTCTCTTCCTCAGGCCAGGCAGCTGTGCAACACAGGTACATACACTATTCCTCAGGCTAAAGTTACAGGGGTGACTTTTCCCTCAAAAAACTTGCAGTCCAGCAAGAAAAAAAAAGGGGGGGTTATCTAAACGTTATAATACAAGATTTTTGCATATTGAGCATATTGTAATACAAACAAAGGTAACACAAAAAAAGGGAAATAATCTTTTCCTAGAACTGACAGGAAGGTTTCTAGAAACATCTGAAAAGAGGCTTTAAAGATAAGCATTTGTTTGCAGACAGGAGAACTGAGAGGGAGCCTGGGGAAGGCAGGGGGGAGAGAAGCCAGGAGGGTGTGGTGTGGGTAGCCTGCCAGGTAGACAAGGGACATTCGGGCAAACTTGAATTTCATTTAAACAATGGATCATTTTTAGTATAAGTGTGTCCACTACAAGTTTAACTGGGTCCTATATTTTTATTTGCCAAATCAGGCAATCCTAGTGTGGTTCGGTAACAGGACCTAAGCAAGGGCTGGCTTCCAACTCAGGGCTCTAAATACCTCGCACATTACTGCCTACCAGTATTTAATGAAGTCCCTTAGTCACAAGCCAATCAAAACTAATCTCATACAGGCACCAAGGGGCTCTATGAGAAGAGCTCTTAAGTATCCTCTAAGATCTGAGTTGTACATCCTTAGAACCACAAAATATATTTGAAAAACATACTTATGGAAGATACGAAAACCCTCCGCCTCCCACCTCCCCCAGAAGGGAATTAGGGCGAAAACCAAGTGCTTACGAGTGTGTTGCTTTTGCCATGGAGTAGCCATACAAGCTGTGGACATCATAGTGAAGGCCCCACTGAAATTCTACATCCATGCAGAGGGTTCTTGCAAAAAGCAAGCGGTCCAGAATCCCTGTGGGGAAACAGCCATTAGTGACGCACTTCCCAGTCAATCAGCTCTAACAAAATAACCACCCAGTTGTTCCCTTCCCAGTTACTGCACCTTCCCACTCAATCTCCACCTGACAAAATCCTTTCCAGTTTTAAACTCTATCCTAAATGCTACATCCTACCTGGGACCCACACCAAGCCCCTCTCTGAGATAGATCATTAAAATTAAGGTGCATTCCCTCGGAGCTCATAAAACATGGTGCTGAGTGGAGACAACTGGAAAATGAGCGGAGAGCAACGGGAAGTCGGCCTGAGATGAAATGTAAATAAAGCACCACATTTCTCTACACATATTTGATCAAGAAGAATTGAGTGTGTAAGGAACGGAGATGAGGGGCAGTGGGAGAGATGTACTTTCATTCTTCCATTATAAGCATTCAACCCGTTAGGCTTTTTTTTTTTTTTTTTAAGAAATGAGATATGACATTTGGGTGGTTTCATGAATAAGAACTCAGATCCTGCTTCTAGAATCACCATTGTCTGACTGTTATTTTCCCTTTTCATGCCGAAAATGCTCAACATTTTCTGCTTTGTAGCCTCGAATCTCCTTCTTCCCTTTTCTTCTTGTGAACCAATAACGGGGCGGGGCGCCATATCAGCTCTCCTTCATGAGGCCTTGCCATGGACATAGAGCCTCAGTATGAAGCACAGTTCCAGAAAGTAATGGAACCAGGAAACCCTGACATTGACTTTTTCCCACTAGCCCAACAGAATCTCACCAGCCCAACTTAATCAGAAATTAAGTTGAATGATAAAACATGAAATTTATATTTTTGGCATAGCTCGGTTTGTGGAATGAGACTCACAACCACTTTAATGATAAGAAAAAAACGCTAAAATTGTCCCAGGGTCAAAGGTAATTTATGTAATTCTTTATCACGCTAATGTGAACTGTCCAATCCTGAAAAGGTGAGAAGCAGAGCAGCTACGAGGTGGTGGCTAGTCATAGGTAGGCAGACAAAAATGCTGGGAGCTGGGGAGTGAGGTGCTTGCCAGAAGCAGGCAGAAGGGGATGAGATTGCAGTTTTCCATAGAAAAAACAAAAAACAAAAACTTAGCTCTCGCTAAGAAGATTAAGAGATTAAAAGAGAAACATAATAAACTGATCTGCAGTGGAAAAAAAATCGGGAGGGGGTCATAGACTGAGCAGAGAAGAATGAGGAATAAGCAGACAAGCAAACAGCAGATTTTGCAAGAGGTTAAATGGTTTGAAGCCAAGATCCCTCCTAAAAAAGTTCTCCACTCCTTCAGTGACCAAAAGGAGCTAAAGAAACAGGTCAACCATAGTCCAGGGTGCAAGTGAAGTGGACAAACCAGAATCAACTGGCAGAGACTAGCCAGATCCTCACCAAGGCTGTGTTCTCTTCCTGGCAGAGTTAAGATTATATTTCACACTTTCGCTGGAGGTTGAACTGAGAATACGTGATTGGATTCTGAGCAAAGAAATGTGAGCAAATTGTATACGCCCCACTTCTAGGCCTGCCAATAAAACTTCTCTACCGTCCCTCTCCTTCACCCAGGAAGCTGGAAACAAAGGATTCTGAGATGGGAGAACCAAGCAATGGAAGTAACTAGATCCCTGAGCCACTGCTTGGATGAGAGCCACACATCTCACGCTGCAGTATGAGCAAAAAATAAACTTTTATTGTGTTAATCCACAGCATAATCTATTTGGTACTGTTTCACACACATACATACTTTCAAAATCAGGACTGGAAAATCTGGTTTCACACACATACATACTTTCAAAATCAGGACTGGAAAATCTGGTTTCACACACATACATACTTTCAAAATCAGGACTGGAAAATCTGACTAAGAATGAGACTTAAAAATAAGAAGGATCTAAAAGGAACCACGGATGCTTTAAATTGTGGCTGATGAGCTAAAAAAAAAAAAAGTTCACAAAATTACAGAGTTCCTTCAGTGGAAGGTAGTTTCTACCTTAAAGTATTCTGGTATTCTCACAAAGTTGAAAACTGAACCATTTGTCGGAGGGGTTTGGAGACCACGAAGAGGATGGGAGGATGCAGAGCCCCTTGAGGGAGGCGTGTGTCCACCACACACTCGCCCTCGGGTTCCGGCGGCCAGAAGGTGGCCAGAGGCCATGGGTGCAGCAAGGCCTCGGGTAGGGGAGTGGCCAGGGTGCCCGCAGGCCCCTTGCACTGGGAACTGGGACTGTTCTCAGCCACGCGGAGTGCTGCTGAGCTTGCTCTAAGCGTATCTCCAGACAACTTACGGGGAGTGAAAGGAGGAAAGTTGAAGGTGTTCGCTTCACACCCGCGATCAGAACCTTGGAGAAAGCTGGATACTTCATCCATTTCCTTCAAAGACACAAGATGGACAAAGGGAAGTGTTACCGATGTAGGGTTAGTCGTCTGGCAAGGTTTACTCAACTGGAAGCCCCTCTTACTAATTGACTTTGGGATCTTGAGGAATCTTCCTAAATTTTCTTGACCTCTGTTTCATCTTTCGGACTGCGTTGTGTCTAAGGTGCCCTCCAGCCAGAAATGGTATCAGTCACATTTTACCTTTTATACATTGATTTCAATTAGCTAATTAAACGATACCATTCCAAAGGCTAATTCTTACCTTATGAATAATGTGAGTTTTATTGTTGCTGTTAATGTTTCAGTGCTGTTCGAAAGAACCTAAGACAGAGGAATATTTCTGTTTTATACTTTCCCCTGTCTTTTATTCCACTCAGTGAGGGACAAGAAGATATAACAGAGACCAAATCTGTCTCTTTAAAATGGATTAAAAATAGGTGATGCCTAATCTTGCTAACAGAGATAATTTTCCAAATTTCAAAGAAATATCTCCACCTGCTATCCCCACCTAAAAAATGAAAAGGGTTCATTAAATCATTCTCTGACTAACTTTAAATTTTAATGGATCGGTGTGACAACCTCTCATAAAACAGTATCTTTAAGTTGAAAGACAGTTAAGGGAGGTAGAAGCTGAGGCCATGGGAAACTAAAGGACTTTCTCAAAAAAGAAATAATCAGTTGGTAGCAGATCCAGAATTAAAATCTGGGGTTTTGAGGTGGTCTATTTTCCTGCATATAAGCTCCGCATTAAGTAAAAGGATTTTAAATACCACTATGTCAAGAAAACTATTTTATTACAGATCAGGGTCAAAGCTCATTCTCAAATCTTGGACTATCCATTTCCAAAAGAAGTTTGATTCTGGCATAACAACTTACAATCCACACTCCATCAAACTCGAGAGTTTTATGAAATTCACTGAACTGCTCTGTCCACCACTGAGTGCAAGTCGGATTACTATAATCAGGAAAGACCGTCCATCCAGGGTATCCCTAGGGAACAAAGAAGAAGGCGGGGGCAGTGGGTGTGCCTGAGGACCTCGGACGCACTCATTGCCGCTATCGCTTCTGCCACCAGGAGCCCCAGACATCTTAACATTTCAGAATCAAAACTTCCCCCCAAACTAAATAGTAAACTAGATGCAAGGAACCAAAAGAAGAAAAAAGGAAAGGAAAAACAGCCATAAATACATGAGAAGCCATCAGATGTCTTCTTTCAATGAAAACACAATAACAAAATTTCATGATGTCAGACCAGCTGGGAGAACAGTCTAAAAACACTCATCCATCTAACTGGGTAAGATTTTAGGAGAGAATGACTAGATTCACTCAATGTGTTAATTAAAGGTCATTTAAACCTGCTTTGAAGAATGATGTTTATAAACGATACGTTTGGTTTGGTAGAGAAACAATCTGTTTTAAACGGTGAGATGAATTTTGTGCTTCTTACTCAGGTCCAGTATTTCTTATCCTCTCTTCTCTTCCTAATCTATTCCTACCGATGTAGCTTTTAACATTTTCCAGAAATAGTGCAAAGATAGAAATTACAGCCAAATTATTGAAAACTCTGAATTGATAGAGGATATAAGCTTTTGTGCTTACATTCTTGTTTATTTTCCCAACAAACTCATAGGTTGTCATTTAGGACCTTATGCTCAGGCAATATAATTAATATATATCTTACATATGTTAATATATATTATGTGTTATATATATTACATATATTTTATGTTAATATTTATTTATATATTATAAAATACATATAATGTGAATATGCAGAGACTTCCTAAAACTCAAGATGGGAGCTGAAAATTCTCAGTTTAAATGGGTTGAACTCCTGGTCTCTTGTGTTAGGTGATAGGGCACCAAATAATAACTAGAGGTAATTTTGGACTCAGGAAATAGGCAATGGGGTAAAGAAGTCACCCATAGCAACACTCTATCTAGAGTAGGCCCAGCAAACTTCATTACAACCAAATATCTTTAGTTTTATTAATTTATTTGTTTGTTTATTTTAGAGAGAGAGAGAGTGAGAGTATGAGTGGGGGTGGGAGAAGAGGCAGAGGGAGAGGGAGAGAGAGAATCTTAAGCAGGCTTCAGGCCCCGTGCAGAGTCCGACATAGGGCTCAATCTCACAACCCTGAGATCATGACCTAAATCGAACGCTTAAACACCTGAGCCTCCAGGCACCACCCAAATACCTTTATAATAAACCTCCAGCCACCCCCAAGACTACTACCTCTGCCAACAGTTCAGATCAAATGTTTGTGTTATTTCTTGGTCAATGGAGGCAACTAATTAAATTCTTGTAATTATATGCAAATTACCAATTGTATACCACTCAAATATGAGTACTACTGAAATGACTCACAGGTCTGGATAATCTACTTTTTAGATAATCAAAATCATGTTTATGTGACCACGGGCTCTGATTTTGTACTTACATATGAATATCGGTCTGATATTATAGAAATTCACTTCAAACAAAACAATAAAATCAAAGCATTGGTTTGGGGAAGGAAGGAAACTACTATTTCATAGAAGGTTAGACTCAATGCAAAAGAAAGTAAATAGAATTAAGTATTGTAAACAAAGTCAATGATAGGAATTAAGTGAGCAGTTAAGGGGGGATTAAGGGGACATTGATAACCCTGAAAAGACAGTTTTGAAAATTAAACCGTCTAGGAGCAACACAACTTGCAGCCACATAAGCTCTCAGATTAAGTATCAGTTTTAGTAAATCTCACATAATCCAGTCAGCTAGGGCTGACCCTATATGTAACTGGAATAGAAAGTTGCCTCCACGATTTGATGTAAAGTACTCTGGAAATAGGCTTCTAATCAGCCTACTCCAATGCCTGAATAAAGGCTGGGCTCTGTTAAGTCTCATGTAAAATAAAAGTACATTAGCTGAGACAGGTTTCACATTAGACTGTGAGCATCCTACTACATTATTGTAGCCGAATGTATTGTCTTGGGAAAGAGAAAGAAATTGAGAGGCAGGAGGACTTTAAGAATAAATGAATTTTCTTCTTATAATACATTGCTTCTCAAATATCTGTAGTACAGAAAGTCAGGGGCTAGCTTTTTAGAGACTAGGTATTAATTTTTCCCACCACAAAAAAAGAAATGATAATTATGTGATATGGTAGAAGTGCTCTCGCCACAATTTGCAATATACAAGTGTATCAAATCAACATGCTGTAAACCTGAAATTTACACAATGTCATATGTCAAATATATTTCAATTTTAAAAATCCTTCAGAATTTTAATCATTTTACTATTACATCTACTGTTTTAAAAATAATAATAAAGGAAGCCTCTAAAGCATGAAAACAGTGATGATACTACAACGTGCCTTCTACTCACTTTCATTAATAAAAGTACAAACTTCCCCAAATGACTAATTTATTGATTTCCTTGCAAAATTACCTGCCCAACGACAAAGCCATTGTCCCCCAAGATCCATACTCTCTTTTTCCTTCCATTCACGTAGGGCTGATAGTCAGAGTTATTTAAGATGCCAGGATTCTAATAAATAAATATAACAAATATTATTTTTGTCAATTTCTTTTGCACCTTGAAAGGGAAAACGAGGCAACAGACTTGTTTGAACATACCATAATGATTACATATTTCAGTCCTTGCTTACGTAAGTCGTTGGTAAAATTTGAGAGATCAGGGAAGGCTCGTTGATCAATAGTGAAATCCTTATTTCCATCCATGTAGTCTATGTCAGAGTACTGGACATCCTGAAAGATAGTGCCAGCCAGTTAGAACCTAGGAAATATCACCGTGCTGACGGAAAGTATCATAGCCCTGGTTCTTGCTCACTAAAACTGAAGCTATATTTTTCTTTCTTTCTTCCTTCCTTCCTTTTCTTCCTTCCTTCCTTCCTTCCTTCCTTCCTTCCTTCCTTCCTTCCTTTCTTCCTTCCTTCCTTCCTTCCTTCCTTCCTTCCTTCCTTTCTTTCTTTCTTCTTTTCTTTCTTTCTTTTTAAGATTCTATTCATTTGAGAGAGAGAGAGAGCGCGAGCAGGGGGGAGAGGCAGACGGAGAAGGAAAAGCAGGCTCCCCGCTGAGCAGGGAGCCAGATGTGGGACTTGACCCCAGGACCCTGAGATCAGGACCTGAGCCAAAGGCAGATGCTTAACTGACTGAGCCACCCAGGTGCCCCTGAAGCCATATTTCTTAATGACCCTTGAACTTCCAGGACTTGGCTACCTCCTAGAAATAAATAAGGCCCTTCTGAAAGACGCGGGCTCTCTCAGGTTGCAGTTTTATGTCTTTGTCCTGACCGATGCATGTCATGAGGCTTTGGGAGGAACTTGAGGGTAGGGACTGTGCCTTGTTCATCCCTGAAACTTTTTTTTTAAATATTTTATTTATTTATTTGTCAGAGAGAGAGAGAGAGCACAAGCAGGGAGAGCGGCAGGCAGCAGGAGAACAGGCTCCCCACTGAGCAAGGAGCCTGATGCGGGACTCGGTCCCAGAACTCTGGGATCATGACCTGAGCCGAAGGCAGATGCTTAACCAACTGAGCCACCCAGGTGTCCCCATCCCTGCAACTTGAGAGCCTGGATGCTTGACATAAAACAGGTGCTCTTCAAATGTCTATTTGGGTGAGTATATTAGTAATGTTGTAACCATGTGCTAAGTTGGACCCTAAACATTAAGCTAGACTATATCATTAGAGGAGAAAACAGTCTTCTTGCTCTCTAAAACTTCTAGAACAATAACTCACAAAGATAAACGACAAAGGGGCAGAGCTTTAATTCACCAAAGTCTCATACATAGTTTATTTTAGTGTTTGCATACCAATCTGTGAGGAGCAGGTGTTATTCTTAGTGAGAAGACTGAAATGTGAAGGGTTTGAGTGACATGTCCCAAGGTCATACGCAGGGGTGGGTGGGGCCGACTGCAGCTTTTGTGATAGGCCCTTTGAATCCAGCTGCTCTTTTTTTCCAAACTGCCACAACTTCAAGGACATCTGAAGGTCTTCTAAGAATGTGTTCCTCATGTAGTTAAGTGTTCCTCATGTGTCTTAGAAAGTTCTAGCTTCCAGGCCTGCAGGGAAATGTGGCTGGTGGCCTGGTGCCAACGCAGCACATCTGTTCTAACGCTGGGCAGTCAGTCGATACCCAATGCCTCCTCACACGTGGTGGGAAAGATCCAATCCGTGGAAGGAAAGCTCATTTGTTCCTGAATCAGCAGCACTTCAGAAAAGCCCTTCACATCAGAGGTACGAGCATAGATTGAAACCAATACCACATGGAGTAAAAGAACCATTTTTGAATCCTGGTCCTGCCATTTAGCTAGCTTTAGTGACCTTAGAAAAGTTACTAACTATGCAGTGTGTTTCCATTATCTCATTTACAAAATACCAATAAATGACATTTAACCATGGTTGTGAAAGCACCTTATAAAATAATAACCATGTGGCAAGATTTGGCCTGATTCCTCCTGGAATTGAGTGCTTGAAGGTATCAGATTTGGGAGCATTTTAATGAAACACATGATCAATTTCCTCTAGACACCGTAACACCACACCAGGCATGTTTTCTCACAGGAGAAATTCATCTCCCTGCCTGCTCTCCTTGCTGCCCTGAGAGGGCATTGTTAAGTCCTGAGATCAGGCCAAAGTCATTTCCACCTGCACATTCTTCCTTCGCATGCTAACCAAATATATGCTTGCGACACAGTTCCAAAGATCTAGCCCCAAATAAACTGTTTTGATAACTTCATTAAAGGCATTCTACATCTCCTGGAGGAACTTATCAAGTAGTCTTCACTTAATAATTATCTATTTACCAGTGGGCATGGAACATCATAAATACTTGGCAACCACTGAACTTTCAAAATTAGAGTCTGCTAGATCTGGAAGGAGTGTTCAAGGTCGCTATGAGAAACTCACTTACTGTGAGTCATTTTTACAATCATCAGCTCTTGTTAACCATATCACCCCAGGTGCTGCTTTCTTTCATAAAATAACAGCTAACTTTGATGGAGCTCATCCAATGTGCTGCCTGCCTTCCGTGCATAGTGTAAGGCATTCCTCACTACCAGTCCACCAAAGGAAGCCTTGCGTTCTCATTTTATAAAGGGAGAAACTAAGACTCAGAGGTGCTAATTAACCAGCCCAACACTGAGAGAGCTAGGAAGAAGTAAAGCTAAAATTCAAAACCATATCCACCCAACTCCATAAACTGCTGTTTCCATGATGACACAGGTAATTTAGCATGCAAATTTCTCACACTAGGTGTGCCTGTTTGTCTACGTATGTATGTATGTATGTATGTGTCTATCCACCTAGCTCTCTCTGTATTTCTTCCTAATACATTGAATTAGATGCAAAAACTAAAAGATAGGAAATGGTGCCTTACACAAGTTAAGAGAAGTTCCGACTTACATAAGGGATCCCAGCTACAAGATTTCGGTTCACAACCTCCTTCAATCCATTGATGCCACCATAGTTCCTGCGACTAAGCTGGAACCCAAGACTCCAGTAGGGAGGCAGCAATGGTCGTCCAATGAGCTGAAAAAATAAATATAGACATGTCTAAGTATTTAAAAACTACTGTTTTGAGCACCATGTCTGTACAGAAAACACTTTCCATTTCCATTTATAATTTCCATTTCCATTTATATTTCCATTCCATTTCTGTTCAAGCAAAGCCCATACCTCCAGGTATTCCTGAATCACTTGTTCTGGAGTATTTCCCAGGAATACATAAAAGTCAAGGATGCCCCCAATCGTGCGGTAAGTGATCGCAGGAGCAGGCTGCAGGGTGACCTCTGAAAGGATTAAAATGAGGGTTATTAGAATTTTGTGGTTCCAAATATACTTTTCTCTAGAATGTGAATACCTGAGCTATGCAAAACAATCTCAGTCTCATTTTGCAAGAGATGAAAGCCACACAAAAAATTCTTTTCTTTAGATTGCTGACGTTTATAATATTAAGTGAGTAAAACACTAATGAAGAATTGATTTTTTTAAGAGAAAGCCGAACCAATTCTATTTTTTTCTTATTATAATTTTATTTTTTTATTTTAATTCAATTAAGAACCAATTCTATTTTAATCTGGCTATATAACAATACAAATGTCTGGAATTTGTGAATGATTTAAAGTAATGGAAAAGTTTTAAAAACCTTATTAGATGAGTTTAATTATAATTTACAAATAAAAATAAAAACAAGCCTTTATTAAGGCACTGTTAGTCCAGAAGCTTGAGGGAGAAGATTCTGGAGTAGGGAAGGAATGAGCTATGAGAAACAGCTTACAGAACACAGCCTTGTTGCCTACAGACAGACAGTCTGGTTTACATGTTGAAATCTACAGGTATCTTTGGGACCTATCTGTCAATGCATCTTATTATCTACAGAATATTATGGAAAACACTGCATCAAAAGAGAACCCGAAAGAAGTTTTCAATGGAAATAGCTTTCAGCATGAACTAGATTTATAACAGGTTACCCTACTTTTGGGTTCCCATATAGAAGCATTGTAGGTTAAATACACATTCTGTTAAATAATGATCTCGCCATGAAAGTTGGTTTTATAAAAGCCACATCCCAAAACATATTCCTGTTGAGCTAAAAAGATGCTTCCTACCCATGGCATTACTGTTCAACAGAAAAACACCAAAAGAGGAGCCGCTGGTGTCTTCAAGGCACAGGAAGAATGTATGAGCTCCATACAGATTAATCATGTCCTGTCAAGAAAAATGATAACAAATAATAGTAGTACATGTTGAAAATGTTATTTACCCTAGAATAAAGTCAAACGCCACATACAACATGTACTTGGTCAACACCTGACGTGGTTTAGTATTATATCAAAAAGGTATTGAAATGGTAATATCAACTGATAAATGGATAAACAAAATACATACAATGGAATACTATTAGTAATAATAAGAAATGAAAAACTGATCCATGCTACAACAGGAACAAACCTCATAAATGTGATACTAAGTGAAAGAAATGGATACAAAAGAAACCAAATATTGCATGATTCTATTTATATGAAGTATCCAGAAAAGTCAAATCTATACAGACAGAAAGTAGAATGGTGATTGCCCAGGGCTAAAGTGGGCACTGGGGTGGGAATGGGGATTATGTCTATAAAAGTATGAGGGATCCTAGTGGGGTGATGAAAATCTTCTAAAACTGGATTATGATGATAGCTGCACAACTCAGTAATGTGCTAAGCAATCACTGAATTGTACACTTAAAACAGATGAATTGTATAGTATATAAATTATATTCCAGTCAAGTTATTTTTTAAAATTTGGAAAATATCTGCAAAGACATATGACAAAATGTTAGCAGAAGATAATGTTATTATGAGAAATTTTGTATTTCTTCTTTATGCCTAGCTGTATTTTCTAATTTTTCTATAATTAGCATATAATACTTAGGTAGTAAATAAGTTTAAAATTTAAAAAAAGATACTGAACCTGTCACAGGGCTGTGATGAGCACTGATATAAAAAGAGATAATGTGTATTACTGTAAGTGAAAAAGTGAGAGAGAGAAAGAGAGGGACAGAAGACAGAAAGAAGGGGGGGGATGTGGGAGGGAGGAAGGAAGGAAGACAGATAAGACATTTATCTAATCTGTGACTACATAACTCAAGGATTTTTCAGCTCTAGAGAGCCCAGCTTAGTATGATGCTTATGTTGCATGTTTGTCAAGGGCCTAGAGCAAGCACTTTAGTGAATGTGCTGGCTATTGCTTTACTCTGGTTCAATAGGTGTGTCCCCTTCACTGCATCAGACATTGGTGGATGGGCCAGTTAATGTGCTACTTGATTTGTTCATCTCCTGTGGAATACGAATTGCAAAACTTCAGTCCCATCCCTCCCTTGCAACATACATCACAGATTTGGGAAACGTCATCAGCACAATGGAGGCTTCAAGACCTGCTCTACAAAGCAGTGCTACTCCAAGTATTGTCCGTGGGCTTGTACCTCCCCACATCCTTTGCTGTAAATCAGCAAGGAAAGTACAAAAAACAAGAGAAAGAGTTTAGAAACTTTATAGCAATTTAAAAGAGTAATTTAAAAGCTGTTCAATTTAAAATTTGAGCTTATATTTTATGTCTTTGAGTAATTTTATTTCATTTCCCCAAGATTAAAAAATAATAATAATAACAGAGAGAAAGAAAGGAACTGATCCTTCACTACAGGTAAGTCGAGAGGCACTGCTCTAGACCAGCTCTTTGCCCACTTGAGTATGTGTATGGTTCACTTGTAGATCTTATTAACATGCAGATTATGGTTCCATAGGTCTGGGCTCTGACCTGAGATTCTGCATTTCTAACAACCTCCCAAGTGATGCCAACACTGCTGTCTCCAGAACATACTTCAAGTAGCAGAGACCTAGAATAATACTAAAACTGCCAAAAGAAGAATTCTTTTTAGTCTTCAAAGTTCTACCGGGGGTAGCTCCTGCTGAAGCTCTCCCCTAGATACTACCCAATTAATTATTAAAGACAAACATAGTTATTTTGCAGAAGGATTTTCTAATATATATATTAGGCCATCATATAGTCATTAAATTATATTTTCCTTTAAAAGTGGGATGTTTTTAAAAATTGATATGTTACTGATGAATCACTGACCGTTACCTCTGAAACTAATAATATGTTAATTAACTGAATTCAAAAAAAAAAGTTCTCATCACAAAGAAAAAAAATAATCCTGTATCTAGTGTGGTGACAAATGTTAATTAGACTTACTGTGGTGATTGTTTCACAATATAGACAAATACAGAACCATGATGATGTACACCTGAAACTAATATAATGTTGCATGTCAGCAATACCTCAATAAAAAAAATAATAAAGAAAACAAAACCAAAAAAATTGATATATTACTAACTGTGAGTTCATAAACCTCAAGAACAAGTATCCTCCAGCACAAATGGATCTAACTTGGGCAAAATAAGATATGGATATAACTCTGTAGGTTGCTTGACTCTAGGTCACTTTCTGGAAAGGAGAGAAGGGTTTCCTTCCTGTGAGCCCTAGGTAGGGGGAAGGGAAGCTCACCTCGGTGGGGGCGGCATCGCGAGTGAAGATGGGCCAGGTCTTCCAGCTCATGCTGTGGCGGTACTGCCGATGCACGTGCTCCCCCAGGCCGTACACAGCAGTGCTGGGAAGTCGGAAGGACAGCTGCAGGTACTGCTGGGCAAACTGCAGGGGCCCGATGCTCGTGTCCAGTCTGGGCCGTGGGGTAAGAGTGAGAGTCACCAAACAGCTCTCTCTGCCAGGACCCTGTCTGCTACTCTCCCTGTTCGCTTTGAGAACAGTTGTTTCAGGTGTTCTCATCCACGTTCGTACTACCTTGGAAGGACTTTCTAGGGTGTCTCTGATGCTTTCATTCTAGAGGAGACATGACACCAGAAACTCAAGTTGGATGATTGGGGGGAGAGAGCGGATGGGACCTTACACTTGCTGGGCATCTGCTTCATGCCGGGACCTGCTCTGGATGCTTCACGAATATAGCTCTGTTCACAGAGCAACAGTGGATATTCTGATTCCCTTTCTACAGATATGGGAACTGAGGCTGATGTGAGATGCTTTGCCTAACATCCCAAAGCCGACCAGTGACTTGCTGGTGCCAGGACTTGAAAACAGGTTTTACCGACATTAATCCCTGTACTTTCTCCCATACAATTTATGGTTTAAGCTCAGGCCGTTGTTAGATTCTTCATGGCAAGTTTCTGAGGAAATTAAAACTTGGAATGATAAACAGTGAAGCTGAGTTCCAAAGTGAACGGTCAGCCAAAATAATAAAATTTCCTCTCTCATGAAAGACATTAACTACAGTGCATTTATCTAACTTAGCACACCAGCACATTATATTTTAGCATGCTGTGCTCTGCAATCATGACAGGTTAGCAAGTGTTAATGATTTACAGTGAAAACTTTGACATTTTCTAAGGTCCAAACATTTTCCCAGGTCCTACTTATCTCATCATCCACCCCCAGTAAGTCAGACTGAATGATATTGAGACTGTATATTCAAAGATACACAAAGGGTGTTGAAAAGCTCACAAGACTCTTCTGTTGCTTGTCCTCATTATCTTGATGCTGAAGGGCTTATCAATGACCTCTATGTAATAGTTCAAATTGGAGGTTCTAGTAGTCCTATCAGACAGGTTAATAATTTCAGGGGGGACTTCATAGCGTTTATGGTTGATATCACTGATCTGTCAGAAGAAAAAGAGAAAGACCAACTCCAGATGAAACCACTTCCTTGTAGAGCTACAAAGGAGCTTCACTCTCAGCCCCCAAAGAAAACAGCTTCTAATTCTTAATCCTGGGTTTCCTGAGTTGTGAGAAAAAAAATCACCCAATCACGTGTCCGCCACAAAACACGACACAGCCCACACGTCCCCTTGGGAGATTCCTGCAGAGAGGAACAGAGAGGCACCTCCTGCCTCCACACCTCTATGCAGTACCTAAAGGCGAATGATCTGAATCCAGTGTGGGGGCGCTGCTTTCCCCAGAGATGTATTCAGTGGTAACTACCAAACCAACCTTAAAATGAAAACGATTGGATGTCTGATATTCAGCTGTGAAGAGGGCGTCCTCGACATCATATCCAAACAGAGATGGGAACGGCAACTTTTTCAACCGGGCTGTAAACCCTAGGGCTGGGGGGAGGAAAATGGGGGGTGGGGAAGGAAGCTTTTAGATTTTATTTTGCAGTTAGCTTATCTGAGTCGTAAAGAGTGATTCCCTGGGAGCTCATCAGGGTAATGCTCACCTGTCCTTGTACCATTCTGCCTACTGCTGACTTCATAGCCCCAGTTCCTGGGGAAGAAGCACCTAGGGACATTAGTATCGGGTGCCGGTTTCCAGCAGCAGTTATATTGCCGGCTGCAGACATCCTGTAACAATGGCACAGAGTGACATGATATGAAATGAAGGAAAGAAAGTTCTACGTATTTATAACCAATTTTATTCCAAGAAGATTTTAAGATAGGTCCTATTTACATGCAGTCACTTATTCTTCTTTTATTCACATTTATACAGCCATCCAAAATGCATTTATTACCTCCCCGACAAGAAACTAATGATACAGATAAATAAGACACAGTTCTTGCCTTTAGCAAACTTCCATTACAGTCTAGTAGTACATGCAATTTCAGTATGAGAGGAGTGCTCGGACAGAGAGTGCCCAGGGGCTAAAGGAACGCACACGCCAGCCATGGCACACAGTCTAGAAGGCTGCAAGCAGGGTGGGAGGACTACCAGGTAGGTGAAAGGTAAGCCCACTCCTAGTGCACTGGGAGGGGCTAGGTAGGGGAACAGGAGAGCAGAGAAAGCAGCAATACATGATAGATTCATAAAAACCACAAGTTCATTGTGCCAAGAACACTGAGAGAAACATGCCAGAGGGAAACAATATTCATACGAGTAAGCTAGATGTCGGGCCAACCAATTTAGACTTTCTCATGAGGAACAGTCATGGAAATGACCAACAATATGGCATAAAGAAATGCATTTCTAAAATGTAAGAGAAGTAAAACAAAGGAAATAGGAAAAAATTAAGATAGAAATGGGACAGAGGGTGACATAAACAAATTCACAATGTCCATAAGGTAAAAATAAACCACATGTGGCTTCTCAGAGTGGTTTGATTATGGATTTTTACAATGATTATTATTTGGGGCGCCTAGGTGGCTCAGTCAGTTAAGTGTCTGCCTTCAGCTCAGGTTGTGATCCCGAGGTCCTGGGATCAAGCCCCATCCAGACTCCCTGCTCAGTGGGGAGCTGGCTTCTCCCTCTCCCTTTGCCACTCCCCCTGCTTGTGCTCTCTCTCTCTGACAAATAAATAAATAAAAGCTTTAAAAAATGATTATTTTTTGGTGAGATGTATTTTCCTACAACTTTAATATCCACTTACATAAAAATTGTTTTGTTATAATAAAGAACTAAAATAGATGGCAAATTGAATCAAACTGTTGAAACAAACATAGGCATCCCTCTCTCCACCCAACTAAATTTACATGAAGTGACAAAAGTATCATTAAGAAAAAAACACAAAACCATTACAAAGCAGCCAGCTATAATGCAATATGGCAGAAATGGTATGAAATGACTGAAACACAGGAAATAGACTTTACGAACTCCAGGGAAAAAAATATTCATGACCTAAAACACAAGAGGAAAAAAAGAACTGCTCCAAGCCAAGTCAATGTGGAGAAGTGGAAGAGAACCTGGGGCCTAGTTTTGGATGATTAATTGGGAAGCTCCAGTATGAACATTTAGCTGCCCAATCTGACATTCCTTATAGCTATTGGTAAGCTCTGACTAATTGGTGGGCATCCTGAAGTATTTGTTCATAGGCTAAGGAAGTTAGGAAAGATGCTGGGAACCAGAAGACATGGCAATGCACCAGCTAATAAGCCAGGCCCCTCACCCCCAGACAAGTACCCACGTTCCCTTCAGCAGTCGTTTTCTTCCCTCCTAAATACTCAGTGCAAACCAAGGTAAATAGGACAGGCAGTCATAGATAATTAAACACAAAGATGACAGTCAAGAACCACCAAACATGAGAGAAACCAACACTATGATGGGCACCAGACTCAATAAACAGAAGAAACAAATTGCAGGAAACAATTAATAGAAAAAAAAATTACAAACCTTTTAAATAAATATAATTATTATCTTTAGAGAGGCATATAACTGTTGCTTCCGTTAGAAAAAAAGCAACAAAGAATATTGAAAGTTAAGATATTGAACAACAAGATTTAAAACTCCTTAATATTTGGACAGAGTAACAAAAAGGAAAGAGAACAATGTCAAGACAAGAAGAATTTTTTTAAAAATCAAATTTAGGTTTATCTCAGAACACAAGGACAAAGACACGGAAAGTATAAGAGAAAGGGTAGGCAAGGTGACCAGTGGGGCCAGACAGTAATACTCAACTAGAACATTCCAAAAGGGGTGAAAAGAGGATACAAGTGAGGGAAGGGGGAATCAAATAGAGAAAGTAATGTTATACATGATGAACAACTCAATATACAACCCACGTAATTCGAAAAGACTGAAATAAACCCAGAAAAACTACATGAAGGATTTATGAGTAAAAGCAGTATTTAGCAGTAATTAATGAAAGAGAAAAGAATCAAGTATCTACAGTTCAGTTTAAAACATGAAATAAGCATCTCCTCTGTTTCAAGTATTCATCTAAGTTCACATGATACAGTGCTGCCGCCCAGCTTAGTAGGTGAGACAGACACCACCATTAATTAGACATTGTTTCCACTATTGACTTGAAATGCCATGTTCCCAACATGCTAAATTTCAGGGCACATATATGACATGAAAATATGCATTTTAGAACTTCCTGTTTTATAGGTTTGGCATATGTGTCAATTCCTGCTATAATTCCACATGGATAATTACTACAGTGCAAGGATATGTTTTGATATTAGATTTGCAGATAAATAAATAATGATGTATTTATACATCATAAATGTATGTCATAGATAATTAAACACAAAGATGACAGTCAAGAAATATGAATACCTTATGAAATCCTCTTCTGACAAAAAGAGGGACAAACAAGATTAGAAACAAAAATGGTGAATGAACATAATAAAACAAAATGGTGAATGACAACAGAGATACAGGATTTTTTTTTTTTTTTTTTTTGAGAAGAGAGAGAACACAAGCACATGAGCAGGGCAGAGAGAGAGGGAGGGATTTCAAGCAGGCTCCACACACAGCATGGAGCCAGACGCGGAGCTCAATCTCATGACTCTGAGATCATGACCTGAGCCAAAATCAAGAGTCTGAGGCTCAACCAACCTAGCTAGCCAGGTGCCCCAGATATATAGGATTTTTAACATAACTAAGGATTGTGAGAAAACTATTTGTACAAATATTTGCCAATGAATATGAAACTATAATTTGAATCTTTAAATAGTAAAATATTAAATAATCAAAAATAAGAGGTGGAAATGACCAGTTGCCATGAGAAATTGTAAGTAGTCAAAGACCCTTCCCTATAAAAAAAAAAAAAAATGATACTTTGCCCAGATCATTTGGGGAATAGAATATTCTCATATAATATATACTTTTCAGAACATAGAAAAAGATAGAAAGTTTCCTGATTCATTTTATTAAACTATAATAATTCTGGCAACAAACTAGACAAGGAAAAGTCAAAATAAACCCACAAAAATATATAAGCCCATTTCACTAAAAAAAATAGATGTTTTTATAATGTTAAATAAAAGGTTAACAATTTGAATTCATTAGAGAATTAAAAGAATTAATGCATAATAGCCAAGTTAAGGGTTATCAAGCGTAAAACTAAAATGGTTCAAAATTAAGAAATGTTTTAACATAATTCATTGAAAAAAGAACAACATTGAAAAAAGAAAATCATATGATCATCTCAACAGAAGCAAACTTCTTTTAAATTTTATTTTATTATGTTATGTTAATCACCATACAATACATCATTAGTTTTTGATGTGATGATCCACGATTCATTGTTTTCGTGTGACACCCAGTGCTCCGTGCAGTATGTGCCCTCCTTAATACCCATCACTGGGCTAACCCATCTCCCCATCCCCCTCCCCTCTAAAACCCTCAGTTTGTTTCTCAGAGTCCATAGTCTCTCATCGCTCAACTCTCCCTCCGATTTCCCCCCCTTCATTTTTCCCTTCCTTCTCCTAATGTCCTCCATGCTATTCCTTATGTTCCACAAATAAGTGAAACCATATGATAATTGATTTTCTCTGCTTGACTTATTTCACTTAGCATAATCTCCTCCATTCCCATCCATGTTGATGTAAAAGTTGGGTATTCATCCTTTCTGATGGCTGAGTAATATTCCATTATATATATGGACCACATCTTCTTTATCCATTCATCTGTTGAAGGGCATCTCGGCTCTTTCCACAGTTTGGCTATTGCAGACATTTTTTTTTTTTAATTTTTAAATTTATTTATTTTGAGAAAGAGAGAGAGCATGCATGAGCAGGGTGGGAGGGGCAAAGGGAGAAAGAATCTCAAGTAGACTCTGCACTCAGCATGGAGCCTGACATGGGGCTCCCTCTTATGACCTTGAGATCATACCTGAGCCAAAGTCAAGAGTTGAACACTTAACTGACTGAGCCACCCAGGTGCCCCCAGAAGCAAACTATTTTTAAAATATAATAATGTGGTAAATTTAAATGCCCTAAATTTAAAAAGCAAATTATAAAATAATATATATAGTATAATTTGTGTTAAAACAAAACAAAAAATATATTAACATGTGTGCATAATATATACATATATGCAAAAGCATAGAAAAATCAAGAGAAGGAAACACACCAAGCTATTGAATTAATTCTGGGGAGGGGATCTAGAGGTAGAGAGAAAGCATTATGAATAAGGAAAGACTTCCCCATTTTACTCTGTACATAACTATAATGTCTCAATCTTTTTTGTTAAAGGAATGTATCCAGCATAAATTTTGTGATTAAAAAAACAAAAGAATATGTCACAACACTACTCATTTGGAAAAGGCATGGTACTGACAAGTATTTCAGATGCTAGCATCTGATGTAATTGCTTTGAAAAATGACAATATGAATATAACTTAAATCAATGTTTCATGTCTATTATAAACAAAGCAATCACATCATACCATAAAATATTCTTAAATGTACTTATTAATTCTCCATATATACAGCTGATATTCCTGCCTCATCCTCTCCAGATAACAACAAAAAAAGCTGGAGGGGATCAGTGGAGAAAGAGTTTGCAGGTTCTGGATAACCTCTCAATAACTGATATTCCTAAGTCCGAAGCCGATATTCAGTGGCTCTGCTACCTTTGAAACTGAGGTTGGTAAAGTCCAAAAGGTTAGTTTCACTGCCATAAATTGTTCCAAGGTCTGTAGACCTCTATAAAAAGCAATAAGACAAGAGATCTAATACATTCAGGTAAATACAGTATTTTTGAAGGCAGTCTGCCATAACATGCCTACTTCAATTTTAAGCCATTCTCAGTGTTACAGACACCGAAGGTCAAATCTTTGATGTAGATACATCTCCTTCTTCTTTTCCGTTTCCACTGCCACCACAGACAAGAACACAGACCCTCATAAACTGTTGCCTGGACTACAGTGGTTGACTCATGACAAGTCTCCCTATCTCTATTTTTCCCCTAACCCCAAACTTTCCCAAAGAGTATTCTCCAGTTATCTTTTAAATAGAATTTTATGCTATTTTCCACTCACATTACTAACTTGTAGAATTTGAGAATTGCTTGGAAATTATCTAACCAAACTTCCATTTGATATAAAGATTTTTTCAGTAGTGCCTCTGAGAGTTCTGTGAATGACGTGTAGCCAATTTCTTCCAAAATCTGAAATTCCACCTTCATAGTTAATATTTTACTGCAAGGTTATTTCTTACGTTTAGTTAAAAATCAGTCTCCAGAAGGTTCCATTCTCTGAAACTTACTATAGTTGCATATTGCCTTTTAGATGAGATATCTCAAACAATATTGAAAAATTAGAAGCAAAAATGATCCTTAGTGTTACAAGACAAAGAAGAAGAAAGGCACATTGGAAAAAAAATTTAAATGGTCATTAGTTGCAGGTATCATTATTGTCTAAGGAAAATCCAAAAGTGCCTATAAACAAACTAGAATAATTAATAAATAAATTTAAGAACATTTCTGGTTCCAAGATCAATATTCAAAAAATCAATTTTAAATCAATATGCCAACAACAGCTTAAACAGAAAATTAAAATTTAAAAATATTTAAATAAAATCAAATACCAAATAGAAAAAAATTTGGGAAAAAATTTCAGACCTCCACACCAAAAACTTCAAAATTAAGTCTCAATAAATAAAGCAATATATCATGATCATAGATTAGAATATTCACTCTTGTAAATATGGAAATTCTTCTAAAGTTAATCTGTACATTTTAGGTGAACAGAGTAAAATTTCTGGTAGATTTTTTTGGGGAAACTGAGAGACTGATTCTAATATGTATTTAGAAACCTAAAGTGTCAAGAATAAGCTAGGCAATCTTGAAGAAAAAGAAGAATGATATGGAGGACTTACACAACCACATATCGTGACCTTTTATAAAGCTATACTAATTAAGGCAGTGTGGTCTTGGCAAACGAACAGACTAACAGTGGAACAAAATAGATATTCTGAAACTAGGTCCTCACATACAAAGACATATAATTTACAGTAAAGGTGCCACTACAATGAAGAGGGAAAAAGATGGTAATTTCAATAAGTGGTGATGGATCTACTAAAGATTCAAGAAAAAAAAAATGTTCTGGACTTCTACCTGATACCATACATAAAAATCAAACTAACTTGATTAAAAATCTAAATCTGAAAAATAAAACAATGGTTTTAGAGGAATATATAGGAATATATTTTTCTAACTTTGGAGTAAGCAAGGATTTTTAAATAGAATACAAAAACGCATATTAAAACTCTTAAAGTGGATTTTATTAAAATTAAGAACTACTTTTCATCAAAAGTCACTATTGGGTTAAAAGTGAAATCACAGAGTAAGAGAAGATACTTAAAATTTATATATCTGATAAAAGATTCGTATCCAGAATATATAAATGATTACTACAAAGCAATAAGAAAAATATGAACAGCCCAACAGAAAAAAACAGTTAAAAAATTGAAAAGGCACTTCACAAATGTGATTAACCATGTAGCCAAGAAGTAATATGAAAAGGTGTTTAACTTCATTAGTCATGTGAGATGTACACAGCATAGGGAATACAGTCAATAATATTGTAATAATGTATGGTAACAGATGGTAGCTATACTTATCATGGTGAGCATTGTGTAATGTACAGATATGTTGAATCACTAAGTTGTACAACTGAAACTAATATAACATAGTGTCAACTATGCTTCAATATTAAAAATTTTTAAGTTAAAATTACATGAAAAAAAAAGAAAAAGGAGAAAACACCACGAGTAGGTTAGGATGCTGAGTAATTGCTCTTATATATTGCTACAGGGAGTGTAAATCGGTACAAACACTTTGAAAAACTATTTTGCAATATCACTGAAAGATAAACATGTATATATCCTATGAAGTGGAAATTCCATTCTTACGTATCATTATTTGCCTAGAATAGAACTGTGTACTTAATAACTCAAGAACTACAGAAACCATTTAGAAACAATAGGAAATTTCAGTTGGCCAGTTATATAATTAATGTGTTATGATGTAATATAACATAAATATATAAATATAATATAAAATAAATAAATATAGAATAATCAGTAATAAAAGAAGCACCAGTTAGAAAACATAATGGATTGTATATACAATAGAAACCAAGTATATGAAAGATCTAGAGAAAAAAACCCTCATAATTCATATGTAATAAAATGCATATTATATATGTGTAAAGAGAAAGAGAAACATAAAACCCAGTTGAGAAATATACATACACGAAAAAGAGTTGAAATGGAGAGACTTCCTATGTTTTTAGAATGGGAAGATTCAAAATTACTGAGATATCAATATTTCTTAAATTTAATCTAAAATTCAATGCAGTCCTAATTAATATCCCAATAAGATATTATGGGATATAGAATGTAGAATATGGGAGAAAGGAATAAAATCTAAATACATACCTCCTTTCTGATAAAGTCATAAGTTACAATTAAGCAGTGTTCAAATAGTTGATATTCTTGTGATAGCTACTCAGGGAGAAAATCTACGTTCTTTAGCACACATTCATTTCGGAGAATCTGTGGCCAATACATGATTTTATTTTTGGTTTCTTGGTTTTTTGTTTGTTTGTTTCAAGTTTTTATTTAAATTCTAGTTAGTTAACACGTAGGGTAAGGTAATTCCATTTCAGGAATGGAATTTAGTGATCTGTTTGACACTGATTTTAGAAGGCTCTTGTTATAACAAGTCACTGGAGTTCTACAAGTGACTGACTCAGTCATCCATATGTGCTCGATGGCCTCTATTCTTAAGGAATAAATGGTCTAGCCCACAAACATTTCACCTTCCCATGGCTAGCCTTGGAATCACACTTATGACACATTTAGCAATGCTGGGATTTCCCCCTCGACTTTGGACTTGAGACCCCATGAGCCAACACTCACTGAGTCCCTCTTCCTCTTCCCTTTACCCTATCCTGCTTCCCCCACTTCCACAGTGTTGCTGGTTATTTTAATAAGGCAAGAAAGAAATGACTCCAAATGAATCAGAGGCCCACAATCCCCTCCACCACCACCCTCGTCCCACTTCATATACTCCTTTCTTTTAAATAAAACCCAGCAGACCAATAGCAGGGAGCCCACTTCTCTGACCTCTGTCACCACCTGGCCTGGAGCACAGTCTATCCTCTCTGATTCGGGGATCTCTGGGCACTCTGGAACAAATGCAGTCTCTGCATAGGAATTAAAGGGAAAAGTTGGACATTTGTAGTGCAATCACAATTCCAGGAAGGATGCAGGGAAAGTTGAACTTTCAGCCAATTCTCCAGTCAATGATTACTAGCAGCCAATATCTACATGTGCATACAAGTGCTAAATACATTTGCCTTTTGTTTGGTTGGTTTTTATTGAGATATAATTCACATGCCATGCCATAAAATTCACCTTTTTAAAGTGTACAATTCAATGGCTTTCAGGATTTTACAAAGTTGTGCAACCAATCACCACTATCTAATTCCAGAACATTTTCATCCCCCCCGAAAAGAAAGCATGTACCCATTAATGGTCAGTCCCCAGCCCCCTCTTCTCCCAGTCTCTGGCAAATGCAATCTGCTTTCTGTCTCTGTGGATTTGCCTATTCTGAATATTTCATATAAATGGAATCATAAACTATGTGGTCTTTGGTGTCTGGCTTCTTTCACTTGGCATAATGTTCTCAAGGCTCATCCATGTTGCAGCATGTAACAAGTATTTCATTCCTTTTTATGGGTGATTCATAACCACAGTATGTGTATATAACCCTTTAAAAAATCCGTTCCAAAGTTGATGTACATTTGGGTTGTTTCCACTTTTTGACTATTGCATAGAATTCTACAATGAACATTCACATACAGGTTTTTGTGTGAACATATGTTTTGAATTCTCTTGGTTATATATCTGGCAATAGAATTGCTAAGTAATACGATTAACTCCATCTTTAAGTTTTTGAGGAACTGCCAAACTCTTTCCCAAAGGGACTGCACAATTTTACAACCCCACCAGCAGTGTGTGAGGGTTCCAATTTCTCCACATCCTCAACAACTGTTTTTGTCTGTCTTTTTCAAGATAGACATTTTAGTGGGTGTGAAGACATCTGATTTTGATTTGCATTTCCCCAAAACTGATACTGAACATCTTTTCATGACATATTGGCCATTTGTAGATCCTCTATGAAGAAATGTCTGTTCAAATCCTTTGCTCACTTTATTTTTTTTTTTTTTAAAGATTTTATTTATTTATTTGACAGAGACACAGTGAGAGAGGGAACACAAGCAGGGGGAGTGGGGGAGGGAGAAGCAGGCTTCCCGTGGAGCAGGGAGCCCGATGCGGGGCTCGATCCCAGGACCCCGGGATCATGACCTGAGCCGAAGGCAGACGCTTAACGACTGAGCCACCCAGGCACCCGACCTTTGCTCACTTTAAAAACTGGATTATTTTTCTTTTTTGTTTTGAATTGTAAGATTTCTTTATATATGCTGGATACAAGAATCAGATATATCACTCGCAAATATGTTTTCCCATCCAGTGGACTGTCTTTTCACTTCCTTGACGGTGTCCTTTAAAGCATAATTTTTTTAAGTAAAATTTGCCTATCTTTTCCTTGGTTGTTATGGTTTCAGTGTTATATCTAAGACACTGTTGCCTAACCCAAGGTCAAAATATTTATAACTATGTTTTCTTCTTAGAATTTTACAGGTTTGACTCTTACATTTCAAGTTTTGATCCATTTTGAGCTAATTGTCATATGTAATGTCAGGTAGGGATCCAGAATTATTTTTTTACATGTGGTTATCCTGTACCCCACACATTTGTTTTTTGTTTATTTTTTGCTTCTTTCCCCACTCATTTTCAGCCATCTGTGAGGTAAACTGGGACAGTATTATTATCCCCATTTGAATAAAGACCTTCACTCAACATTGGCTATTTTTACTTTAGCTTTTGTCACCTTTGTGAACCCCAACCCCACCCCTGCCACCCTCCAATGTAACTTCAGAAGTAGGATCCAGTTTAGCAGGTTCCATGAGCCAGTCAACACCCAGAATTCCATTTGAAGCTTGAGTCAACAGTTACTGTGGGCCTAATAGGTGCCCTTTAGTACTTTTGTTTCTGTTCAAAAAAGACCTCAAAACAACTCTCCTACCTTTATGGCTCTATACTTGTTTATGTATATATACTTAAATAAAAATTTATTTTATTTTATTTTTTTAAGATTTTATTTATTTATTTGACAGAGAGAGAGAGAGCACAAGTAGGGGGAGCAGCAGAGGGAGAGGGAGGAGCAGGCTCCCTGCTGAGCAGGGAGCCCGATGTGGGGCTCGATCCCAGGGCCCTGGGATCATGACCTGAGCCGAAGGCAGCCACTTAACCGACTGAGCCACCCTAAAAATTTATTTTAAAATTGGATTAACGACTTAAATGTAAGACCCTTGAAATTGTGAAACTCCTTGGGACGTCTGGGTGGCTCAGTTGGTTAAGCGTCTGCCTTCAGCTCAGGTCATGATCCTGGGCTCCTGGGATCGAGTCCCACATTGGGCTCCTAGCTCTGTGGGGAGCCTGCTTCCCCCTCTGCCTGCTGCTCCCCTTGCTTGTGCTCTTTCTATCTGTCAAATAAATAAATAAAATCTTAAAAAAAAAAAAGAAACCATGAAACTCCTAGAAAAAGACATGTGAGAAACACTTCATGAAATTGGTCTTGGCAAGAATTTCATGGATATGATACCAAAAGCACATACAACAAAAGCAAAAATGGACAAATGGGACTACATCAGACTAAAAAGCTTCTGCACAGCAAAGGAAACCATCAACAGAATGAAAAGGTAACATAAAGGATGGGAGAAAATATTTGCAAACCATCTATCTGAAAATGGGCAAAATTCTAAAATATATAAGGAATGCCTACAACACAATAGTAAAAACAAACAAAAAGAATCTGATTAAAAAATGGGCAAAAGACTTCCATAAGCTTTTCTCTAGAGACACACAAATGGCCGACAGAAAAGAAGCTCAATATCACTAATCATCAGGGAAATTTAAATCAAAAGCCCAACTAGATATCACCTCACATCTTAGGATGGCTATTATTAAGAAAAAAAAAAAAGATAAGTGTTAGTGAGAATGTGGAACAATTGGAACCTTTGTATACTAATGGTGGGAATGATGCAAATTGGTGCAGCCACTATGGAAAACAGTACAGAGGAAATATTAATTTCCTCAAAAAATTAAAAATAGAACCACCATATGATCCAACAATCCCACTGCTGGGTATGTATTCAAAGAATTCAAAGAATTGAAATGAAAACCTCAAAGAGATACCAGCATTCTCATGTTGATTTCAGTGCTATCCACAAATAACCAAGATGTGAAAACGACCCAGGCGTCCATCAACCAATGAATGGATAAAGAAAATGTGGTATGTATACATATAACAGAATATTATTCAGCTGTAAGATAAGGAAGGAAATCTGGTCATTTACAACAACATGGATGAACCTGCTAAGTGAAATAAGTTCGTTACAGAAGGGCGGATGCCGGGCGCCTGGGTGGCTCAGTCGGTTAAGCGACTGCCTTCGGCTCAGGTCATGATCCTGGAGTCCCGGGATCGAGTCCCGCATCGGGCTCCCTGCTCGGCAGGGAGTCTGCTTCTCCCTCTGACCCTAACCCCTCTCATGCTCTCTGTCTCTCATTCTCTCTCAAATAAATAAATAAATAAATCTTTAAAAAAAAAAAAAAAAGGGCGGATGCTGCATGATTCCATTTATATGAAGTATTTAATATAGTCAAATTCACAGATGAAAAGACTAGAATTATAGTTGCCAAGGCCGGGGGGGAGGGGGAAATGGGGTGTTGCTAATCAACATGTAAAGTTTCAGTTATGCAAGACGATTAAGTTCTACAGATCTGATGTACAACATCGTGCCTATGAATAATCGTGCCTGATGTACTCTTAAGAATCTATTAAGAGGGTAGACCTCATGTTAACTGTTCTTACCACAATATAAATAAATAAATAAATAAATAAATAAATAAATAAATAAATAAACCCTCCTTTTCAACTCATGGAAGCATATCTTCAAAAAGCATCTTGAAAGAAGCCTAATATATAGAACAAGTGTAAGTGGAATTGACTACTCTGCATGAATTAGAGTGTGGTTTCAGCTAAATGTAGGTGTGAAGATACAGGTTTTTTTTTCTTAAAGATTTTATTTATTTATTTGACACAGAGAGAGAGGGAGAGATCACAAGCAGGGGGCGGGGCAGAGGGAGAGGGAGAAGTAGGCTCCCGGCTGAGCAGAGAGCCTGATGCGGGGCTCAATCCAAGGACTCTGAGATCATGACCTGAGCCCAAGGCAGATGCTTAACCAACTGAGCCACCCAGGCACCCCGTGAAGATCTAGTTTTATGTTGACTAAAAGAAACTACTTATTCGCGTATGTTGGACAATAATCTCATGGGACTTGTTACCCAAAGTTTAATAGGGAAAAAATAGTAATAGGCTAAAAATAGCTTATATCAATGGTTTTCAGATCCTCTTTCAAAGACATAGTTGCTCCTAGAAAGCACCCTAATGTTTACTGTGGAGAGTGGTGAAGAGAGATTGAGTAGGTAGGGTTCTGCTATCAGCACAATTTCTTTTCAATGCACACTTAATCTGCATGTATAACATGAGCTTTAGCAAGCAAAATAAACCTCAAATTCTGTTTTAATTGGGGATAGATTTTTATATTACACACTATTATTTTATTATTTGAGTATCATGTGCATGGAGGACAAAGCATTCTATTGGATGCTTCTGTGTGAAAGAGAACAGTTTTGAAGGTATTGATGAAGAAATCATAGCTATTTCTATCAGAATATGGGCTGGAGGCTAATTGTAATTGATATATTTAAGCCAGTTAATCAACTTGCTGCAACCTAATTTCCTTTTTCATAATGTAGTGGGATTGGGCACTGTTACCTCAACTGTTTTTTCTCCTTGAAGGCTCTACTACTTCATGACTGGATTGAAGGACAGACATCTGATAAGCCTAATTTTGCTTCTTGTTAATACTTCATCAAATGGGACTTGGGAGACCCTGAATGTCACTGGTATTCAAGGTTTTGTTGTAGAAAAAGGAAACATGTCTTTTGAAGCTTGACTGAAATTGGTGGATGTGGATTTTGAGTGATGCAATGTGGTGCCATGCTGAAGAGCAAACGAATGTAATCCTTCCAAACCCCAAACCACAAGCATCCTCCTTACCTTCAGTTTTCTTTAACACCAAAAGCATCAAGAAGATGTCTAAGGCCAGTACAGTTAAGGAGAAGATGATCAGAAGGACTTCCAATATATTGAGTTTCCTTGCCATCTAGATGGACACAGATAATGGGATTTAAACAAACCACAAAGCTCCATCAATCCAAAAGGACAGGCATCATGATTATACTGTGAATTCATTTGCAAGATGACTTGATTACAAGCTTTCCTCCTTACATAATCCAAAGAATACTGGTTTCCACTCCTCACAGTGTTTACAATTACTCTAGTCTGTGCATCCAACACCTCTAGAGCCTTTGCCTTTTTTGTCTGCAGAGGGTTGAGTATTGTCCAAGGAAAGAATATTTCAAACATAAAGAACTGAAAGTAGAGAGGGAGGAGTGGAACAGAGTACAGGAGAGAGATGAGGCATTGAGCTGCCTCACAAAGCCCTTTTAGATGCCACTTTGATCCTCACACCCACCCTGGGCAGTAGAGTGGAGGGTACACTCAGGGAGAGAAAAAGTAACAAAACCTGAATCCTATCTTCTTATTCCAATTCTCATGCCATGATGGCAAGATGTTTAATTATTTAGAAGTGACTAATCCTGTTAAGTTCTGGTAACAAAAATGAACCTAATCCTGATCTCCAGCACAATGCTTGCTTGCGTGGTCACAGCACACAAACCCATATAGATTTGGTGGCTCACTGTAACCTTGCCAATCATGCATACATAGACCCAAGTTTTAAAATATTTGGTGTATTGGAGTGTGTAGTGAACTGGGAACCAAAGAACATTCATTCTTGTCCTGGCTTGCCTACCAATAGGTGGGTATTTTAGCTATTTGGATGTGTATTTCTTCATCTCCAGAAGTCAGATTCTGGAGGTACTCCCAAGCTTATGCTCTAATTATAGCAAATCTCACATTATACATATGCCTCACAACCCCATGATGGCCCTCACCATGTCATTCCTTGACCAACTTTCCACAATCTTCAGCACTCTTCCCACCATGGCTGCACATTGGCTACTCCCTGGAACTTATCACCCTCCAGAATTGTTCCATTTCTGAACTCTAAGCCTCTACTTCCTGCTTACTGGGCAGAAGCCCATCCCCTTTTACCCTCTTATTGAATTGTTTATTCTTGGATCCACTGAGGCCTCTGTTCTGTTCCACTCTCTCTTAATCTCTTAGTCCCTCCTGGCCTCCTGGCTGTTATCATTCCCTGATATAGTCCTCAGCAGCTATTATTTCTCTCATCTTCCTTGCTCCCTCGCCTGCTAACTGAATCTATACAATGAAACCATTGATCCAAACTTCTGCCTTCCAAGTTTATGCACTCAGCCCAACGTAGATGCCACTGGGTTCATAATCTGACAAATATACTGGGCCTTAAAGCTGACTGACAATCTTGGCACCTTCTCTCATTTTTCACAGGAGAAATTTCAAACATTGATCCTTGTTTTCAAGCCCCAACCTTTGTCACCTATGCTGTTACTCTCAGCCAATATCATCTCCAACGTCACAAACGAAACAACAGTTTTGCAGAAACTATTCCATATACCTGCTTCTCAACCCAAGCATTTCTATGAAATTTATCTGTATCTAGGTAAACTCTTATTTTTTCCCCCTCTTCTCAACTGAAGAGATTTCCCTCCTCTTGTCTAAGGATAACCCTTGTATCTATTCCGTAGATCTCACACACTTTGAATTTCTCAAAAATCTTGTTCCACCAATTATCCTTCCTCTTCCTTGCATTATCAACCTCTCCCTCTGAATGTGCTCTTTCCCCTCAAAAGTAATATCCCAAGTCACCCTAAACTCTGGTGATTATTCTGTGTCTTTCTCTAGGTACCATTATTAACTTTCGTTTTCCTCTTATAGCTAACTTTCCAAAAAGATAATGGCACACTGTCTGCATTACCTTCCTTGTATATTACTGGCATGGCTTCTGTTTTCTTGCATTCCACTGAAACTCCCCCTGCCAAGGTCACCAGTGATTTAGCTGCTGAATACAATGGGCACTCTCTTAATCACCCAGCACTATCAACCACTCCTTCCTCTTTAAATTTCTCCATGTTTGGATTCCTTGATTATCATTTAATCTTGGTTTTCACCTACTTTTCTGGCTCCTCCAATTTTCTTTTAATCCCCTGTTTCATTAAGATATTGATATTCCCTATATTTTCAACATAGGTCCACCATCCTCTCTCTTTTAGCAAGCTCCACCACTCATATGACTTCATATAACACCCGAGGGCAATGCAATCTGTATTTCTAGCCCAGAGATTCAGATTTATATGGGCAACTGCCTATTAGATATCTCACCTGGATGTCCCACACACTTAACCAAATTCAACACATTTGAACATGTGTTCACCGCTCCCCAGACCCCAGTCCTAACTTCCACCAATTCTGCCCAATTGGCCTCTCCTCAATAATTAATATCTTGAGGAACAGAACCACAATTTCATTAAAAAATCTACATAACTTTTTTGACTTCTCTCTTTTTTGCATTTCTCACAGCCAGTCACCAGTTCAGTCAGACTCCTTCCCCAATATCTTTCAGATCTGTATCTTCTTCTCCATCCCTACTGGAAATGCTTTAGTCAAGCCATTATTTTTGGCCTGAACTGTGACCACAACTTCCCCACTGGCTTCCTGCTTCCAATTGGCAAATGGATTAATCTTTCTACTGCACAAACAAGGTTATTTGGTTTTCCTATACTCAGGTCCTCAGTGGTTCTCCAAATAAAATGCAAACTCTTCAGGTTTGTAATCAAAGGTCTTCATGACATCTCCTATGCCTGTGTGGCCTGCCTCTTCTCTCCCTTATGTTCCAGCCGTACCAAACAAACAACTGTGCAGTAATAATCTGTAAATCCATGTAAATAAAGAATTTTCTTTTTTTCTTACTTTGCCTCTCCTTTAACTTCGCCATTTCCCTGCACTCCTGCTCTTCTCAGCCCTGGCCCAATGCCATGACCATTTCTATAAGCATTGCCATATGCGTATAGTTTCACTTTTTAATTGAGGCAGGCTTTTGATTAATGTGTAATAAGCCGAGTAAAAAAGCACCTTAATTTTGAAATAGGGGTAAGGAGCAAGGATCTACAGATAATTTGCCAAGGGAGGGCAGAGTTAGGATTGGGGTTTGGAATTGAAGTTGGAATATATTCACTATTCTTTCCTATTAGCCTAAATCTATCAGGTGTCTCTCCTCTAAATTATTCAAAGGTTTACTCTAATCCCCGTAAGACACATATATAATATATAATATTATATTCCTATGACACCCCTACATCACAGCTGACTAGGCAGGCATTATGATTCACATTTTATGTCAATGTTAAGGGGTTTTGCCTAACCATGGTTAGTGGTATGACTGAGGCAAGCACTGAGGCTCTGCTTCTTAAACTAGTCTTTGAGAATTCACGCTCTCTCCACAATGTCTCCTAGACCTCAGAGCTTACATATCTAGAGGCTGGATCTCTAATGGTAGAATTTCAGGCAGTGAAAGAAGTCTGAGGGACCAACCCCATATGCTTGCCATACCTGACTTCGTTACTTATACATGCAGCCCAGGACTCACTACCACAGCAAATGTGCTGTCACTTAGCTTCCCTTCTCCAAGCATTGTGTCTCTCCATGAGAATTTCCTTCCCAGCCTCTACAAACCCAAAGCAGCTACTTCTTCCAAAGCTCCTGAATCCTCCTGGGGGGAGCAAGGAGGGGGAAGCAGGCTCAACACCCGTGGCTCAGGAAGTTCGGAAGACTCTGGGGACAGCCCCAGGCATTTTCCTGCCACAGGAACTATTGGCATTCTGGCAGAGAGCAGGTAGATGGGGATTCATAAAGGTAGACAGTCTCTCCTACTTAGAAACCCTCCCTACTCAGCCACTTTTTTTTATCAAACACAATTTTAGGATAATTAAAATCCAGGCTATTATTAAAGACCTTAATGATCATATACCATTTCCCTCTCCACAAAGAGATGCCTCTACTGTCTTCCCAATCCATCACTTTCAGCTAGCTTCCAGAAGTACCCTATCTGTTAATTCTTTCCTTGTTTTCTCCCCGTGAGAAAGGAACGTCTTGCATTCGACCCTCCCCATCTGTTACACACACATACACACACACCTCTCCTGTCCAGTCAGCCTGTGACTCCAGGCACTATCTCATCCCCACTCCTCATAGTCTCTGGAAAAGGAAGAAAATATCAGGTCCAGAAGAAAAGTGTGAGTTGTCCAGATCATTTAGCAAAGCAGACAGGGACATTTAAAAGAAAAAAAGAGCACTACTTATTTAAAGCCACCATGTGCATGGAGAGAAGTACTCACCTCATAGCCGTATCCCTTTATTTGCTGTGTCTATCCCTCTAGTTCTTGAGGAACACTGAGCAAAGGTGACAAGGCTGATGTAACCAGCTTCTGCCAGGATCGATTTATTGCCCTGTAAATTTGATGGCGATTGGAGGATAGGAGTGCATTTTCCAGCTAACCATAAAGGGCCCTTGTTTTCCCTGTGACTTAGAGAAAGCTCCATTTGTTAATAAAAGAGGAAGGTGGGGTTTTATTCTAATAGTTATGCTTCTTCTGTGTTCCTGTTCATATCCAATTACTTTGCTTGTCACACTACATTATACTTGCTTGTCTGTCCACGTAGCCTAAAGTGTTCAGGGAGCTGGCCATCTCCAGTCATACCTACAGCTCCTGTGCTTAGCACTCTGCCCAACATAAACATACAGCTATTTGTTGAATAAGTAAATGAAAAAAGGAATAGCTCTTGCTTGGTTCACCCACACTGTTCCTTTTTCCATTTTGTCTCCCAAAGTTCTCTTGAGTAACTCAGCTTTCCATTAATTTAAATAAGCATTCCCACCAATTATTCTCAATAAAATAAGTACCATCAAACTAGACATTATATAATCTTGAAGTGGGAAGACACCTCTACTGGAAATTTGTCAAGCTCTTTGACTTTTTGGCACCTTTAAAAAACTTCTAATATTTAAGGAACTTTCCACCCTGGGAATTCTGCCTCCCCACCCCCCTCCCCTAAGTAAGAGGTTAGAAATTCTCTTTCACAATCTCCCTTTCAGCCAAGGTAGAGGCCGGTGGTCTGTGCTCGGCCAATGAGATGTGCCTGTGGAATCCAGGATGGTAAAGAGGCACTGTTTCGGAGGCAGCAGGGACTGGGGACCTAGCAGCATCCTACGCTCAGTACTGGGAGTACAAGCTGCCAGACATGTGCTAAGGGCCATGGCAGTGGAACCTCCCACAAGGTAATCAGGCTGGTGTACCTAGCCACATAGCCTACAAACCTGACACTCTAGCCCTCCTGGAGTTTCAGTGAGTCACCAATATCTTTCAAGATTCATTTTTGTTCTTAAGCTAGCTAAAGTGTGTTACTTTTGTAATGAAATATAACTCACATGCCATGACATTCACCCTTGCAAAGTATACAGTTCAATGGTTTTTAGTATATTCACAGAGTTTTGCAATCATCACCACTAATTCCAGAACATTTTCATCATTCCAAAAGAAAGCCATCACTCATTCAAGGTCACTCCCCATTCTCCTCTCCCCAATCCCTGCAACCACTAATCCACTTCCTATCTTTATGGACTTGCCTATTCGGAACGTTTCATATACATAGAATCATACAATATGCAGCCTTTTGTGTCTGACTTCTTCCACTTGGCATAATGTTTTCAAAATTCAACCATATTGTTGTAGGTATTAAGCACCCTCAGGTATCCGTGTTTTATTCTTTTTTATGGCCGGATGATATTCATTACATCAATACATTACATTTTGTTTATATACTCGTCAATTGATGTACATTTGGGTTGTTTCTACTTTTTTTGCTATTAGGAGCAATGCTGCTATGAACATGCATGTACAAGTTTTTGTGTGAACATATATTTTCAATTCTTTGGGGATACACCTCAGAGTGAAATTTCTGGATCGTACGGTAACTCTATCTTTAACTTTATGAAGAATTGCATTTTCCAAAATGGTGGCAGGCAACATATTACGTTCCCACCAGCAATATATGAGGGTATACAGTTATGTATCCTATATATAACAATATATGAGGGTACACAGTTATATATCCTATATATAATAATATATGAGGGCATACAGTTATATATCCTATATATAACAATATATGAGGGCATGCAATCTTTCAATGGCATCCAAGATCCATAAGTAATATAGTAGCCATAATAGTCCATGTTTACTTTAAATGCTCAGTGAATGGCAAGCATACACACACACACACACACACACACACACACAGAGAGAGAGAGAAACTTGGTTTCTACTTCAGGAACTTCAGGAATGACATAAGCACCTTATCTTTTGCTCCAGTAAAAGAAAGCCTTTGTTAGAGGGAAAATGTACTCAGATCTCATTTCAAATTGGGACAATATCTTGGCAAAAGATAAAGAAAGGAGATTTATTACTACATAAGATCATTCTATTCTTTGTGAGATAATTTACCCTTAGCTCCCCACATCCCATGCTCACTTATGACATCATTCACATTTCAGTGCTAACTGACAATCCCAGCTATAATCTGTTTCCTAAAGTGCAGAAATTAGCTAACTTTGCCATCCCTTCTTGCTAACTAGCAACTGGAAGATTTTGCGTCACATGCTTGTGTTGACCAATGAAAAAGAGACATTCTGAAGAAAAGAAACAAGCATGCAACCCAGTATCTTCCAGTTGTTTATTAGTAAGAAGGCATGGTGAAGTTAGTTCTTGGCAGAATTTATAAAGTAATCAAAGCAAGCAGATGGTTGAATCATCAAGTCAGAAACCAAAAATATGCATGACCCTTAACTTTCAAAGCACCATCCTCCAAGGCAAGATGCAAAGATCTCAATGATATTGCAGTAATGACAAGAAGGGAAAGGTACTGACACTTGGACCATATCTGCCAAGGCCAACACAACCTTGTCTTTGTAGGTATCTATGATAATTAATATTATAACAAGGATGCTTTTAATAAGAAAAGGAATAAATTTTCGTCCTCTTAAAGGGTTTCAGATTTTTTTTTTTTTTATTTTGGCATACCTACAAAGAGATAAAGTGAAATTATGTGGTCTTGGGGAGAGAGAATATCTCAAAAAGACTCCAACCTTTCCCGTAATAGCTGGCCAGGAGTTACAAGTGTAGGTCCATGTTACAAGGTCTGCTTCAAGGTAGCCACAGTGTATATGGCTCCATGTGTAATTGTTCTTATTCTTTTTCCCAAGTTTTTATTTAAATTCCAGTTGTTAATATATGTATAATATTAGTTTTGGGTGTACAATTAACTATTTTAATTTTTAATATGATAAATATCGATATAACCCCATGAACAAAAGCTTTGGAATCCTCAAAAATTTTTAAGAGTATAAAGGCGTTCTGGAACCAAAATATTTGTGGAACTGCTGATTTGGTGTACTGATTTTCAGATGTCTTAATTAAATATGATATATGAAATGTATATGATATATATACATTCCACATGAATAAAAAATTTAAGTGTATATATTATATAGACTTTTATATATTAAGCATATATGTATATGTATATTACATATATACTTAAAATTCTTTTTTAAATTTAAATTCCATTAGCCAACATATAGTACATCATTATATTTTGATATAGTGTTCAACAATTTGTTAGTTGCATATAATACCCAGTGCTCATCACATCACGTGCCCTCCTTAATGCCCACCACCCAGTTACCCCATCACCCCACCCACCTCCCTTTCCACAACCCTCAGTTTGTTTCCCAGAGTCAAGAGTTTCTCATGGTTTGTCTCCCTCTCTGATTTCTTCGCATTCAGTTTTCCCTCCCTTCCCCTATGATCCTCTGCGCTATTCCTTATATTCCACATGTGAGTGAAATCATGATGTAATTGTGTTTCTCTGATTGACTTATTTCACTTAGCATGATACCCTCCAATTCCATCCATGTAGATGTAAATGGTAGGTATTCATCCTTTCTGATGGCTGAGTAATATTCCATTGTATATATGAACCACATCTTTTTTTTTTTTTAAAGATTTTATTTATTTATTTGAGAGAGAGAGAGAAGGAGAGACAGTGAGAGAGTATAAGTGGGGAGGAGAGGAAGAAGAGGGCTCCCTACAGAGCAAGGAGCCTGATGCAGGGCTCAACCCCAGGATGCTGGGATCATGACCTAAGCCGAAGGCAGACGCTTAACCGACTGAGCCACCCAGGCACTCCATGAACCACATCTTTATCCATTCATCTGTTGAAGGACATCTCGGCTCCTTCCACAGTTTGGCTATTGTGGACATAGCTGCTATGAACATTGGGGTACAGGTGCCCCTTCTTTTCACTGCATCTGTATCTTTGGGGTAAATATCTAGTAGTGCAATTGCTGGGTTATAGGGTAGCTCTATTTTTAACTTCCTGAGGAACCTCCATACTGTTTTCCAGAGTGGCTATACCAGCTTGCATTCCCATCAACAGTGGAAGAGGGTTCCCCTTTCTTCATATCCTCACCAATATTTGTTGTTCCCTGCCTTGTTAATTTTAGCCATTCTAACTGGTATAAGGTGGTATCTCATTGTGGTTTTGATTTGTATTTCCCTGATGACAAGCGATGTGGAGCATTTTTTCATGTGTCTGTTGGCCATTTGTATGTTTTCTTTGGAGAAGTGTCTGTTCATGTCTTCTGCCCCATTTCTTGACTGGATTATATGTTTTTTGGGTGTTGAGTTTGAAGTTCTTTATAGATCTTGGATACCAGCCCTTTACCTGTTATGTCATTTGCAAATATCTTCTCCCATTCTGTAGGTTGTCTTTAGTTTTGTTGACTGTTTCCCTTGTGGTGCAGAAGATTTTTATCTTGATGAAGTCACAATAGTTCATTTTTGCTTTTGTTTCCCTTGCCTTTAGAGACATGTCTTACAAGAAGTTGCTGCAGCCGAGGTCAAAGAGGTTACTGCCTGTGTTCTTCTCTAGGATTTTGATGGATTCCTGTCTCACATTTGGGTCTTTCATCCATTCTGAGTTTATCTTTGTGTATGGTGTAAGAGAATGGTCCAGTCTCATTGGCAAAGAAATCAAACTCTCACTCTTCGCAGATAACATGATATTTTATGTGGAAAACCCAAAAGACTCCACCCCCAAATCGCCAGAACTCATACAGCAATTCACAACGTGGCAGGATACAAAGTCAATGCACAGAAATCAGTGGCATTCCTATACACAAACAATGTGACTGAAGAAAGAGAAATTAAGGAATTGATCCCACTCACAATTGCAACAAAAACCATAACATACCTAGGAATAAACCTAACCAAAGAGATAAAGGACCTGTATTCTAGAAACTACAAAACACTTATGAAAGAAATTGAGGAATACCTAGAAAGATGGAAAAACTTTCTATGCTCATGGATTGGAAGAATAAACATTGTTAAAATGCCTATGTTGCTCAGAGCAATCTACACATTCAAAGCAATCCTTATCAAAATACCACTGACATTTTTTGCAGAGCTGGAATAAACAATCCTAAAATTTGTATGGAATCAGAAAAGACCCCGGATAGCCAGGGAAATGTTGAAAAAGAAACCAAAGTTGGTGGCATCACAATGCCTGACTTCAAGCTATATTATAAAGCTGTGATCATCAAGACAGCATGGTACTGGCACAAAAACAGACACATAGACCAATGGAACAGAACAGAGAACCCAGAAATGGACCCTCAACTCTATGGTCAACTAACCTTTGACAAAGCAGGAAAGAATATCCAATGGAAAAATGACAGTCTCTGTATCTAAAATTCTTTATTCAAATAGAATTCCAGTATGTAACTGAGTAAATGACTGAAGCCAGGGTGGGGAGCTCAGATCCCTGCCAATCCGCCTTCTTCCCTCTCCCAGAGAGCACTGCAGAGCCCCTTTCCAGAGTTTGGATATCACAGCTTTACTCTGACACTAGAAGTTTGCAGATGAGGAGGCATGATCCCAGAGTGACAAAGTGACTTAACCAAGTCCCTGGCCCTAAAGATTGCTTCTGAGTTCTTTTCATTCAAATGAAAGCAGCAGAAAATGCTCAACCAGTAGACCAAACATATGTGATGGGGTGAGGCAGGATGCAACCATATACTTAGAGGACAGCTCTGCTCAGAAAAAGAAACTAAGGGAGCCACATACCCAATTCCTTCACTGACACTCTTCCCAGAGCTGCTAAGAATCTTTTCAGTCTTACACAGAAAGTCTTCACGTCCATAAGAAACTGGCGGTTTAAAAGTCAAAAGGATGAATGAATTCAAAACAGGTGACTTACTGAGGCTTGGGAACTCTTAAAACTATTACAGCTACATAGGGACCCAGTCACTAAACTGAAGTCTGGGAAGCAGACATGCCTTAATCTAGGAATTCTTGAATTAGGATCCCCAGAACTCCAAGGAGTATAACTTAAGGAATCTGCAAATACTGATGGGAAAAATACTTCTTTGTTCACTAATTTCAAACTGAAATTTAGCATTTCTTAGATTATAAATGTAGATAGCAGAGCATAGTCATGTTAGCAGTACACATGAGTCTCTCAAAAATAGAATCACAGATATTTTCATATCACATTATGAAAACTATAGTAGATATCTCAAAATATTGTTTATGCTGATCATCAATGGAAATTATGACACTATGAAGCCCACTGCTAGATCTTAATTATTTAATGTGATCATTAAAAATGCCTCATGTGCTGGGTGTTATACGCAAACAATGAATCATGGAACACTACATCAAAAACTAATGATGTACTAGATGGTGACTACATAACATAATAAAAAAAAAAAAGCATGAGACTTAAAAAAAAGATATAGTAATAACAATAAAAAAATTAGAAAAAAGAAAAGAACATAGGAATGGTACAGAAAAAAAATGCCTCATGTGTTACTATATTAAATTTTTAAAATATTCATATAAATGTATTTTAATATAATCAGATTTATTTAAAATAGTATGCATTCCTGGTGTTTAAAAAAGAAAGAAAAAGACTTAGGGAAGTATATACACTTGTTTCCAATACACTCATTATTCAAGGAATACTAAAAGTAAATATGCATGTTGAACACTAATAAGTCATTTCTTTATCCCAAATCTTAACCATTTCAGGTTTTAACCAATCGTGATGCAAATTCTGTTTTTGCCAGGTGACATTTTATCAGACATTTTGCCAGTTGCTACAATGAGTAAAACAACCACCACCACCCAAGTACAGGCTTCCACAAACCTGAATCTTAAGAAAAACCCATGCCAGAGGTGTGAGAGAAAGGGTGGATAATCATAAATCTGATTGTTCCATCCGTGGGTTAGACTGCAAGAACTCTGATGCCAAAGACAACAAGACAAACTTACAAGGGTTTTCCCAACAAGATGCCTTAACCCCAAAGGTAGGTTACCCAGGGTAAAAATACCATAAAATTCAAAATCTCTTGTAAATTTGCTTGTTTTATTTTTCTCTGGCATTTAAGTTGCATGCGTTTGTGTGAACTATGGTTATACATGTTAGGCACAGAGCAAAGAAATAAGATTTACACATTTTGAAGCACACCACTGCAAAAATAAGTTACATTTTTTACATTCAAACTCCTTCCTTCAGTTTTGCCTGCTTCAATCTCATCCTCACCTCTATTCCCATATTCTGTATTTCCCCACCTGTCTTCTTGCATTCACGTGAGTTGGCCCTTCTTGTCTCCTTCCCATGAGGCTACTATTCCTTAGATTTTTGTGTTTTCTTCTTACTTGTCATGATCATTTTTATCACCATCTTCTGTTTCCTCTCATCTTTCCTGCTAACCTTTCCTGTGTTTCCCTGCTTTCCCCTTATATCATGCTCTCAGCCTATTGCTCCCCTCTCCCTAAAACCAACTAGCAGATGTTCTTTCTGAATACTTTCTTGAGGCATTAGTCAACCCCAGGACCTGGAACTGTCCTGGCAAGCTTTTTCTTGTGTATTTAGCAAGAGTGGGGCCCATTCCCTGATTACACACCCACCCCCCACACACACACACATACTCACACCCCTTCATCGTGGACCCAGTTCATCTTCAGTAGATATTATATGATGAGCCATCAGTACCATGTTCATCACACAGAGATAGGAAACCAACCCATCGATTTCTCACATTTCCCTATGGCCTATACCACAGGGCCAAGACACAGACAAAATATATGACAAAATTAACAAAATACTTTACCCATACTGAGCATGAATGAATTAACAACACACAATAATTTTATAAGCATAAGATATAAGTAGTTCCAAAGCTGTTTGTAATTATGATCTTTCTCTAAAAATTCACAGAGTGCTTCTCCACGTTAGTGAAATGAAATTATGGAGGCTGATGTCTCTGCTGGTCATGTCAATGCTTAACACCTGTTGGGAACCAAAGGAAAAGGAGTGGGCATCTGGTGATTGAAATTTCCTGCACTCATGCAAATCAGATACAAGCCAAAGGTCCACATGCACTCTGCTACTTTCACAATTCATTGCCTAGCTGTAAGGCAGCCCTCAAGTTTTCAGGTGAGGAGGCTGTTTTTTGATTCCTTAGAGTACAAAGCTTGTTCAGTGATAGGGAAAAGACAACAGGCCCTAAATAATGCAATCGCAACCACTGCAGAGAAACAACTGCACAGAAAATTGGAGAAGATGTCTTCATTTCCAATCCTCAGAACTTTCCTTTGATTTCCTCCTTTTCCTGTTCCCCCATAGTGACTTGGTGATTGCCCAGTGAAAGTTCAACAGTTCAGCTTTTTTTCTAGGCAAATGCGTTCCATAAAGTGTCACTGCGGGTGCCATTACAACAGCTAGTGTGACAGTGCAGAAGTCGGTCAGCAACAAAATTGGGCAAAGTCCTTTAGGAGCTCTTGGTAAAGTTGGGGAAGTTGGTTGACAAGAAAGCCACAAATATGAGGAAACGAGTTAAAAAAAAAATACATAACTGAAGGAGAACTTTTGTTTCAGGCCTTATAATCAGAAAGAATTATGAAAGAAAAACAGTCCAGGAAAAAGGAAGAAGCAAGCACACCCAGAAAGATCTGTTTACCACGAGGATAGGTGTTGGAAATGCCACACTGCATTGATCCCAAGGGGCAGGATTTTCCACATTTAACATCCATGAAATCAGAATGTGTCTTGCAGTCAACAGCCTTAGAATTACTGTGAGCCAAGCAGCATTCATGACAATTGCTATTGTCTGTGCATGCATGAACTTCATTGCTATTATTGGTATTATGAATGGATAGACTACAAACCACTTAAGGATTATTTTAGGAAAGAATAGGAATCCTGGCTGATAGTAAGATCAAAAAAGTGCTAGGATGAAAACTTGTATAAAGCATTTGCTACATTTGAGAAAATCCCATGATGCTAGTGAAAGAATTTTTATGAAATGATATATCACCAATGCCTCTGATAGCACAGAGGAAATACCTTCGCCCATTCATGCCACATATTTCTCTTTTAAATAATAATAAATAAAATAATTTATAATATTTACATAAAATTTTGAATAATAAAAGAAAAATCTGTGATACAAATTGGTTAAGGCATTTCTTTCTTTCTTAAAAAAAAGATTTTATTTATTTATTAGAGAGAGAGAGAGAATGAGAGAGAGAGCACGAGCAGGGGGAGGGGGAGAGACAAAGGGAGAAGCAGACTCCTTGCTGTGCAGGGAGCCTGACGTGTGGCCTAGGACCCTGGGATCATAACCTGAGCAGATGCTTAACCCACTGAACCACCCAAGTGGTGTTTGAAATTATGGAGGCACTTCTAATATTTTTTCACATTCAGTCTACCTCATCTAAATTACTTTGATGCAGATTTATCAATGTTCATATGTCTCTACCCAATATTTTCCTCTGTATTATCACTAACATTGAAATGATATAAATCTTCATTTAAAGAAAGCTTGCAAAGCTCTCTGTGTGTTGAAAGTAGAAATTTTAAATGCTATGAAGCATTGTATCATACTTTGTAATCCTTTTTTCCTTCTTTGTGGCACATGGAATAATGGGGCAACTTTAACTGATGGTGTCATATTTGAGGAATATGGTAGTTTGAGCTGTTTGGGAAGTAGATCTCTGAGGCGAGGTGAAGGAGGAAAGACAAAGTTTTATATAAATTTGCAGACAAGAAAAAGCAAGGATCCAGACCCTCAATTCCAAATGATGATAAGTCAGGAATTTCCCTTCATCTCCATGCTGTCCACTGTTGGCACACTGAACACAGAGAGCTTCCTGAAGTGCTCTGCAGGAAAAGCTATCATTTGGAAGGGAGGTGGCCAGAAACTGCCCTAGCACTGGACCGGTAAATACCACTGGGACTTTTCACTGGTCACAAACCTGTGTCACAGGGTCGTTAGTGAAGTTTGGCGTTATCATCATGCTGCTCACAGAGATGCTGACACTGGAAATGGGAACACTGCCCACTCCCCAGATCTCAACGTAGCCCAGTTTCAGTGGGTTTGAATCAGTGATGTATTTGTTGAAAATTATATGACTCTGCATCATGTTCTATCAATTGGAGATAAAAAGAAACCAGAGGTGGGGGGGGGAAACATAAACAAAATCCATTTAAATTTTCCCAAACTTTTTAGACACAAATGCAGATCATGAAGTAAGACAATATGAGAGTCACCATCTTGTGCACTTGAATAATGCAGACCATGATTTCATCCCTCTATCTCCTGCTTCCAACTATCATCCAATTTTGCATTGGCTAAGCACCGCCAGTGTCTCTAGACTCACCCTGAACTCTAAGGAGACAAAGAGTCTCAGGTATCAGGAACCTTCTGTTCTACATGTAGACATGTCACTGTGCAGACCATTCCAAGGCAACACAGGAACAAGGGCTAGATAACATAAAAACAATCTGTCTGTCTGCACCTTGGTGAACTGGAAGAAATTACTGATGAAATATAAATTGGTTTAATCACAGAAAACTTCCAGAGAGCATACTAAATTTCCTTCTGAAGTCTACAGGAAGGGAAGGATGCAAATTAACAAGAAGGGCAGGGAAGGGATTCTCGGCGGTACTTTAGGCCCTTACGACATCCAGCATCTAACTGAGCCAACAGAACTCTGTTCTCCCTTCATAGTATCAGTCACACTCACCTGGTTGGCAGAAAAGTTGGCCAGGTAATAGAGTCCTTTTCCATAAGTATCTGCAAACAAGCAACAAGGTAAGCGTGATCTGGAGCTGTGTTCTGAAATTCCAATTGCTTACTTGTTGAGAAAGTAGGGGTGATTTTTATTTTTCATTTCACTTTTCTTCTTTACAGAGTTTTGTGAGATTGTCAGACTTTGCCCCCAAACTCCATTTACACAAAATGTTTGAAATGGGTGTGTACAGATGCATCTAACAGAGTCACCTCATAGAATGCATTTTCCTGACACCACGCTTAATCCGCTTCTCTTTCTCATGGTCTACCATTCCCAACATCTTCCTAGTCACCTCAGAACTTCTAGATTCCTACTGCTAGAGGCACACATATGTGCGCAAACGTGCATGTACACCCAAATCACAAACATCAACACTGGTGTCTTGGTCAGCTTATTTTGAGAGGTATGAGGCACCTTTTTTAAAGGCAATCTCCAGAGACCAAGGAAAGCCATAGAAAAGACTTCTTTGTCCTTTATCCTTAATGTATGCCACAGGTTCAGGGAGAATATGAAGCTTGGCATGTCTAGCATAGGCATCCCCACCCTACCTCCTACCTTTGGGGCTTGCTCACTCTTCCCCATATTCTATCTCTTTCTAATTTGCTTACCACTCAAGCAGAGGGCATTGGCTATCCTCTAGAGCTGTGCTGTCCAAGATAGCAGCCACTAGCAATATGTATCTATTTAAATTACAATTAATTACAATTAAAAATTCAGTTTCTCAGATGTACTTGTCACATTTCAAATATGCGATAGTCACATAGGCCAATGGCTACCGTATTGGGCAACGCAGATAGAGTCTATTTCCAACACTGCACTGGACAGCATCGGCTTAGACACAGCTAATGGAATGTAAGCCTTCCTCCCAAGAGTTTACCAGTTCCTGTAAACTCCTAGTGGAAAATCCCCTCAAATAAATAGCACAGATGACGGAGGCATTGCCTTTCTTATTGGGACAGTAAACCATGTGATTAGAGAATGTGCCCTTGAACATAAAGCATATGGAAGTATATCTCAGGTGGCTACTAAGAAACTTTCCCATTGGCTTCTGTGCTGCTGTCTCACACAGTGAATTAGTATAGCTGGGTAATGGTGAGAGATTCAGAGCTACGTTTCATTTGCATGAGGCATAAGGATCATATACAATAGGTATTGTGCACTTGAAATAACAAATGGCTATGTTTAAGAATGCAAAACTGTTTTAATGTGGAAAAGATAAAAAGCAGGCCTGTCCCTTAGTCAGTGGTATTGACACGAATCCAGGGCAACCCTACTCACCAATGCTTTGCCCATCATCCCAGAAGAGCCAGCCATTAGCAGTCCCCTCATCATCCAAGGCAACCTTGAAGCCTATGAATTTCTGACGGCTGCAATGAGGTTGGAAAGATCAATTAGCTAAAAACAAAACCACTACCACAAACCAAGGGTTTTCATAGAAACATAACGGAAGTGTTTCATGGTATAAAGACTGGGTACTAGGATTCAAGAGACTTGTGATCTAGTTCTAGTTCTGATTTCAGGTCAGGAATGAATGAATGAATGGATGAATGAATGAATTAGGAGAATTTTCCTTTAAGGCTCTACAGGTCTATAAGTGCTCTAAAAGTATTATAGGAAACTACAAGCAAACTCACTGGTTCTGTGAGAAAAATCTTGATGTGATCTTTCTTTTTTCACGACCTAATTTCCTAAGCACGTGTAGAGTGAGCTTTGTTTACAAATGTCCAAAGTTCTTTAGTTTTTAACTGAATTTTTTGAATCAAATGAGTATGGCTCTAAGAATTTTAGTTGGACGTCAGACAGACATGGATTTTAGTCCCTGCTCAACTACTTACGACCACTTGAAGACTCTGCTTGTCTGTGAAATGGGGATAATCATATTTACGTCACAGAGTTTATTTTTCCCTTTTGTTAAGAAAAATAAATAATTTCCAAATAGAAACCTCCATATTAGTATAGTTCTAGGCACACAGCAAGCATTCACTTGATGTTAGCTATTATTAATTATTATATAGACTTAGGTCTAGAATTCTAAAGTCCTGTATGTGAGGAATCTCAGCCTCAAGCATCAATTGCAGTGCAGCTTACACAATTTTTCAGCAATGGTTTTCTTAGCAGAGTCAATTAAGATCCAGAGAGTCTTCTAAAACTAATATGAATTGAGTTGCTCCTTGTTTGACTTCCATTTCAAGTGTGATCAATTAGACCTATCATCTCACCCACTTAAATCTAAAATCTGTTAATAACTGTTCAAAGAGCGCAAAGTCTGAAAAAGTTTAAAACACAAACAAGCCAACAAACAAAAATCTGTAGTAAAATTCCTTTGGGGTCTGAGGGCTCTGCTTACAAATTGGCAGGCTTCATCAGGATCTGAGCTAACTGGCAGGTAAAGGAGAAGCCTTGTCCCTTGTCATTCACCTTAAGTGGGTGTTCTGTGCAGGCTCTTGCCAGGGCAGGATGTAGCCCCCACGGACATGAAGATTAATGTGGTCAAGAGGGGCTGCCAAGGACCTCCACTCTCCCCTTGCTCCAATGTCCACACCCTGTGGGCCAGAAGAAGGTAAGACAGGATGAGAACACACCTCACTGAACAACGCATTTACTAGACACCTTGTCCGCTCTTCTGGACTTGGTGCCCGTCCATGACCCCTCAGCACACAGCTGTTATTACATGTCTCCACGCTCACTCAGCTACTGTGTGGACTCTCACGATGCTGCTACAACATCATGTCAGCACCCCTTGTCTTCTGGGGTTTCTACTGTACATACTACGTGAGATCGTAGTGTGGCTCTCAGCCCACCCTCATTCTACATCCTGTTTCTGTGTCAGAGAGCAGTGCTGCAGGAGGTTGAGCAAGCCTTTTATTTATTCCTTGTTGCCTCGTGATACACACCCTGCAATGGCATTTCTAGACCTTCTCTCACTTTGTCTCTGCTCCATCTCCTTTCACTGCCCCCATTCCCCACTCCCACCAACTTCACTAAAGCCTTGACTCCTACTTGACAGAAAGAATTAAAATGAGCTGACTTACTCTACAAATCCTTATCTTTAACTCACTACAACTTCCTTTATGTTTAACATCTTTATCTTGCCTCCTGTGTGACAGTTTCTAAGAAACCAGCCTTCCACATTTCTTCAACCCAAGGCAGGGCTTCCCAGCTCCAGCACTGTGGACATTTGGGACCAGATAATTCTTTGTCATGGGGGCTGTCCTGTGTTTTTGGGGTGCTCACCCACGCCTATCCCCTCGATGCCGGTAGCACCTCCCCCGGCCTTGCCCACCACATGTGACAACCAGAAAGTCTCCAGACATTGCCAAATGTCTCCTGGTAGGCTAAATTCACCCATTTGATAATCGCTACTTTAAAGGGAAGGAGGAAAGCTACCATAACATTCCTCTACTTTGGTCCCTTATGTTCATCTTGACCATAGTCTGCCTGTATGAACCGTAGGGGTGGGTGGTCAGAAGGAAGCCCAGTGACTGTTGCCACACTCCCTGGGGTGGACTCTGCTTCATGGGCCTGCCTCAGGACTCCAAAGTCTACAGGATTTAATAAAAATTCCAGCCCTACATCTCTGGCCTTCGGTTTTCTCACTGACAGCATGAGAAAATCCAATTATATGATCTCTAATGACATTTCACTCTGATATCTGATGAACACTGGACATTTCCTCCATTGATTATCCCACCTTCAGGTGAAACTCGACACATGTAAAACTGTCAAGTTATCTCCTTGCCAAATTCTTTATTTCTCTCAATGGTATTTCCATTCTACTACACGTTATGTAAATATGATGTGATTTTAATCTCATGATTTCATTTCTAATACTTGATTAATCACAAGCTTGTTTACTTTCCTTTAAATAGTTTCTGACCAGGCCAGTCTAACAAATTCCTGTTTAAATATCCATTAAGATATGACCGTAAGGTAAAAATCTCAAAGCAGCACTATTAAAATAAGAATAGATAACCCAAATGCCTTTGTAGGGGGGAATTTGCATCAACTGTATCATCATTGATTATGACTGAGAAGCACTGTTTTAAAAACCCACATATGTTCTACACTGTAAACAAAGAAAATGGCCACAAGTAGATAAAAACTTCGATTCATACACATTGCCTGCTCTTAAGCTTCATAAAAATAGGTAATCAATAAGGTAAGTCAGACTAGTCCCAGGCCTCCCCCTCTCCCAAATAAAGTCTACAAACTGCAGTGCCCAGAATGACAGAAACGAGGGGGAATGGGGAGAAGACACTTCATAGCATACTCAAGCACATAGGCATGCCTGAGACAGGCAGAGAGCTCTAGAAGGAGCTGTAAACTGCTGGTTTTGCACCTTATGTGGAGAAATTAAGAGTCAGCGCAGATGAAGACCCAGGCTTACTGAAGTAGACCCACTCTATAAAGCACATCAACCTGTCCTGCCTCAAGGCACCTGCTACTTCATAAAACAAGTGAGACCTAAGGGCCAAGCAATAAGGGGTGCCTCTTGCTTCTGCTGGTCAGATGAGCACAGGCGGGACAGTGTGGGGATGGGAATTCATAGCTACCAAGGCAGCTATGATAGGAGTCATGATCCTTGAGAAATGGGAACCACCAAGATAGGAGTCATACATTCTTCACCTATCCCTTCACTCGAGGCATTTGCTAATTCCCAAGTTCCATTGTACAAACAGCAAAAAAATTGTGCAAAAAGTGGTAGTATAAACTAAGTTGGACTTCCTTATGTTTTCTCCCCGGCTTTTCATCTCTGTTTTTTTGTTCTATTTTCTGGGTGGTTGCTATTATAATTTGTTTTTAAACAAAATTTTAAATTTCTGCATCATGCTTTTAATTTCCATGCTTTTAATTTTGTGAATATGCCTCTTTTATAGCATACTTTCTTGTTTTAAGTATAGCTTCTTATCTCTCTGAGGATATTAATTTTCTCGTTAAACTTTTAAGTAACGTAAGTATACAGCTCAGTACAATTTTACCGGTGAACGAACGCCAACGAGATCAAGAAGTGAATATTACCAGCCCCCCAGAAGACTCTCTCATTCTCTCTCATAATAATCACCACACTGAAGGCAGCTACTATTCTGCTATCACTTTTGCTGTTTTTGAACTTATACGTCATACACGTTTTAACTCTGTTGTTTCAGGCTACTTGCGCTCAATATTATGTTTGTGATGTTCATCATTTTTACTTGTGTAGCAATAGTTCAGTACTTACATTAATCTATAATATTAGTTTTAAAAAATAGAATACAATCTATTTATCTACTTTACTGTTGATGGACTGTCAGTGGGACTGGGTGCTGATCAAACCTTTTTGGAAAGCAATCTGGCTAATATCTGTCAAATGTTTAAATCCAAGAAATTCTACCAAAAAAGCTTATACAGAGATAAACATAAAATGGTGTTTCCTGCAGCCTTGTACCATGACATATAAAAAGAAAACAGGCAAACCTAAATCTTAAATGTCCATCACAGAAGTGGTTTGCTAAATGATTCTATACAATGGAATATAATACAGTTGCTAAAAAAAAAAAAAAAAAATGGGAAGAGCTTCAAGTTCAAAGAGTTCAAGTTCAAAGTTCTTGGATATACAAAGACCTTCAAGATATATTATTAAGTGAATTAACCAAGGAGGCTAATAGTATGTACAGCAAGATACTATTTGTGTAAATAAAAAAGAATACACATATGCTAATCTATGCACAAATTTTTATCAGCAAAAGTATATAACAGACTGCTAACAGGGACTGAGAGATAGGGAACATGGTGAATTTTATTTTCCTTTCCATTTTCCAATGCTTGTCCTTCTGGATTTTTACCAGAGGAGATAGCTCTACTTTTCTAATGTATTTTTGACACATTATATATCTTTCATGGTACCTTTCCAATCTTATATTCCCCCTGGTGTCTTCCATCCTTTAACCAGTACATCTGTATCTCTTCTTCTTCTAAATTTTGACACCATGTTTTAATATTCCACAGTATTCCTTATACTGAATAATGAATTTGTTCCTTTTCACATGATCAGATGGTAGACTAGGTCTCATACTGTATTTATATCCTCTAGAACTAGAATTGGCAAACTTTATCTAAAAAGGACCAGATAGTAAATATTTTAGGCTTTGCAGGCCAGATGGCCTCTGGTGAAACTACTCCACTCTGCTGTTGTATTGTGAGCACAGTTGTTGTTAATAAGTAAACAAATGCTCATGACTGTGTTCCAATAAAACTTTATTTATAAAAAACATATGAATCAGATGTGGCTGTGGGTGATAGTTTGACAGCCTCTGTTCTTGTACAAAAATAGGTACCCAAACATGTGAAAATTAATCAAGGAGACACTACTCCACTAATCCCAACCACGGAATCTTCATTTCAATTTAACAGCAAGACTTAATTGTTTTCTAAATGGCTTGCTCCATCAACTTGAGGCTTCCTACGTGATTTTTTTTTCTTTCCTCCCTCAACCAAAGCTCTTCTGTTTAAAAACCATGTATAAAATCAGCAATCTCCAGGACACTTTTCTTTACAAGCCCTCTCACTTCCCTTTCTTTCATGCAGTGCACACAATTATGTACATAAGCATTAGTGTTCACGACATGCAGATATCAGCTCCAGGTTCGATGGCGAACTCTATGGGGAAACTGTTGCAGTATTCCAACACCCGGAGTTCAGAAAGGTAGCCTGCACCTGGGCCAGGATGGGACAAGAGTGAGACAAGTGAGGTGCCCAGGGGGCATAGTTTAAGGCAGTGCTCACTCTCAGGGTCATGCAAATGCCAGCTCAGGCCCAGGAAGGAGTACCTCTTTAAACTGCATGCCCAGGCACCTCACTTACTGCACCCTAGTGCTAGCCCTGCTCCAGGGAATCTCAGTGTACTCAGAATCATTGACTGGGAGTGAATGGAGCAGTCAACATGCAAATTCAGGAACAAGGCTAGGTAACTTAAAAACAGTTGGCTGCCCCCTCCTGGAAAGCTCTGGTTGGGAAGCACATAGCAGAGTTTTAACGAGAGCCTCCAGAGGATAGATCCAGCCCAGCAAAAATAAAAGGGGTGGGGGGATGGAAAGAAGAAGGTGCCAGGGAAGGACTCAGGGCTCCCTGAGACAGAGGAGGAACAAGATTTCCATTGTCCCTGTCTGGTTTTCACCTAATCCCATCGCAAACCCACTGACTGAAAGGGCCAGAGTATGCTCTGCTTCTTGTCCTCCTTTTCCTGTATTTCTCCTTTTCCTGTATTTCGAGTCCTCTGCTTTGCTCTCCTCAGAAACGTCAGAAGAGTAGGTTTGGTTATAGGGAGAGGAAACACCTCCTTTGATTCTTCCTCAAGAATCAAAGCCTGACTTGTGTCCCTATAAGAGTACATGGCCCTGAGGTTGCTTTGAAAGGCCCTGTTTTTCCAGCTGAGTCTCTGGGGCTCAGACTAGACTAGAATGTTCTAGGACAGAGAATGATGATTCGTCTTGCATTTCAAAATGCACTTGTGTTGCTCCGGCACACAAGGGTTGGGTCTCATACCTCCGAGTGCATTTTACACACCGCCTAAGACCAGGCTTACCTCAGGAGATTACATTTAACATCTCCTCCTGGAGCATCTGTGCTATAAAAGGAGATATTTAATAAAAAGACAGAGAGGAAAGGCCCCTCTACATATGAACTTACAGTCTCGTGAGGGATTTTATGAACAAAAACTCTAGTTTATTATACAATTTCAAGTGTTTACTGGTGTTGCCATTATACGCCATTGTGAAAGATAAAAACGAACACATACATAACACTCACAGAATACGTTATTTTATAACAATTCTGTGAGGGAAGTGCTCTTATCCTACTTAGAGGTGAATAAACTAAAGCTATAAGATTAAAATGACTTGTCTAAGATCACACATCAAATGAGTTACAGTGCCAGAACCTGACCAGTGGTGTGTCAGATTTGGAAGCCCGTGCACACTACCATTTTCCCAAGTTGTATAAATCATCAGAAAAACTTACCGTGTAGTAATCATACCAGCGGGCTCTAGGGAAATACGCAGTGACATTTCTGGCATTCTAAAATTAAACACAAACAAGGCTTGGGAGGTAGGCTCTTCTATCCAGGGCAGTGTAACCAATTTGTACAGTAAAAGAGTCAAAACAATAGTATCGGCCTTGGGCCCACATGCTCATCTTTTTAGAGGCCAGCAATGTTAGGGAAGCCTTTCTTCCCTACCCTTTTGGCAAATGGAAGATTTGCCTACCCAAAAGTAACGGTTTCCCTAAAGCCCTTTGGGATCAGGACTTTGGGGGGAAAAAATCATCATTTGCTTATAGACTCACCCCCTCTCTAAAGAGACAGACTCAGGTTGGGTCTGGAGCAGAGGAAAATTTTGCAGATTTTATGGCGCCTGGTACCTCAGGGATTATGATTAGTGCAGTAAGTTTTGGAGAGGATGCAATTAGCTGGTATTTTAATCAGAAGCCTATACATCAACAGAAAAAGTGAAGAAATGGATTTTCCTGCATGAGAACATATTATAGAAGGAAGGGAAGTGCTAGCCAGAAACAAGATTATACACATTGGTATAAACAACCCTGTAAAATTTGTTTCTGACCCATACTCCTTATTTTAGTTAATAAAGAAATTATTCTATCTTGAAATATAAGGTTCTTTCCTTCTTGATTATCCTGCGAATCATAATTTGTTATGCTGATTTTAAAGATGAGGGAGCAGAGGACCAGAGCACCTAAGTGACAGACTTCAGCTCAGAGGGAGAGGAAGAGACAGAAGTAGAGTAAGAGACCACATCTCAGGATCCCCAGCAGACCAGGACTCTTCTGCTACCTCTAGGCCCCGGGCCTCATAGCTCTAATTCTCTCTTCATCAGAGGCCTCCATACTCACAGGCTCCAGGACAGGGCTGACCAGGAAGGCTGGGCCCAGCAGAAACTGGCCGTCTACATCCCAGGTCACCCGGTCTGACAAAAATCTGTAAAGAGAAACCAAGGTACCACAATCAGGACCCCAACAGGGCCTGAGGCCCAGACCCTGAAAAAACTCCTCGAGTTCAGACCAAAGTCAGAAATCCAGCTGCATTCTAGGCTTTCCTTTAACTCTTTCCCTAGGTCTCCTTTAATCAGATACATACTTCCTTTCTGTCTGTCATGTTCTTCAAACCCCAGAAATGGTTGGATTTAGACATGTTCTCACCTATACATATCTTCATGTTTCTTAACCATGGCACGTTTTAAATGCGAGAATGGCCTTCAGCCCTCATCTCCATCCCTCACATCTGGCCTTGTTTTGTGACCTGAGCTGCTACAAAAGATCCGCAGCTCTTCATATGCCCAATTTAGAAAGAAAGTATTCCGTGCTATATTGTAATCACTTTGAATTTTTTTTCATTCAGTAGCCTTTTATCGAGGACCTAGGACATGACTGACGCTGTGCTAAAAGGAGTTATAACATATGGTCTGTGCCCAGAAAGCTTCTGGCAAAAGGCAATCATGTCTTTAATTTAATTTGGAAGTACTTCTTTTTTTCAAAAGCCATCACACAGAACGATATTATCCCTTAGTCATTGGGATCATAGCTAGACACTCACTCGTGGAAAAGAGGCCGCACAACAGTGCTGCCTTCCGTGTGGGCCATGTGCATCAGGGTGTAGAGATACGGCAACAGGGTGTATCTGGTCAGCAGCACACTTTTGGAGATATTCACAAACGCAGCATCCCAGGACACAGGGTCTTGTCTCTAAAGGAGAAAAGAAGAGTATTCAGAGCTTACCTCAGGGACCTGGAAACTTAAGGAAGTCACTGAATTCTTATTACAAATGAAGATCATGCATAGCTAAACCAGAGTTGATTATAAATGAGCCTGAGAATATTCTTAATATACTGAAAGTCACTCAAGCTTTCCCAAGACAGCTGATGAAATTTCTCCATAAGACATCCTTTTTGGGATATATTTGGTACAACACAGCCTAAACAAACAAAAGAATCTAAAGAACACTGAGGAATCTGGTTCACTGAAACATGAGAAACTTTCCATGTACCTGTTAGCCATGGGTATGTCTTCTTGGAAAAATGTCTATGTGGTTCATCTACCCATTTTTAAATCAGATTGTTTGTGGGTTTTTGCTATTGCTTTGAATGAGTGCCTTATATATTTTGGATATTAACTCCTTATCAGATATATATATAGATAGATAGATAGATAGATAGATAGATAGATAGATAGATAGATAATTTGGTTTGCAAATATTTTCTCCCATTCCATAGGTTGCCTTTTCATTTTGTTAATAGTTCCTTTTTTTTATTATGTTCAATTAGCCAATTATAGTTAATTGTTTCTTTTGCTATGCAGAAGCTTTTGAGTTTGATGTAGTCCTACTTACTTATTTTTACTTTCGTTATTTGTGCTTCTGGTGTCATATCCAAAAAAATCATTGACAAGAACAATGTCAAGGGGCTTTTCCCCTGTTTTCCTCTAGAATTTTTACAGTTTCAAGTCCTACATTTAAATGACTAATCATTTTGAGTTAATTTTTGTGAGTGGTATAAGACGGGGCTCCCATTTCATTCTTTGGCATGTGATTATCCAGTTTCCCAACAGCATTTATTGAAGAGACTCTTCTCTCCATTGAGTATTCTTGGCTCCCTTGTCAAATGTTAGTTCATAGTAGATGCAAAGGTTTATTTCTGTGCTTTTGATTCTGTTCCATTGATCTATTTTTAGGCCACTAACATACTATTTTGATTACTATAACTTTGTAATATAGTTTGAAATCAGGAAGCATGATACCTCCAGCTTTGTTCTTCTTTCTCAGGATTGCCTTAGCTCTTTGGGGTTTTTTGTAGTTCCATATGAATTTTAGGATTGTTTTTTCTATTTCTGTGAAAAATGCTATTGGAATTTTGATAATGATTGCATTGAACCTTTAAATGGTTTGGGGGTAGTATGGACATTGTAACAATGTTAATTCTAATCCATGAACATGGAATATCTTTCCATTTGCTTGTGTATTCTTCAATTTCTTTCACGTTATGTCCTATAGTTTTCATCATATAGATCTTTCACCTCCTTGGTTAAATTTATTACTAAGTATCTTATTGATTTTTGATGCTACTATGAGTGGCATTGCTTTATTTCTTTTTCAGATATCTTGCTGTCAGTGTACAGAAACACAACTTATGCCTGTATGTTGATTTTGTATTCTGCAACTTTACTGAATTGATTCAGTCTAGTAATTTTTTATGATATCTTTAGGATTTTCTATATGTAAGGTCATATGAACTGTAAACAGAGACAATTTTACTTCCTTTCTGATTTAAATGCCTTTAATTTCTTTTTCTTGCCTGACTGTTCTGGCTAGGACGTCCAGTACTATGTTAAACAGGAGTAGTGAGAGTGGGCACTTGTCTTACGTCTCATCTTAGAGGAAATACTTTCAAGTTTCCACCTTTGAGCATGATATTAGCTGTGGACTTGTCGCATATGGCCTTTATAATATTGAGGTACATTCTTTCTATCCTCAATTTGTTGAGAGTTTTCATCATGGAAGGAGGCTATGTTTTGTCAATTTTTTTTCTGCACATACAAGATTATCATATGATTTTTATCTTTCATTCTATTAATGTAGTGTACCACACTTATTTATTTGTGTATGTTGAATCATCCTCACATCTGAAGTCAAATCTCACTTGATCATGGTGTATGATTTTTTTCAATGTGTTGAATTTAGTGCTAATATTTTATTGCAAATTTTTGGATCTATATTCACAATATTCACAAGGGATCCTGATCTCTAGTTTCCTTGTAGGGTCCTTATTTGGCTTTAGTATCAGGGTAATACTGATCTTGTGAAATAAGCTTGGGAGTGCTCCCTCCCCTTCAATTTTTTGGAAGTGTTTAAGGAGGTCTTGGTGTTGATTCTTCTCAAATTTTTGGTACAATTCACCAGGGAAAACATCTGGTCCTGGGCTTTTCTTTGTTGGGGAATTTTTGATTACTAGTTCAATCTCCTTATTCAGTATTTATCTGTTAGACTTTTCTATTTCTTCATGTTTCAGTCTTGGTAGGTTGTATGTTCCCAGGAATTTCTTCATTTCTTCTAGGTTGTCCAATTTGTTAGTTTATAATTGTAGTCTCTTGTGATCCTTTGCATTTCTGTGGTATCGGTTCTAATGTCTCCCTTTTTCATTTATACTTTTCTTTATATGAGCCTTCTCTCTTTTTTTCCTTAGCAAATCTAACTAAAGGTTTGTTAATTTTGTTTATCTATTCAAAGAACCAGCTCTTAGTTTATTGATCTTTTCTGTTGTTTTTCTGGTCTCTACGTCATTTATTTCTCCTCTGATCTTTGTTATTTCCTTTCTTTTGCTTACTCTGGGCTTACTTTGTTCTTCTTTTGCTAGTTCCTTGAGGTGTAAGGTTGGGTTGTTTATTTGAGATCTTTTGTTCTTTCTCTCTTTTTTATAATGTAGGTGTTTATCACTATAAACTTCCCCTTAGAAATGCTTTCACTGCATCCCATAAGTTTTGGTATGTTGTGTTTCCATTTTTATCTGTTTCAAGATTTTTTTTTATTTTTCTCTCGATTTCATCTTTGACCCATTGGTTATTTAACTTCCACATATTTGTGAGTTTTCCAGTTTTCCTCCTATTATTGGTTTCCAGTTTCCAAAGAAGACATACAAATCGCCAAAAGCTACATGAAAAGATGCTCAACATCACTCATCATCAGGGAAATGCACATCAAAACCACAATGAGATATCACCTCACGTCTATCAGAGAGCAGAACGGTGGTTATCAGGGGCTGGGGGATGGGAGAAATGGGGAAGTATCAGTCAAAGGGTACAAACTTCCAGTTACAAGATGAATATGTTCTGATAATCGAATGCACAGCATGGTGACTATAGTTAACAATACTATATTATATACTTGAAAGTTGCTAAAAGAGTAAATACTAAATGTTCTCACTACAAAAAAGGAATGGCAATTATGTGAGGTGACAGAGGTGTTAACTAATCCTGCTGTGGTAATCATTTCACAATTCATAAATGTATCAAATAAAAGAACAAGAAACATGTGGTTTGATGGTTTTGAAGATGTCACAGAGAATATAGCTCAAATTTGGAGGTTGTATTCCTAGTGACACAACACTTTTGAGCTATAAGCTAACATCCTACCCTGGTCCCAATGGTGTTGTGGTTCCTCGAAAAGGGGTAAAAGGCCCCCAGTTGCATCCAGCGAGCACACATCTCATATTCAGCATCTTGAAAGAACCCACAAATATCTGCTCCTGTCTGAAACGAGGTAGAATAAAACAAACCTGTTAGTGATTTCTGAAAGATGTCACTACATGCTTGGGGATTAGAAGTGACCCAAAAGACACTTACATAAGATATGCCAAAGAGGCTGAACTCCATCATGCCTGCAACGAGAACATAGCTGTGTCAGAGGCGGCCTTGTGATCTGCCTCCTCCTCCCTCAAGAATCCTTTATCGAGGGTCCTGATCCCCTTCCCACCAGAAGAGGCCCCTAAGGAGAAGCCCACACACCAATGATAGACTTCTTCAGCTGGTCCCAGGCAGCTGTGTTGTCGCCCAGCCAGTGGCCTCCCCAGCGGCCAGAAGAGGGGAACGTGGAGCGGGTGATGACAATGCCTCTCTGTCCCGTCACCTCCTGCACAGCTCTGGTTGGAAGGCAACAAGCAGGTGATTGGGGACAGATCAGGGGCGGAAAGGCCACAGAGCTTCTCCTCCCAGAGTTTCGGAGCCTAAGGCATGGCAACAAAATGTCTCCTGCATTATTTGGGGAAATATGGAAATCTGAGCCATAATGAAGTCCCCACTGACTGACCCTACATGATAGAGATGATAGTAACAGTTATGCCTTAACCTAGTGTTTCACAGTGCTTTACAACGAACTTTGTAATAAACCTACTGGATCACCTAAAAATAATGACTAATCACTAAGTCTTACCACTTCTTTACTAAGTTTTTATATTTGGGGAGAAAGAAGGTGAATTTCTTTATAAGGCCTTCCCTAAGATAACTCTTATTATTCATTAAGCTCACAAAATGGGACAGCACTAATTCAGCAGAACATCAGTTGGCTCTCCAACAAGGAAGGAAGGAAGGAAGGAAGGAAGGAAGGAAGGAAGGAAGGAAG
>NW_022589707.1:5829462-5952224 GCF_004348235.1 Phoca vitulina
GAAGGAAGGAAGGAAGGAAGGAAGGAAGGAAGGAAGGAAGGAAGGAAAGAAAGAAAGAAAGAAAGAAAGAAAGAAAGAAAGAAAGAAAGAAAGAAAGAGAAAGAAAGAAAAGAAAAGAAAAAAAGGAAAGAAAGAAAGAAAGAGAAAGAAAGGAGGGAGGGAGGGAGGAAGGAAAAAGAAAAGAAAAGAAAAGGAAGAGAAAAAGAAAAAGAAAGCCCAACAGAGATGAGTCACTTTTGAAATAAAAGAAAAAGATAGCCAGTCCTCCGCATTCCCTTCCCCTCTTGTAATTAATTATAGCATCAGCTGCACTGTGTGATCATTGCTTCTGTCTCTGTGTGTGTCTCCTCCACAAGGACTATCAGTCTCTCCCTAGCAGGACCATGTCTTACTTAAACCTGTCCTTCTTTTTTTTTTTTTTTAAGATTTTATTTATTTATTTGTCAGAGAGAGAGAGAGCACAAGCAGGGGGAGTGGCAGGCAGAGGGAGAGGGAGAAGTAGGCTTCCTGCCAAGCAAGGAGCCTGACACAGGGTTTGATCCCAGGACCCTGGGATCATGACCTGAGCTGAAGGCAGATGCTTAACCGACTGAGCCACCCAGATGCCCCTAAATCTGTCCTAACACTGATCATGGAGCCTGGCTCCATGTTCATGTTTGCTTAATAAATAAGAATTGTGACATAGTTGTGATTAAAATCTTCTTAACCCTTGAGAGGGGGCATGAAAGGAAAAGCAGGGTTCCTTCATCAGTCACTGGCTGTCCCTGCAGGTCAGGTGGACCAGAGAAGGGAGAAGGTGACTCACTCGTAGGTGGGTCTGGTCTGGGCCCATCCGTACAGGCTGTGAACGTCGTAGTGCCGCACCCGCGAGCCATCTGGCAGGACCTGCTCACTCTCCATGCACAGGGTCTTGCTGCTCAGGCCCCTGTCCCTGGACTCCAAATCTGAGGAGAAAGATCTAGTGATGTAAATGCCATGCCTGATCCTGTTATCCCTGACCTCTCTTTAAGGGATTCGACACTGGATCTTAAGACTAATTTGACCCGTGCATGGGTCCCTCTCTTCTCCAGGGGCATGGGAATGTGCTCGGCTCTGAGCTGCAATGGAGCCCAAAGGTGTTTTCAACATCAAGTCCCCTGCAGGGTTCTCCAGGAGAAAGTGGGGGCGAGGGGAGGAAAACACAGTTGTCAAACACCTAACTATTTGACAGGATGCAGTCTAAGCGTTTTTCTTATAAATCATTTCATGTAATTCTTATCATAACTCTATAAAAGAGATAGCATTATCTCCCTTCACAATTAAAAAAAACAGATTTGGAAACATCAAGTAATCTATTGAAGGTCACACAATTCATAGTGAGTATAATTTCTGGAGCCAAGATATGAACACAAGTATAACACCAAAGTCCATTGACTCCATGATAAGGAGAAGCTGCTACTCTCCACCCACTGATGGCACAACAAATTCCTGTGGAGGAATTCACAGAGGCCTGAAGAATTAAGAAACTTAGTTCTAGAATCCTTTGGAGACATAACCACTGTTAAGTGTTTTCAGAACAAATTTGAGAAATTCACCCAACAGGGTCAGTAACTTATACACACTCAACTGGATAAAGTGCTTGATGTGTATTTGTCTTTGGCCCCCCTAAAACCACAGCACCAGTTAAGATGTGCAGGATAAACCCTGGCTGCTGGGCTCTTGTAGGGATCACTCCTCGTAGCCACGGTTCTGCCAACAGAGGAGATCAAGGGCTCTTACATGGCATATAGGGAGGGTGGTTCAGAGTGGCATCCTTGCAGCCTGGAGGAACTGCTCCATTCACAAAACTCGCTGGCTCATTCATATCCTAGAAATGTCAAACACAGATATATCTTACTTTTTCAAATCATTATCCTGCCAACTCAGAGACAAGGAAGCAATGAATAAATCATTCACCTTCCAGCAATCCCATAGATACCAGCCCAGGGAGACTCATCAGATCCAGCTGAGAATTGACTAGAGAGATCAATTAAGCCCGTGAGAATGACTGGCTAGAGGATTAAAAAAAAAAAAAAATTCTCCCTCAAGGTATGAGGCAAGGCTCAAGTCCGAGAAATTCTCAGTAATCACGTTAGTGTTTTACAGCAGGAACTTCAGGCAAGGTATAAGATATGAGGAGTATCAGGGATGTTCCACTTCTGACTGGAGGAATTGCAATCAGATGTGTCCAAAGTCTTTCTTGGATGATTATTATCCCTCTTGATTAAAGGTCATCATATATAAGCTTAGAAGATAGAAACACACCCACCCACAGACACAAACCCACACACTCACAATCCACATGCCATCAAATTTCAAGCTTCTCTCTGGATTCTGTGGATTGGTGTAGAGTTCTTGCAACTCCCTCTTCCACCACGTGGTAGTTGAGTTACGGAAAAAGTCGGGAAAGGCCACATAAGCTCGGTATAGCTGTAAAAATTAAATAGAGTTTATTGGTCCCCCCAAATTTTATTAGACAGCAAACAGACATTTCCTGAGAGCATAACTCATGCACACCCCTGTAATGCATGATGATAGATAATCCAAACAGAGCCTAAATAACGTTTGCGGCTTACTTGAACTATAATGAGTGCACAGAAGAGACATTAGCACAAGTTAGACATCTGCTTAGCATCTGGAAAGTATCCATGGACTGTCTTCCTCTTTGTATCAACATGAACGGTAGCAACCAACACCCTACACTCATTGTCTCACGCACTAGATGCTTAACTTTCAATCTCTGTCCTGCCATTTCCGAAGCTTGACTCAGAAACAAAGCAGGAGCCAGGGAGAGACTGCAGCTTGAAAGACATCAGATGGACTGTCAACAGGATGGAAGGCAATATCCAGGCGATCGTCTCCTGTCTCATTCCTACTGCGGAAAGGAGGTGAGGGCTGAGACATCTCACTAGTGTGCATGTGTTTTCTGTAGTTTCAGAAATCACTGGAAAACTGCACTTGTGTGTCAAGTCGCTTGGGAGGAGCTAAAGAGGAAGTTTTAACGCTGCCCCCTTCTCTTTGTCTTCCCCCAAATAATAAAAGCTGTGTCTTTATTTTAACCTGGATCCAAAGCTTAACTATATTATAAGGATTTTGAGAGCAAGGACCTTGTTTTATACTCTTTTGGTTGATCTTTGTACTCACCCACAGTGCTTAGCTTCACACCTGATGTGAAATAAATGCTCAGTGCATAATTGTGAATTCACACCTCGGGGCAGCAACAGCAAATATTTTTTAATTTCTATACAGCCCATGTTGCTTGTGATAGAAATTCATGGTCCTTTGTATGTCCCAGTAAATAGGTGCCTCTGTGTTCCTCAGTGCATTTTTTTTTAAAGATTTTATTTATTTATTTGACACAGAGAGAGAGAGCACAAGCAGGGGAAGAGGCAGAGGGAGAGGGAGAAACAGGCTCCCCGCTGAGCAGGGAGCCCGACGTGGGGGCTTGATCCCAGGACCCTGGGATCGTGACCTGAGCCGAAGGCAGACGTTTAACCAACTGAGCTACCCAGGCGCCCCTCCTCAGTGCATTTTAAGAGTTAAAGAGCTAAGTAATGCTAGTAGTGGGGGAAGGGAGCCTGGGGGAGGGAGGTAAGGAGGAGGGGGGACAACAGAAAGAGGACTTTGTTTAGGAAACCTCCAGTTCTTTTTTTTTTTTTTAAGATTTTATTTGAGAGCGAGAGAGAGTGAGAGAGAGAGCACAAGCAGGGTGAGGGGCAGAGGGAGAAGCAGACTCCCCGCTGAGCAGGGAGCCCGATGTGGGCCTCGATCCCAGGACCCTGAGATCATGACCTGAGCTGAAGGCAGATGCTTAACCAACTGAGCCACCCAGGTGCCCTGGAAATCTCCAGTTCTTATACTCAGTAGACAAAAGGCAAGTAGGAACCCATATGTCCAGATAAAAGGCAAAAAAGGAACACAAAGAAGAAAACAGAAACAGAACAGAATGCAGGGATCCAGCTCACAGAGAAGTGAGGGGTAGTGAACCACATCACTGAGAATCTCTTAAAAGGGAGGCACCCCGAGATGCCTTTTTGCTAGAAAATAGATGTAGAAACATGGAACCAGAAGAAGAGAACCTTTCACCAGAAACAGAGCTCTAGCTCAGGCAGGTTAGAAACATAGTGTAGAGGAGGGAGACAGGATTAGGGTAAACAGAGTCAATACCAGCCATGCCTGAATCACAACCAAATCCCATATGGGATACAAGTGAGAAATTTGACCAACTCTAATTCGTTAGCCTCACTGAAAGGTACTCTGATGGCTTTTACCCATGAAATACATGCTTTGCCATTCTCCCAGGCATTGGCTCTGCCTCACTGCTGTCTGTATTCAGCTCTTGCCTCGTTACTTCTGCCCTCACTTTCCTTGGGTCTCACCTCATGATGTACCCAACTGCATGTCTGGCCATAGGATCACTTATCACAACCCACTGTGTGCATGCTACCAAAATGCAATTCTTAGCCCCAACCCTAAACTTACTGAACTCAATCTGAGCTTCAGACTCAGCAATCTGCTTTCCACAGGCTGCCTGCTATTTGTTTGTTTGTTTGTTGTTTGTTTTATACTACCCTCAGCCAAGCCAGACCTGGATACTGTAGCTTCATCCCCACCAGCCTTGTGAAGTGGGTCTTATTAATAAAAGTAGTCATAATTATTCCATCTACTGAGAATCTCTTATATACTATCAAATACATATCATGACTTCATTAGGGTGCCTTCATTAGAGTCTCTAATAAGAAACACAATTGGCATTTGGGGCAAGAGAATTCTTCATGGAACATCCCCTACAATCAGAACTATAAGTGTCCCTAGTCACTCTCCACTAAATGCCATTTGGTGCTCCCCTTGTAATAATCAAAACTGCCCCACAGATTTCCAAATGCCTTCAATGGCTGATGAACTGTAGGATAGCCAACCTCTTCATTACTAAAGTGGTCCCTTTCCCAGTAGGATTTAAAAGTCATGATATTGGCATTAAAAAAAGATACATAGACCAATGACACAGAATAGAAAGTCCAGAAAGAAATCTACACATATACCATCAATTAATCTTTGGCAAGCATGTCAAGAGCACACAGTGGGAAAACAATAGTCTCCTCAATAAATGGTGCGAGGAAAACTGGATATCCACATGCAAAGGAATGAAACTGAACCCTATCTTACACCACTCACAAAAAATTTTCAATCTGAATTAAAGACTTAATTTTTTTAAAGTTCTTTTTATTTATTCATTTTTTTACATAGGCTCCACACCCAGCATGGAGCCCAACGTGGGGCTTGAACTCACGACCCTGAGATCAAGACCTGAGCTGAGATCAAAAGTCAGATGCTTAAATGACTGAGCCACTCAGGTGCCCCAGGACTTAATTATAAGACCAGAAACCATAAGACTTCTAGAAGAAAACAGGCGAAAAGCTCCTTGACATTGGTCTTGGCAATGATTTTGGGGGAGAATCTGACACCACAAGCATAAGCAACAAAAGCAAAAATAAACAAGTGGGACTATATAGAACTAAAAATTAGCTTCTGCACAGCAGAGGAAATAATCAATGAAATGAAAAGGCCATCTAGGGAATGGGAGAAAATACTTGCAAACCATATATCTGATAAGAGATTAACTTCCAAAATACATAAGGAATTTATACAATAGCAAAAAAACAAATAAACAGATTAAAAAGTTGACAAAGGATCTGAATAGATAAATTCCTAAAGAAAACATACAGATGGCCAACAGCTACAAGAAAAGGCACTCAACATCACTAATCATCAAGGAAATACAAATCAAAACCACAATGAGATATCATCTTACACCTATTAGGATAGCTTTTACCAAAAAGACAAGAGATAACAACTGTTGGTGAGGACAGGGACAAAAGGGAACCCTTGTGCACTGTTGGTGGTAATTTAAATTTGTATAGTCACATGGTAAAAAATATGGAGGGTCCTCAAAAAATTAAAAATAGAATTACCATGTGATCTAGCAATCCCACTTCTGGAAATATATACTGAATAAAATGAAATAAATATCTAAAGAGACATGGACACTCTCATGTTCATTGCATTATTCCCAACAGCCAAGATGTGGAAATAACCTAAGCATCTGTCAGTGGGTGAATGGGTAAACAAGATATGGCATACATACATACAATGAAATATTATTCAGCCATGAGAAAGAAGGAAATCCTGCCATTTGCAACAGCATACCTGAACTCAGAGGACATTATGCTAAATGAAAAAACTATACAGAGAAAAATAAATACTATATGATCTCACTTACATGTGGAATCTAAAAAAAAAAAAAAAAAAGGTTTAACTCATAGAAACAGACAGCAGCATGGTGGTTACTGGGGGGTAAGGGAGTGGGGAAAATGAGGAGATGCTGGTCTAAGGGTATAAGCTTTTATTTTTAAGATGAATAAGTTCTGGAGATCTAATGTACAGCCTGGTGATTGTAGTTAAAAATACTGTATTGTATACGTAAAAGTTGCTATGATTGTAGATCTTAAGCATTCTTACCATACACCAACAAATGGTAAATATGTGAGGTGATGAATGTGTTAATTAACCTGATTGTGGTAATCATTTCATTATATATATATACATATATATATGTATGTATATATATGTGTGTATATATATATATGTGTATATGTATACATATATATATATGTATATATATATAAAATCACCACACTGTATAATTTAAATATGTACAATTTTATTTGTCAGTTATATTTCAATTGTGTTAGGGGAAAAATACTAAAAAAGAAAATGAATGAATCAATGAATGAACGAACAAATGAACATCAAGGAGACCCTGAACTTCTCTGGCCTGGCAGACTCCCGTGTCCATGTGGTCTGCCTGGACCAGCAAACTTCAAATAGTTTCCTGTGAGAAGCAACAGAGAGAAGAGGAAGCTAGATCCTCTCCCTTGAATCCTTACCTAAGATCCATTACAAGTAAGAAGTTGTTCCATGGAGAAAGCAAGTTTTAACATAAGGCTGGAAACTGGGAGGTAAGAGCAAATTAGAGCAACCCAAGGAAGGATGAGGGATTTATTTTTATTTTTTTTTAAAGATTTATTTATTTGAGAGAGAGAGAGCACAAGCAGGAGGGGCAGAGGAAGAGAGAATCTCAAGCAAACTGCATGGTGAGCACAGAGCCAGATGCAGGGCTCGATCTCATGACACTGAGATCACGACCTGAGCCAAACCAAGAGTTAGACACTTAGCCAACTGCACCACCCAGGTTCCCCAGGATGGGGGATTTATAAGAGTGAAGATGGAGAAGCCTGTCCATGGAAAACAGATGTACAGAGACAAAGATCCCATCACTAAAGACAGTGTTTAGAGACTATGTTTAAAAGGGATACTCAAGAACCACGATAAAAACAACAACAAATACACTCATTCAGGGAAAACGGTATTTCTTGGGAGGTAAAAATTTCATGGGCCTTTGGAATCCGACAGCCTTGGATTTGAAATCAACACTTGGTCACCTAAAATCCCAGAGCAGTAATTTAAGCTCTCTAAATCCTGGTTATGCTGAGGATAATAATCCCTGCCTCCCAATCGGGAGTAAATATTACATGTAAAGTGGTTGGCACACAGATGGACAGACAGGACATAATCCCACAGTGTGTTCCTCACGACACTCACACCCACGGCATGGGAATGCCCACTGTCCTGAGTATGGCTGCCCCTCCCCAGCAGCCCTGACTTCACCCACGTCCACAGCCCTTTACCTCCACTTGAGTCTCCCAGTCTAGAGACTGGTCTATAACGACATCAGGGAAATCAGGCCACACCTGTGGAGAGAAAACTATTCAAAAGCAATGCACTAGATAATTTATCTTATATAGTACTTCCTAAGAAACTATAAACCGCAGTCGTAGGTGGTAATACTTCGATTTTGATCTAGAAAAGTGGATCCCACAATGCACACACATACATACATACCCTAAAAATTCCTTAACTGTGTTGACAAATATTGATGGACAAAATGAGAACCTCTGATCTCCGAACCCAAATGGAAAAGGCCCCAAAACAACGTGCACAAACACACTAACAGTCACCCACCCCAGGCTGGGGATTAGTGGATCACCATTCCGGTCATACCTTTCCCCAGACAATGTCTCCACCATTTGGCGTCTTGATGAAGACATCATCCTCCACACCCCTAGTGAATGCAGGATAGGGCTGTGTCTCGTTACCAGAAATAGCTGGGTCCTGAAATCAAAGCACAGATCAGGTGAGAAGTACAAATCCAGAGAACAACTCGGGACAGAAAAAAAAGAACTCTTTAAACAGCACCAGCTTCCCCCTGAACCACAGTGCTTCTGTGAATCCTGGGAAATATACCTTTCTTACCAAACCTCAAATTCTCTGCTTGTAACATGGAAGGAAACACAATAGAAAGCTTTCTCCACCAAAGCCAATTCACTGTCCTCAACAAACTCCACCAATTCACAGAGGGACTAACCAGAATGAGGATGACCCGCATCCCATCAGCCTTCATACGATTAATCAGAGCTGGAAATCCCATGAACTTGGGGCTGAGGGTGAAGTCCAGCTGCCTCTCCATGTAGTCGATATCCGAGTACTGCACATCCTGGAGGACCACAGAAGGAAAGTGAGTGGCTCCTGCTTGTAGAAGACCAGGTTCCAGGTGAGAACAAGCCTCCACGAACCAGTGGTGAATTTCAGAGGGCTTTCTTTTGACTTTTTCCAATCTTAGGTTTCAGGTATTAGATTTTGGGAAATTTTCTAATTTTCAGTCATAAAATAGAAAATAAAAACTAAATCAGCAAAAATAGGATGATAATGCCTATCTGGAAAGGCTGTTGGGAGGATAAATGAAAAGAGCAGATGAGAAAGTGCTTTGTGAAAGGCCAGTAGGAGTGACTGTGGTTACCTTGCCCAAGAGGCTGCCCCTGGGATCAGTGGTTCACTTTCAGAGAAAAGATTATAATGTAAACTCCCCAGCACTAATACAACTGGATGGATGGTAAATCTATCTTTTTTAAAAAAGCACCTGGGATTGCTTTAGAATATTCAGTCCTGGAGGTTATCAGATATAGCTTTCTTATTAAAAATGAAATATTGCATGCCATGCTTACCATTAATAGGAACAATTGTAAACAATAGAAAAATAAATAGAATAAAAATAAAATATGTAAGTTGTTCATGGGATCAATTCTCTGATTCTTGGGCCCCTCTTGCCCTCCAGTGAAGGACAGAATTTGTTTCCATATTTATTTCATCAGGAAACTGGTACCCAAGATCCCTAACTTCAACCTTAGCTCAAAGCTGAGGGAACACTGTACCAGCAAAGTGTTGGAACTGAGGTTATATCTGCACCTATGGTGATCTGACTAAATTAGGGCATTTTCTTTTCAATTAAGCAAAACTACTGTTTGGGCAACCTTTTATTCTTAAGATAACAAAGATGTTTTTGACCAAATGTTTTAAAGTCGTGTGGTTATAGGAACCGCCGCCCTCCAAGTCAAGCTAATCCAAATGCAGAGACAACTAGTGTAGGCCATGAGGTCCCAGGGCCAATCCACCACATACGGCGAACATACATAAGGGATCTGGGCAGCCACCATCTCATCATACAAGCTGGCAATCTCAGAGTCGTTCTGGTATCCGTAGCGACACAGCTGAAACCCCAAGGACCAGTAAGGAACCATCACTGGCCGACCAATCAGCTAGAAAATAGACAGAAAATTTAAGTCCTTAAAAAGGAGATTCTGGATTGAAATTGTCAACAAATTAATAAGAACATCTTTCCAGTGTCCCAAGTTGGATAATCAACAACTTCAAAAATGGAGAGAAACTGAGAGGATGCAGAACCACTGGGATACCTCGGAGAAAGCTTTCTGCTAGATCTTACCTCTTTGCCTAAGAATTTTGGAAAATCTGATTTTACTCTGATTCCTAGAGGCAGTCTAGCTTGCTGGTTCAGTGTTCAGAATCTAGAGGCAAAAGGCCTGGCTTACCATACAGGCTCCAACATTGCTGGCTATGCAGCCTTGTGCAGAAGTTAAAAAACCCTTGTTCATCAGTTCCTTCATTTGTCAATCGGGGATACGAACAGTACTTGCTTCATTAGTGTTTTTTGTGAGGACTGAATGAGTTAATATATGTAAAATGATCAGTAACACGTAGTAAGTTATATACGTGTGTGTTGCTACTGCCAAAGTTAACTGTCATGACCACTATGACCACCATCACGACTAGCGCCATCACTATTACAACATCACCACCACCTCCCCCACCTGCCCTACCTCCACTACCACCTCCATCACATCCACCACCACCTGTACCACCATCTCCACCACCTCCACCACGACCATCTCCACCACAACCATCTCCACCACCACCTCCACCACCACCATCGCCTCCAGCATCACCTCTACCATCATGTCCACCACCACCATCACCTCCACCACCACCTCCCCAACCACCTCCACCACGACCTGCACCACCTCCACCACAACCATCTCCTGCCCCCCCACCACCACCTGTACCACCTCCACTACCCCCTCCATCACCTCCACCACTTCCACTACGACCATCTCCAGCACCATGATCACCTCCACCACCACATCCACCACTGGCAGCTCCATCACCTACCACCTCCACCACCTGCAATACATCACCAGCACCACCCTCCATCACTATCATTGCCACTGCCACCACCACCACTGGCACCACTACTACTTCTGCTATTCTGCAATGCTTTGAGAGGCTGCAAATTTAATGGTTATTGGGATATATTTCTTGCTCCTCATTTTATAGCCTATCTTCCAGAAGGATCAACAATTCCAGGTCTCATCTGAGAGTTATGCTAATAAATGGGGACTTGGGTACTCAGAACCTACTGTATGAATACTTGATAATCAGTCTAATTCCCCCCTACCTCAGTATACTGCTGAGTGACAAGCTCTGGAGTTGGCCCCAAGAACACATAAAAGTCCAGAATTCCTCCTATGGTGCGATATGTCAAGGCAGGCAGGGGCTGGAATGTCACATCTGAAAATATAGGAAAATACCAATCAAGCTGGAACCTTCAAGGTGAGGAATTACCCCTGAAATTCTTACCTTTTCCTTCTTCCTATACCTCTTTATTACGGAGTATTAAGAGAAAGTATTTTTACTATACCTACATAGAATTGAAGAAGTTAAGTGAAAGTCTACAGGGTGCTACCCCTGGACTTTTTTGCCATTGGGTTTATTGTTTTTTATAATATGTTCTGTCATTCTGTTCTTTTAAAATTATTACTATAACTTTCATTTTAGAATAGTTTAAGACTTAGAAGAAGTGGCAAAAATAGTACTAGAGTTCCGTTGTACATTTCACCCTGCTTCCCTCAATGACAACATCTTATATAACCATTGTACGTTGTCAAAACCAGGAAACTGACATTCATATAAAACTATTAAGTCAGGGATAGATCTGACTCTGATTCGACCAGTTTTTATATGCATGCTCCCCACCACCACCTCCTGATTTTCCATCCCCTTTCCAATACACCGTATAAACTTTCTTCACACCTTCATACCCCCAGAATGAGCACTCTTACCCATAGCTTCACCACTAATTCAAATTAAAAAGATGGCTCCCATTGGTTGACCTCCAGGATATTTGGGACTCACCTGGCCTTTCCCTTCTTACATCCCTTCTTACATGTTGCCAAATATGATTCACAAAAATAAGGGGAGTTGCTGGCATCATCTTACCCATGGCATTGCTGTTTAGCAGGAGCACCCCATGGGCACTTCCATCCTCCTCCAGTGCCATGTAGTAGGGGTGGACTCCATAGGAATTCTTCTTATACTGGGAGAATTGTAGGAGAAAAGTGGTAAGAGGTTAAAAGACATCTTTAAAGAAACTCCACAAAAAATGATTGACAAGGTATGTCCCGTCTTCTCTGTGCAATAAACTAAATACACAAAAAACAAAGGAGACTGAGCATTGGCACACTCATCTAAATGCGGAAATGTGACCATCTAAGGTGAGTCTGGGAAGACGAAGAATGGAGTGTACATAGTGCATAAAGAGAAGTAGACAGAGATCCCAGATGTTCTGTCCTTACCCCCGGGGGCTGGTCTCTGGAAAACATCCCCCATGTGTGCCAGTTCAAGTCTCTCCGAAAGGCTGTGTGCTCTGTTTCCCCAAAGCCATAGATGTACTGGGAGGGAAGGCGAGTGGAGATGCGGATGAACATGTCGTTGAAGGTAAAGCCAAGGAGCTGAGAGTCCCAACTGCAACACAAAAGGGTGTATTTGGAAAAGAAATGGGCTATCCTGTTGGCTTCAAGCAGCTGACTTTTCAAGGACAACAGGACTCTTGATTCCCTCTCCCACCCAGAGCCCTGTTAATCCTCCAGACAAACACAAAGTCTATTTGATTAAAATAATCTTAGTGCACCTGCTACCAGCCCAGGAGTGAGCCTTCATTCTTTTGGTTTCCTCTCTCACTGCTTCCCTTCAGTTCTTTTTCCCAGTCACCAGATCTAATCATTTTTCACATCTCGGGTGCTACCACGCCACACCAGCCCAGGGTTCCACTCTTGCTCCTCTATACGGTCCCTTTGCTACTTAACATCCAGAGCAATCCAACTACAATGTGCTCCAACCACAATGGGCATCCCCCCCCCACCGCCATATGGCAGGTGTTGCTCCTGTTTCATGGCCTGTGCACTTCTTATTCCATCTGTCTGGAATGTTCTTCCCCTTCCCCCAAATCTCCACATGGGTGGATCCTTCTCATCCAAGTCCTATTTCAAATGTCACCTTCTCTGAGACACCTACTCTGACCATAGTATCAAAAGCAGTAAACTCCCCATAACTCTTGATTACCCTATTCTTTTTCCTACAGATCAGTTGTCACTACCTAAACTTCCTTATTTATATTTTAACTTAAGTTCTTTGTTATTGATCATTAATTTTTGCCATGAGAAGAGAGACCTCATCTTCTAGAACCCCCTAATATAGAGATAATATATACTAACCACCCCATAAACATTGGTACACATAAGTGCCTCAGTAGTTATTGCCAAGGGACTAAAGATTTCTTGTAAGAACAGGCCCCAAGGGAATAACGTATTCATAAATCTGGAAATGTATAGTGTGATGCTTTGAGCCCGGATATCTCCAAGGACAACGGACCCGGCAGTGCAGGGAACCATCAATTCCAAATCAGACTAGCCACCTACATCACAGTGCCTGTACTCTTCCGGCGAATTTCAATCCCAAATGGATTCTTCTTAATGAGGACATCGTAGAGTTGACTCTCAGAGGTGCTGGATGGAACTGTGGGTATGTTGAGAGGGATCGGGACTTCATACCGATTATTGTTAGGATCATAAATCTAGGGTGAGTGGGAAGAAAATTAGGAAAATATAGTATTCGAGAAACCTATATCCTTAGCAGCAACTTGGTATCTTTGACATGGAGGTTGAATGCTGTCTTTCTTTGTCTTCATTAAGCTCATGATACCAGGGATTTAGTTACCATATCAAAGAACAATGTTAGACTTGACATTTTGATCTGAGTCTGTCATATCTCATTTTTAAGGCCCCTATTACAGTTAACACATCCACTTTGACATTGGTGATATCTTGGAAAATCAGTATGGTATCAGTTTGGTACATATGAATATATTATTTATTACTTTATCTGTGGGTGTATGTGAATATCTGAAAGCTTCTCTGAATTGAAAAAAGTCAAAAAACATGAACTCTATTTGATTAAAATAATCATAGATGTCCTTGCTACAAATGGCATCTAAATTGATTCACCGAGTTCGTTCTCTACTCCTGCCTGATACTGTACTACAGACACTAGAGACACTAAATCAGATAAGACACGATCTCTGTTTTTAAGAAATTCACACGCTAACGAGAGGTAAAAGAGGTACCCACAATACCTGGGTGATGATAAGCTCATGTACAACTACGTGGGAGTGTTGTGAGATTATAGAGAAGAAAATGCCCAACACAGTTTCTGGAAGACTGAGATGTCATGGGCAAAATACAGGCTGTGTGTTAAAACCTTTGCAGCTGTTAAGCAAGCACAGCAAGGAGATGAAGTGAGTCCTGGTAAAGAAATAAATGCAAAGGCCCAGAGTATTAAAGCCAGGTCAGAAAGAGGCAAATGCTAGGGGGATAGCTACTGTGTGATCAGGAGGTAGAGGAGGAAAGGGTTGAAGCCGGAAATGCAAGCAAGTTCATTTAGTTCAAACTCACTAGGTGCCTACCACAGGCCAGTGCTATGGTGAGGATAGGAATATCAAAGAGCATCTTCCCTGCATTAGAAGATGTAAAAGGGCTCAGTCTAGGTTGATAGCAGTTTGTGATGAACCTTTTGGGCAATGCCCAATGTCTTTCATTTACTCTCTCAATAAATATCTGAGTGCTGTCTACCAGGCTCTGTGTCAGATTTCAGAAACACAAATATGAATAGAGAAATTCCTGTCTTTGAGAAACTTACAAGTTAGTAGAGAAATAGACATAAGAACAGCCTGTCACTAATCCTTAGATGTAATTAAAACATAGGAAAGAAAGAGATCACTACACTCTCGTGGCTATTTCTCAGCTATCCTAAATTCAGCATCCTAAACCGAACCCATCATCTTATTTTGCCCAAGCCCAAACCTTCCAATGTTTCCATTCCAGGTAACGTCACCACCATCCATATAGAGACACACGACAGAAACATGGCAATCATCCTTGATGCCTCCCTCTCTCTCATCGCCTACTTGCAGTCATCACCAGATCCTATGATCCTACCTTCTCAATTCTCCCACCATCCTCCTCCTTTCTTATACCTGGTCTACACTTGGTTGCCCACATGGACAACCTAACTGGTAGCCTCCTAGCTGGCCTCTCCTTTTTCACTCTTGTCTTCCCAACCATTTTCTTTAGGGTAGACACAGTGATCTTTTCAAAATGCACATCAGAAGGGGCAGCACCAGTCAATCAATGGTCTCTCAATGCCCCCAGGATAATGATCTAGTATACTGCGGCATGGTTAGCTCAGAGGAGCGCACTTATTTTAAGGTTCTGTGACCTCGACTAGCAAAAAGTAATGGAACTGCCAAGTGCCTAGTGGGCACTTGATACATATGTGTACTGCAAACACATACCTTAAACTGCAGCATGTCATTCTTATGGTAGGTCACACGCAGACGGAGGGAGGTCACAGGTACTGAGGGCAGAGCAGAGGCATAGACAGAAGACTTTAAGGAGATGGTCGCAGTGGCTCCCTGTGAGTCGCACTGAACATTGTCGACAGAGTACAGATCATTGATGAAATAACAAAACGGGACTCCAGGAGAAGTGGGTACCTGGAAAGGAAAGCTAAGGTCAGCTCAGCATGTGGTCCTAGAATGATCAAATATAAAGGGGCTAGAAAAGGCCATTTACAGGGAGATAAATCCAGGCCATCACTCGCTTCCTTATATATTCATTGGTAGTGACATAAGTTTAAATTTCTGGTCTCCTTGCAAAGTATTTGTAAAAAAAAAAAAGCCCACTCCTGTCCCTATCTATTGTTTATATCCAGATACAAACTCAGGTTCCTTTGGAAGTCCTGCCTTTCTATGGGTTTTAGGTAGTGACACAGGTACTGGAGCTACGCTCATGAAACTGGTGGTTGAGTGGAGAGGGTTTCGAGGCACACTAGCGTCGTCAGCACGGTTACCTCCCAGGCACAGCCACGGGCAGTACAGTTTTCTGCAGAAGCACCGCTCTCATCAGGGAAACAGTCTATTTTTTCTGCATCCCTTATCTTCAGGTCCCACTCCACCGTGTATGCTTCTCCCAGGATAAGATCAATTCCCGTGATAAGAGCAACCTGTAGGGATGGGCAAGTGACAAGGAAATTTATCCCCAGGACAAAGGCCTTGCAAGATCTGAAACCTCTTTTAGGAAAGGAAATAGAAACCAGAGTAGACTCTCAACAATCCAAAGTGACACCCCACTGGAGCTTCTAGGAAGAGAGCTACGTGGAGAGAGGGGAAGAGCGCAAATGTGCCAACTCTATCAGAATCTTGTACGCCACGTTTGGAAGAGAATTAGGCCAAATAAAATCTTCTGTGATCACCCATTTTCTTTCTTTCCCTGACTCCCCTTCCTCTTCCTTATTTGGACAAGAAGGTCTTCTGTGTTTCCCCTTGTAGCATAACACACATGAGCTCACGGGGCCATCTGAAATTGAGCTTATGTTCTTGCCTTCCATTCCCTAGCCCATTGTCCTGCCTTGGTCTGGAGTGGTGGCAAGAACAGAGGAGTAAGAATCATGTGGCTTGGGTTCTCATCTTCATTCTGCTGGGGAAACTTAGCCAAATCATTTCAATTCTTTGGGTCTCAGTTTCATCAATAGCAAAAGTGGGGAGTTGGCAAAATCATTACATTTCCTTCCATTTCTAACATCCCAACCTCTTCATTTCTCCAAGACCAAAGCCTCAAAACCCAAAACCTTGCTTCTTTGAGTCCCACTAATTCAAATATTTAATATTTTCTATGTATTTTTATCTCTTCTTTAATTAGCAATTTCCATAGTGCAGGTCCTCATTTGCCCAGATTTACAAAATCACACTCTAGGGATAATCACCCCTTTTCCAGGGTCTTCTCAGTCTAAATTCACCTTAAACTTCCCTATTATACAAATCTCATGCCCCAGAGCAATGCTTTCATAATGGCACAGCCTTGATTCAAGGATTCATAGGACACACTTTGAGAATCCAATCTTCTCACTTTGGCATTTAAGACCCTCCAAAACCTGACCACAAATTATTTGTCCAAACTGATCCCCTCCCTATTCTAGTTATAGAATACTCACAGACGAATGTCAGACTAGTCTCAATCCTTAGATCGGCTTATTCTGATATCTCAATCTTGCATGCTTTAGCTAGACAAATGCTCTTTCTAGGAAAATGGTGCCCTTTTGTGGAATGCTCTGCTAGTTGCCTGCCTTATATAAAAGTTCCCTTCTGACTCACTATTTCAGCTTAGAATATTAAAGTTCATGATTAAGAACTAAATTTTTAATCCATGTAACATAGCTGTGGCCATTAATAGGCAAGTGCAAGTCCACTGGGAGTTGCTGGCCCAGAGTCTCCTTCTTGATTTAAGGGGCTGCCCCTTCTCTGCACCTTTTCCTTCCTGCCTCCTCTTTTATTCTTCAGTAATAGGGCCATAGCAACTGGTATTAAGCTGTCACTTCCAGTCAACCCTGACAACCTTGAGCCACTGAACCAATGCTAGCAACTGACACTTTCTAAACTTGTTATTGCATGAAGAAAAAAATCCCAATTTGTTCAAAGTCGCATTTTGCTCAGTTTCCTATTACTTGTAGCTGAATGAATCTCTATCTGATATACCCTCATTCAAAGTCCAGCTTGAACCCTGACTTCTCCAATGGCTTTGCTCAGCTAGGCCATTAGGCTTTGGACATTAAATTAGATATAATGTCAGTTAACATTTCCTCTGTGTTGCTTTGGACTGCCTGTCCCCTTCCTGGTAGTTTCCTGTGTATAAATTGTGTCTCCCCACCACCCAAATTCAAGCATTGACATTTCCTTTGCTCTTATATTAATTAATTTAACAAATATTAATTGAGTTTGTTTTCATATATGCACCTTTCAAATGGCTTGCCCTTTGCTGTACACATAACTAACCATATAATGCAGTTGTCCTTTGAACAACATGGGTTTGAACTGCATGGGTCCACTTACATGCATCTTTTTTTCAATAAATACAGTACAGAACTGCAAATGTTTTCTCTTCCTAAGATTCTCTTAATAACATTTTCTTTTCTCTAGCTTGTTTTATTGTAAGAATACAGTACAGAATTCTTATGATATATAAAATACGTGTTAATCGACAGTTTACCCGTAAGGCTTCTGGTCAGTGGTAGGCTATTAATAGTTAAGATTTGGGGAGTCAAAAGTTATTTATGGATTTTTGATGGCATAGGGGGGTCAGTGTACCCCTTGCTGTTCAAGGGTCAACTGTATTTTATTTCTAACTTTATAATGTAGGTATCCTCAACTTATGCTATAAGGCAAAATGGCCAATGCAATCAATACAGCATTATAGGAGAATGCCAGATTTACTTATTTTCTCCAAATTTGGAAGATCTCTCACAAACATGCTGACCCAGCAGCTCCCAGTCCCAGATCATCTGGGGGGCCTGGAGTGAGGAGGATGGGGGAAAGGATTCCTCAAATGCTAAGATACCAGGGGAATAGATTACAACCTGCTCAGGAGCATCAGGTCTCATTACAACTGATGAAAAATGATTTTTTATCATTATCTAACCAAATAAGTAGCCATTAGCTAAGCTGAACAGATTTTTTGACTTGAAATATTTCTCTAAAATGTATGTGTTGGAAAGTCTATGTATCTGAACAGAGTAAAAAAAAAATGCACTTCAAAATTTTAATTAATAAGTATCCCATCTCCCACTTTGCCTTTCTAGCTTCAGTCAGCAGATTTCAGACTCACTTTCCCTCTAATGCTGTTCCCCACACTCCACACTTTGCTCTTCTGTCCCAGTCTCAATCCTCAGGTCCACTTATTCTGATATCTCAATCTTGCATGCTTTATCTAGACAAATGCTCTTTTGCTCTTTTGATTGATGGGCAAATGAGGGAATGAATAGATGAGAGAAATAGAAATAGATGAAAAGACCATTTTATCTTATTCCAGTTTCTCAGTAGCTCCCTGATCCATTCTAGCTCTGGCTTACCCCTTGCTTTTTTTCTCTCCTAACCCTCTTAATTCCCCACCCCAGACCTCAGAGTGTGCCCTGGTCCTTCAGGAACCCATGCAACTTTGGCAAGAAGGAACACCGTAAGCTATGAATTCTTGGTAAACTATCTCAACAAAATTAATTTTTACCTGTAAGTTAGAATCATAAGTGACATTAGGAGAAATTTGACTTGGGAGACCATTGTGTTTCACAATAACATTGGTAGGTTCCTGGGTCCCAAGAATTTTAATCTCTTTAAATACTAAATTATTGGGGTCTTTGTAAGTTGACTGCAAAATCTTCACATCCAAGTAGTTCTGCAAAACAATTAAACACAAAGGTCTGCTGATTGGTTGTCAAGTCACTCAAATATTCTATCCTAGACCAGATACCCAAAACTGCTTTGAATGCCTCTTAGCTGTCTCTACTAACATGTGCTCAAGGAGTACCAACTTTTTTAATACTCTCCTGAGTGAAAAAGAGAGAAACACACACAGAGCAATTTTTTTAAACTGCATTTTAAAACACTGGCTACTTTGATTTAACTATATCATTGCCTCTTTTTACTAACATGGATGATTCAATTATTGGGAGTTAAGTTATAAACTGAAATGTGCCCAAGTAAGCACTGGTGATCTATGGAAGTGCTGAATAACTATACTGTACACCTGAAACTAATATAACACTGCATGTTAATTAACTGGAATTAAAATAAAAACAAATAATAATAAAAAATAAAGTTCTTTTATCTTCAAAAAAAGGAAATGTGCTCATCTACAGTCATAAAGGCATATGAAGCTATAAATGTAATTACACACATATACAAACACACATGAGCTAATTGTCAGAGAAAAGCCCACACCTAAGATTCATAAAAATGTGCTACTTACTTGGGTGGCAGAAAACTCACAAAAGAGATAAACTTGATTGGCCACAGTATCTGAAAGTGTGAGAAAGGTGAGTCAGCTTCTGGCCTGCCCACCACAGAACAGATCACCCCTTGGCTATAATGAAAGCTCCATCTTGAGAATGATAAGATTGTAGACAGAGTCTCCAAGGCCAGTCCACTCTTTTCCCTTTTCCTTCCTACCTTACCCTTGAAAAGATTCCCTTCCAAGTGCTTCCAAGGCACATGCCTCAAGTGAATCTATCTCCTAAGCTTGAGCCACAAGAGTTGTTAGTATATTGGAGCCAGGAAAATGTGCGAAGAAGCATGGCTGGATGTAGGCACACAAGAACACACTCTCACTCTGCCTCGATGCCATGCTATGTGTTTCCTATCATCGACTTTTGTATTTTAGGCGAAGAGATCTACGGTGAATGGCAGGAACAGTCTTGAAAACATATCTTTCAGATCCCTGTTGACAACAAAATGAGAGCCTGTCTATATTGCTTGTCTGATGGGAGCATTCTAAGAGGTAGAAACATGTTTTCCTTCCATCTGTGGTCCATCTACCACAAGCTGTGAACAGTGCAACCCAAACGAAAATTCTCTTGAGTGATTAGCCCTGCTGTGCCTGGTGAGATTTCTCCCCTGGCTGAATGACCAGTGGAAGTAACTCACAGACGCAGGCTGTCATAACAGTGCTCACCTTTAGTTTCCCCATCATCCCAGAAAAGTTCGCCTTTTGCTTCTTTGTTATCATCTAGGGCAATGATAAGACCAAGAGGGTTCCGGCGGCTGTGGGAAACAAGGTTTAGGAAGGAAACAAACACTTAAGACTCAAAGAACTTTGCCAAATGAGCTAGGAATGTTGCCATCAGATTTCTCTCCTTTTTTTTTTTTTTTTTTTTTGCACCAACCAAAACCGGTTTAAGAGAGAAAGAGCACACAAGCGGGAGGGGCAGAGGGAGAGAGATTGGGAGAATGCCAAGCAGACTCCTTGCTGAACACTGGCCCCCAACACGGGGCTCAACCCCACAAGCCTGAGGTCATGACCTGAGCCTAAACCAAGAGTTGGACACTTAACCAACTACACCACCCAGGCGCCCCTGCCATCAGATTTCAAATGGGAAAGGTTACTAGCAGCAGATGGCTCGACTTTCCTCCAGGCACAAAAGCAAAATCAACAGGCTCATCTTTCTCTAGAATCAGTAACGTCACAGGAGACAGAAATACTGCGAACATTAGCAATAAACATCTACATAGGAAACAAGAATTTAAGTACCAGAATCATTGTAATTGCTACTATAAAAGTTGCTGAAGCAACTATTATTCAGAATACAGACAATTAGAAGAGAAAGACATTCTAGACAATAATTGGTTCAGCCTAATTTTAGAGTTTGTGCAGGGGAAGCCTTAACCATGGTTGGAGGGATATATTTTTTTCCTGCCAAAGAAAGTGACTCCATTTTGACTCAGAAAGCAATAAAATACAATAAAGTCCATCTATTTAATGGCAACTTTCCTAATTTGATTATTTATTATTAGTTCATTTGGAGAGGAAAGTAAAACACTATAGTTTTCTGCTTTATAACTTAAAATATGAAACACAAAACACAACTCAAAAAGGTGGTAAAGTAGATGGGCATAGAGAAAGAGAGAAAGAGCCATTTCACATGGAATCCCGCCTGGTGTCACTGCTCCCCGGACTCCCTCCTGGTTTCCTGCTCCCGTTGGTCTGTCATTGACCTCACACTTTCTGCTCAGCCCTCCATTGTGCCCTATGCAAGGCAGGTTCCATTATCAATCAAATCACCTGCTTTCACTTAATACACATGTATTAAGTAGCTCTTGTTTGTTAACAAGTCTAAGAGATACAAAGACGAATAGATCACAACTCTATCGATGACCTTAAATATTATAAGAAGGATTAAACATATTCACTGCATAATCAAGGCAGAAAGTAGGGTGACACAAAAGTTGAAAGACTTATAGGAGTCCAGAATGGCACTTCCAGCAGTGTGGCTGACTAAATATTCTGGGGGACACCATGCACCCTGAAAGACCCACCCAACACATGATCCTTAAAGGTTGCTTAAGATGACCTCAAGTTGACAGCAGTCCTGATTTGCAACTGAAGAAAAAGGCAAATCCTCTCTGGAGGAATAAGACCCATGTTTGGATCCTTAAGATCACTACATTTGAAAAACAAAAACATTACTACTTAAATACGCAAGGTAATAAGCCAGCATGAGAGAAAGTTGGCAAAAACAATGAACGATAATTTGGATTCTCCAAAGGATTTTACATAATAGAATTTTCAGATACAAGGTATAAAGTAACTATGATTGAAATACTTAAAAATATTAAGAAGGAAAGAAAAAAAATCAGCTAAGGCACAAAATAATATTTAACAGTATACTAAAAGGTATTAAAAGAAAGTTTGGAGTGGCATTACTCCCTCTGCTGGAAGGACTGAGGAAGCTTTCTTGCAGATGAAATTTTTAATTTGGAAAGTCATTAAGAATGTACCAGGCAAAGCATGTTGGAGAGGCTATAAGTACAGAAGCCCAAATGCAGTCGAATAGATGGGTATGTCTGGGAACAGCAAGCTTTGGGGCATGGCTGGTCTGTAGGTGTGCATTCAGGTGTCTCAGGAGGCACAGTTTTTAACTTGCAACCAGACTGTGATTGGCCTGGAAACCATACTCATGAAAGAATTTGGACTTGGCGCAGGGGAGCAACAAGAAAAAAAATCTTCATTTTGGAAAGATAATTTTGGTATCAGTATGCAGAACAGCCTGAAGTTGAACAATTAGATACAAAGAAACCATTTGGTGTTAGATGAAGAAGTATTCTGCCTCATTATCATAAAAAGTCTGTAATATGAAAAATTAAGGTAGTAAGGAAAGTTCAAAAGAAAAGAAAGATTTCTAACCTCCAAAGAACTCCCAGTCTATTAAAAACAAATAAGACTTTTAGCAACATATATAAATATATATGTCTTTAGTACAGATGGAGTCTAGAATTTCAGAATCAAAGAGTCATAAAGGAGAAATCAGTGATATGAGGGAGATTTGAAGTGAACAAGTAATTTTTGTACCCTGTTCTGCATCACAAGAAATAAATGGTTCACTGGGAGGAAAGGAATGGGAAATTGAGATTATAGGGTAATGGAAAGTGGACTCCCTCTCCCTAGAAATGAGAATGAATGAGTCAAGAGCATAGCACAATGGGTGGATGATCTGGCCAAGCAGGTAGGGTGATCAACAGACCCCATTTACCTGGAACTGAGACGTTTCCCAAGACACGAAACTGTCGGTGCTAAAATTGAAACAGTCCTGGGAAAACGAGGAAGGATGAGGACCCCAGCAGCCAGTGTGTTTTGAGGAGAAATGCAGGAGATTTAAGGAAGGACAGGGATTAAGTTATTTAAAAATCCATCTTGTAAATCACAACTTCCTCAGAAGAGGCTGAGAGAAATACAAGGGACAGAGTTTGACGGACACACACACCCCAGTCCCCTTCCTCCCCACACACCACGGAAAGCTTCAGCATCTTCTGCATGGGCAACAGATGGGAACGGAAATGACCAGCTTTGTCAGTAGCCTCCCCCTTGAAGGAAACTCCCGGCATACTCTACCTGGCCACTGTGGTGGTGGCTGGCTGTTGTGTGGGGAAGATGTGGCCTCCGCGAAGGTGAAGTCCGATTTTGTCTCCAGGAAGTTCCATCTCCACCCTTTGCTTCCTCCATCTCACTCGGGCCCCCTGATGCAAGCACACACGTCAAGCACCTTGGCAGGATGGCACATTCGCGCCCCCCTCTTACCCATGGGCTGAGTTATCTACAGCTATCCTTTTTCCACCCAGATGACTTAGTGTCTAGTCAGGCAATCAAATGAGAGGAAGGAAACAAATTAAGAACAACAGGTTCTGCCATTACTTGGGAGTTTGGGGGAGCGTTTACGCCATGCCGAGGCTATCTGACATATATTAGATGAACTGATAGTTTTAAACAAGTTAGCTGACTCCTGACCAATATTTGGTCCCTCCATTGGACCCTCCAATATTTGCCCTTATCCTACGTTGAATAAAGTATATAAAAGTGTTTTTTTCAGATCTCTTCATGACTGACATGAAGTGACTTAGGCACATTTTATCAACTGTGCTATGAAATGACAGAAAACAGCACAGAAACACTCCTTTGGATGTGGATAGATGTTCCTCTCTCCAGGGAGGCATCTTGTCTATGCAGCTGTGGTCTTGAGGAGTTTAAGAAAAGTCAAAGCTACTTACAGTCTCGTAATCGTACCAGACGGCATCGGGCATATACGCCATCACTTTCTCTGCGCCCTGAAATTAAAATAAAATATTGTTCTTCATGGCCCAGCCTCTGAAGGGGATAAAATGGATTTCTTAGCATTCCCAAAGGAGCTTCTTAACCATATACTGAGAGAGCATAAGTGGCCTTTCTTTTCTCTGTCATCAAATTGTGACTTTCTTCTAATAGGAATAATAGAAGCAATAACTTGGCAACCCAAAGGGAAATGCCAGTGGAAGCACATTAGGATTGATAATAATCTTGAAATACATGTTGTGGTAAAAATTCCAGCTTTACATGAACTCCTGTAATCCTCCCAACTGTCCCCGGTGGCAGGTACTCTCATGATCTCACCTTTCCAGCTGAGGAACTCGCCCCAGGCCACACGGTACTAAGAGGCAGAGACAACAATCAGACCCTGATTCCATCCAACCTTAGAGACACTGCCGGCCCCCTGCTCCATTCTGCCTCTACCTCAAGGAGCAAGAAGGATCTGCTAGGAGACTCTGATGACGAACAGGACCATTCCAAAACCCAGAACCACCAATAGTTGCTTCTACACTGATTGGGAACTTGGTCAAGAAAAAAAGACTCCTAAGTCACCCATCTCCAACTTCCCCAAACCTCAGCACACTGTCTTCAAGGCCATCTCAGCCATGGAGGCTGGACTCGGGCTTGGAATAAAGAGAAGATATTGGTTCCAGGAAGAGAAGAGTTTGGAGGGTAGCAGGAACAGAAGCAGAGACCATCCGCGTGCCTCGGTGGGACACTTACCTCATCCAGAACCGGAGTGATGAGGAGGCCGGGGCCCCATAAAAACTGTTGGTGCACATCCCACGTACTGCTGTCCCCATAGAACCTGGAGATCAGAGACGTTCACTGCGATCTGGGCCAATGCTTCCTGACAACTCTCCCCTCAACTGTCCAAAACATGCAGACCGCCTGCCTGTGGTAACCCCCCAAATTATTCTGGGACACCTACTCAAGCCCAGCAGATGGGTCCACTTTCCCCAACCCATGCACTCTCATTTTCTTTCCCTGGTTGGACACAGGTGCCTATTCCAGGATATACGCTAGGCAGGGTCCAGATTGTAAGTCTGTTCACCATATGCCCCTTTAAATAAAATAAATAAAACAAGGAATACATCTTAAAACTTCAGCTGACTATCAAGAAGGAGCTGGATGCGATCATGACAAATAGCAGATAATTTAAAATTCTATTCTTTTCTCTTTTAGGGTATCTGCCTTTTAACAGGGAATTCCAGGAGATGGTAAAAATGGACTCAAAATAATGAATGTACAATAATAATAATAATAATAATAATGATAATAGCAGATACGTGCCTGAGAGCCTAGAATGTCAGACACCTAAGGGGGTTCACTGCATTTTGACATGGAAAACCTCTTAAGTGGCCTTTTTCAGGGTTAAGTTGGAGATGCTCATTGGCTGGCAGTAAAAATTCTGGGACTCTAGAAATCCTCTGTAATATTCTTATTCGTCTGTAAATAACGAGTTCATCCTCGGGCTTGAACATAGTGCATCACAGAAGACAACATCCTGATCAAGCTATCAAATCCTTTAAACTAAGAATCAAGAAACAACAGATGAAAGAACTTAAATGATTTGTCTAAGACAGAAAGTTAGCTGGTGGCAGAACAAAGACCCCAAAGTCCCATGATTTTGTCTTCTTCTATCCCCAAAAGAGAACAGGCTATACCACTTAAATATACCTCTAGAACAGTATGGAGGCAGCAGTGGCCTTGCAAATACCAACTGAGTATCCCAGTTAAAAAAACATATAGATATCTGAATAACCACTTGAAGTGTCTCAATGTTCACTCTGATATTTGATGAAACAGTCCATGTCGCCAGTCACGTTCACAAAACCCTCTGGATGCGGTGAACTTACTCATGCAGAAGGGGCCTGGCCACTGTGTCCCCCCGGCTGTGGGCGCGGTAGAAGAGGGTGTAGAGGTAGGGTAATAGGGTGTAGCGGATGGTAAGGTAGTGCCTGGAGGAGTTCAACAGCAGAGAGTCAGCTCCAAAGGAGGCAGGATCCTGGGCCTGGGAGGAATAAGAGATTGCCACTGTGATCCGGCTATGAATGACAGATCATCTGGAGAACTCCAGACCCCATTCATCAGAACCGAGAGTTTCCTTCCTCAAAGACCTGAGGCCTAGGGTATAAACTCGGCCTCTGAGCAATACAGGTGGGCAGAGGGAGATCGCTTCACCAAGTAAATGTCATTCACCACTGGCAACTCATCCAGCCTCATTCACGCTAAGGACTGCTCTCTCAGGAGGCTGCCATTTCAATCATTTTGAAGTACTTCCTCATCTGATTCTCACTACAAAATGAGCAATGTAGACAGAGTGTACAGACGTTTGATGAAAACCTTCACAGACTCTCCATCTCCTTGACCACAGCAGTACCAAGAGCAGACTCTGTGACAGCAGAGCATTTTAATGGCATGTCAGAGGCCCTGGTTAATTGCAAATTAGCCTAAGTGAAGCACCAGGTAGGAGGTTGGCTCGCTAGATGTCTTGGCGAGGATGCAGACGGATCCCGCTCTAATGTACGCCAAATTTGTTTTGATCATGTCTCCTGGGAGACTTACCTTGTAGCCTTGGCCATTGTGATTCCTGGAGAATGGATAAAATGCCCCCAGCTGCATCCACCGCCTACAGAGCTCCTCGGGGGCATCCAGTGCAAAGCCACATATGTCAGCACCCACCTGGAAGGACACACAGACAGAACGTATACCTCAATTCCATCCCGCCCCCTTTGCTTTCCATCAGGGACTTCCCAATTGCACTTTACCAAGTTTTACTGAGAAGGCTTATAGAGTGTGATCAGAATTGGGTCACATCACATGTTCACTCTTTTTTTTTTTTAAGGGAGGGGCAGAGGGAGAGGGAGAGAGAATCTTAACCCAGGCTCCATGCCCAGCACACAACCTGACGTGGGGCTCCATCTCACAAACCTGAGATGATGACCTGAACCGAAATCAAGAGTCAGATGCTTAACCAACTGAGCCATCTAGGCACCTCTCATGTCCACTCTTTACTGTCAGATATCTGACTATGAGTAAGTTACTTTATCCTTCTGTGCCTCAGTTTCCTCATTTTGTTAAAGTGGGCATTAATTAGCTACACAGGGTTTTAGTAAATGACATAATGGAAGTAAAACACTTGACATACAATAGCTTTTGTTTTTTAAAGATTTATTGATTTATTTGAGTGAGACAGAGAGAGAGGTGGGGGGGGCGGGCAGAGGGAGAGGGAGAGAGAATCCCAAGCAGACTCCCTGCTGAGCATGGAGCCTGATGTGGGGTTCCATCCCCCTACCCGAAGACCACGACCTGAGCTGAAACTAGGAGTCAAACACCCAACCAGCTGTGCCACCCAGGTGCCCTGACATACAACAGCTTTTTGACGGGTAGAACTAAAATTACTTCCAATATTATTTTGACCACCACTGACCAATCAGAATTAACTTTCCAAAGCCTAAATCTGATTCCATCAGTCATGTATTCAAACATCTCCAGGGTCTCCTCACAGCTTAGCTAGCAGCTCCTCAAAACCTGGTTCCAACCCACCTGTCCAGCATCACTTTCCACTCAAGTCCTACAAACCAATCCTTATAAACATATCAAATTCTCCCCCTTACTGCTTTACCTGTTTATTTCTCAATCTTAAAATGACTTCTCCATTGGTCTGATAAAATAAGTCCACTTTCCAAGGGTAAACTCAAGGGCAACCTATTCCGTGAAGTTTCTCCTGACTCCTTGCCCTGACTCCCTGTGTTCCTTGTAATCTTGTCAGAATTAAAAAGTCTCTTTCTCAGGATTTCCCTCAACATTTAATTTGTATATCCCCACTTGTCATAATTATTTGTTTATATATTTCATATATAAGGGGACAGAGAAGGTGTTTCTGTACTATATTTATGCTTTTCTCTCCCCTCATCATGCATACCTAGCTTAGTACCTCGCACTAGTAACAGCTCCATAAATATATACGCTGAATTTAACTAAAAGATGTCAAACCCACCTCTAGGAACCTGGCAATGTTATGTTTTCTCATGTGGGTGCTGGATACATAGATGTGTTCAGCTCGTAAAATTCATCAACTATATACTTAAGTATGTGTGTACTTTTTTGTGTGTATGTTATACTTTAATAGAAAAAAAATAGTCCAATGATAGCACTTCCAGGTTCCACTTTCTATCTTGATAAGTCAGCACAGAAAAGAATGTTGTATCAGAGCTATACTGATGTAGATGAAGGCACTGTTCTCAAGACATTAAATCCCTGGCCAGAAAGGGTAGGAGAGGTGAGCTTCATGCTCTGAGAATTTTCTAGAATGAGGCTTTCTGGGGATTGAGGTAGGGATGTGGACTCACCATTGGGATACCAAAAAGGTTGAATTCCAGCACACCAGGGATAGACCACCGAAGATCATTCCAGGTGGCTGCGTTGTCTCCTAACCAGTGGGCTGCAAACTTGCCAGATCCCGCAAAGGTAGAACGGGTTATAATGAAGCTTCTCTTATTAGGGGACACAGTCTTGACAGCTCTAGAAAGGGAGAGAAACTTAAGGAGTCAATGTGTGATCTCAGCATGTCTCAGCCCCCCAGATACAGTGACAATGCCAAGGATCATTGGCTTTTAACTCCCTTCTAGGAGGGTTAGAGCTGCTGTGGAAGCAGATTGCACCATTAAATATGTTTCCATTTTATTTTGTTTTGTTTTAAGGTGTTTTATGTACATCATGAAATCCATAATTTCCAAAATTTTTAAAAGCAGCCTTGAAAAGGCTAGTAACTAGAGGTATACAATCTTTATGGAACAAAGGTGAAATTTAATTTTACATAGATGTATATACATTGATCTTTCACATTGTATGATTTTAAACATACACAAAAAGTGAATTTATGAACAGCCTTTTGGAGCTTAAAATCTTTTTGAGTAGGCATTTTAAATTTATAGATACATGTGTGTACTTTTATAAGTAACTATAAATATATATCATCTATATTTTTTAAAAGATTTATTTATTTATTTTGAGAGAGAGAGAGAGAGAGAACTAGTGGGAGGGGTAGAGGGAGAGAGAATCCCAAGCAGACTCTGCACTGAGTGCAGAGCCCGATGCAGGGCTCAATCTCACAACCCTGAGGTCATGACCTGAGTTGAAACCAAGAGTCGGATGCTTAACCGACTGTGCCACCCAGGCGCCCCATCTATATTTTTAAAATTATAAGTCTATATGTCTATTTTAAAACTTTTGCTCTGTAATTTTTAAAACAACTTTTAAGAAGGCTAAACTCACACCATGACTTTGCTAATGAATGAATGTGGTTTTGGTCTGGCTTCCTGCCGTCACTGCTACCGTAAGTACAGTAAATTCTCAGTACGTTTTCCTCACTGTAGAATTTGAGTCTATACACAAGGGTAGACACAGCACAGTAGAAGGATGCTGAGCCAGTATCCAAAACCCTGAGGCACATGAAGTCTATAAGTTACTTTACCCTCCATACTCCATACAGTGTGGCAGAGAGGAAAATACATGGGTTTCGGACTCATGCAAAAATGGTTTAAAATTTGCTTTTACAATATATTAGCTGTTTGCCCTTGGTCAAGTTACTTCTCTTTATTTCTTCCAGCCTTCCATTCATTCATGTATTCATCCATTCTTTCATTTTATACATTCCACAAATATTTACCGGATTCCTTCTTCCCTATGTGCCGGGTAGTTTCTTCATTCATTCAGTAATAATAAACCTATTTATCTTGCAGAGTTCTTAAAAATTACACACTGGCACCTGGCATCTAACAAAGATCAATAATCTGGTCATGTATGAAGTCCACAGCAACAGTGGTCTTACTCTGCCGTGGCCATTGCCATGGAGTAGCCATACAGATTGTGGACGTCATACTGCCTGCCCCAGTGCTGGACTGCGTCCATGCAGAGACTCTTGGAGAACAGGTACCCATCCAGGATTCCTGGGGCAAAGGAGGGAATCGGTCAATGAGAGCCTCAGATGCACATTCCCTGCTCCTGTCCTAGCCTATGGCGGAACTGGAAATGGTAGCACTCTAGGCAGGGTTTCTTGTGGCCATCCTGGAAATGATCACACAGCTTGCTCACTATCAGAGGGTTTTATGTTGGGAGTAGTTTCTCTGATATATAAATAAACTGTGTTGCCCCATACACACTCTTTCACCCCAGGTGCTCATGTGGCTCAAGGTAGGCACTTGGAAACCAGAGGATCCAGTTAGACTTGACGTTTAATCTGAATTCTGCAAACTTAGCCAAATCATGTGGTCCGAGAATAGAAATAGTGGATGAAAGTGTAAATTAATTGTTTCCCCTTTTTTCCACTGACCAGAGAGTAAAAAGGCTGCCTCCCCAATCTCTCTCAGGCTACTATTCTTTTCTGCTCCCATTGTACCATTCTGACTCCAATCCAAATTACCTTTGCATCTTAACTACTGCGATAGTTTCTTAATGGCTTATTTACTTATGATCTATTGATCTCCGAATTCATACTGCACACTAACACCAGATTAATATTTCCAAAACCATTCGACTATCCTGGTTCCCTTACATTAAAACATAAATAGCTTCCATCACCAAAAGAATGAAGTATGAACTTTCGCCCCCCCCCATGCAAATCCCTGGCCCATCTGCCCCAATTTCCTATTTTCTCACCAGAATGGAAGTCTTCATTAGATGCTATCATGTTAGCACCTTGTTCTTTCCTTAATCAAGATAAAATGTATCTGTGAGCCTCTAGCTTTCTTCAAACTACAATAAATGCTGTGAGTCCAGGGCCATACCCTGAGAGATGGTGTTGTTCAAAGTTCAATTGGAGCTCACTAGCATCATATTCACAGACTCTGACTTTAACCTTCAAGGCCATGGGTTCTGGGTTCTGGCTTCTTTTCATCCTACGTTTCCTGTCTGTTCTTCACATTCTTGATATCACTAGACTTTACCGTCATCCGAAGACCAAGCCCAGTTATATGGTCTCTCTCTGGTAAGCCCTGACCTCAGGGGATACACGCTAGGGAGTAATACCAACTAACCACTAGCCTCTGGCCTCTGCACTGAATGTTCTCTGGACCTTCTCCTGGAAATAGCTCAAACTGTCTGTAGAAAGACGAGTGGCCCCGTTTGAATTTATGCCTCATTTAGGAAAGCTTGGAGTGCTTTGATTTTCTTTCCTAATCTTCTGTATATATTACCCACATTTTCCTCTCCCTACGTACATTTATACACAAACTCCCTTGCCCGGTAGTTCATATCTATCCTTATGAATGTAAAATACCAAATATGCATTGCCACTTTAATTATCCACCACCAAGACTTACTAGGAGTGAATGGGGGATAATTTAGATTGCTCGTGGAACATCCTGAAACGGAACCATCAACGAAGTTGGAGATTTCATTCATATCCTATAAGACAAAGGGCAAAACTACTATGAAGGAAAAGAAATATGCCCCCTTATGTTGTACTGATGTTTGTCTCCTTTTTTGTTTTTTTAAGGAATCAGAGAAATGATTCCAGATATTTCTTCTTTAAAGAGGTTCTTATGCACATGGAGGGAAATAGATGTTCCTGTCTTCTCTACCATTGAAGGTTCCACAGAGAAGGTTCTTAAAATCCCTTCAAAATGCTGTTATGTCTATAACCATGGGAAATAAAAAATTTTCAAAAACATTAGGTGAAAAAAGATCTTGATTTATATGATTCCATATATATCAACTTATACATCCTCTATATATCCAAATATAGCTATGAATGCACATATCTATCTATCTATCTAGATACATACATACACACGTACACACATACGTACATACATACATACATACAAATACACACATAGAGAGAGTGAGGGCGCGAGCCCATGCCAACAGCTGGGCAGGTGAGGGTTCTAGGAAGATACGTACCAAAATGTTGATGGGGTAGATGTCTTTGGCTGATAACATTTTAGAGGATTTTGCTTTTATCTTTTTAGCTCTCTGTATTGTTCAAATTTTCTACATTTCTCTTAAAAATAGAAAAAAGTTCAACTCTAGAGCTCCCTAAATTTTGCTGAACATCTGCTGCTTTGCATCTGTTTTCATTTGATATCATATGTGACATTTGTCCTTACCACCCCCACAGTTTTGTCATGCACCTGGGGACTTTGGTTCTGATCAATTTGTCCACCATGTCCAAAGGAAAGAACCCTGAACTGGTGATTGAAAAACCGTGTACTTTGTGGCAATGTAAAGCATATATGACCAATTTTTACTTCATTCAGCTTATTCATTTTTAAAAGAAGAGCTGGATTCAGAAAAAAAAATTTTTTTTTCTTATTTTATTTCCAGACTTAATGATCTGATTTAGATTCTAAGCTACGTGTTTCAATAAGATTATTTAACTAGTAAGATAGGGAATATCAGAATTACTGCCCTATGTGCTTTCTTCTCCTCCTCTTTCCACCACGTTCCTTGACTCAATGATATATACACAGTCTGAATATTAGTCACCAAATGTTCAGAGTATTAAGAACTCACAATCCAGATTCCATCAAACTCTACTTGGTTGTGGAAAAGCTCAAATTCCTTTGCCCACCAAACAGCACAATTGGGGTTGGTATAATCAGGAAACACAGTTTTTCCAGGCCAGACCTGCAGGAGAGAAAGAAAAACATTGATCAGAGTCAATTAAATGAATACAGAGCTAGATGGCTGGTGGTCTGGGGATGAGGGGACAGGGGCAAGTGTATCCCCAGCATGTATAAGGCATCTCAAAGTGTCAAGACAACTACATACACGCAAACACACACACACACACACACTCTGCCACAGCCCCGCCACCAGCCCTCAGGTCCCCCATTCAGTTACCTCCCCAATGAGTGGAGTCACCCCATCTGAAGCATTCACCCATATCTTCATGCCCGAACCCCTGTCATACGGGCCGTAGGGATTGCTGGGCGAAGAGTTGTTGGAGATGGCTGGATCCTAAGAAGAGGAAAAATACAGTGAAGCACCCAGCTTCAAGCTCGAGGCACAGAAAGGAGACTGGGAATTGGGGGGTGAAGGAGAGGGAGGTGGCTATAAAGACAAGGAAGAGCAAGCATCCGATGATCGGGGGGCTGGGGGAGGAGGATGGCACGTACCACAATGATGACCAATTTCTGACTGTTATTGTGTAACTCCTTAACAAACTCAGGGAAACCTTTAAAATTGACTGGATCGTAAGTGAAGTCCTTCCTCTCATCCATATAATCAATATCGGCATGCTGAACATCCTGAAAGCATACACAAACTCCACAATTTAGGGCTCCAGAATTTCCCTGTTCAAAAGACTCAGTCAAATCATCACTATTATTATCCACCATACACACTGGCTCCGTGCCGGGCTTGAAATGGAGTTCTTGATCAGTCTCTGGCAACTAAGTGCTCCTTTGCCAATAGTAATTTCAAAAACAGAGGACCAATTGTGTCCCTAAGGCCTGACCCCCACCCCTGGAATCAGGTTAACTACATCACCCGGCCTTGTCACCTGGCCCCCTCTGGCACTCAAAACCAATCTAACAAACAAACCACGACAATCAAAACGAATCACTAAGGCTATCAAAAACATATCTGTACCTAAATCCTACCCCATCCACAAACTGAAAGGGAGAAGAGATTGTCCCACGTCTCCCTCATTTTACTGCCCCACATTTTGTTTTGTTGCTTCTCTTCTTTTTTTTTTTAATTTTTCACTTTTTTATTTTATTTTATTATGTTATGTTAATCACCATACATTATGTCGTTAATTTGGGGTTTTTTTTATTATGTTATGTTAATCACCATACAGTACATCATTAGTTTTTGATGTAGTGTTCCATGATTCATTATTTGCATATGACACCCAGTGCTCCATTCAGTACATGCCCTCTTTAATACCCATCACCAGGCTAACCCATCCTCCCACACACCTCCTCTCTAGAACCCTGGTTTGTTTCTCAGAGTTGTTGCTTCTCTTCTAACTCAAGTTTTCTTTGGCACTTATTTTTTCCTAATTCTACCTATATGAAAATAGTAGTGCCCAAAATGAAATTGACTCTTGCCCTAGGACCTATGTGTCTGCCTCTAAGGGAAAGGGGTAGGGAAGAGAAGAGGATTATTCCAGAGACTACTGGGCTTTTTCCTTTGCACCTCTTGAAAAACCTCACTCTCCATGATTGAACAGACAAATTCAAATTTAGCCATTCAAAATATTAAAATATTCTATTATTATATTTTTGCTCACTTAAACTAGGGAAAGAAATGTTTTGAGAACTCAAGTAAAAACACATTATATAAATGTAGTCAATACAGTAAGCATAAGAAAATTTTACTAAGAAAATGTTATAAGAAAAACAAAGACAAACAGATCATCTCTGAACCCCAAAATGGTGGTCTCTAAGTATCATTTCTTATTAAAAAGAACTAGTTCCTTAAAGGAATGGCCAGCACAGCAAAAAAGTCTAGCATTCTGAATATATAAAAATCTTTTTATTGTATATATTAAAAAAATAACTCAGGGGGAGAAATTATAAACAGTTGTTCCTATTCCCCAAGAAAATTCCTTTATTTCAGGAGGAGGTTTAAAGCCTTACTTACATAAGGGAGCCCTGCTGCACGGTTTCTCTCCACGACTTCCTTCATGCTATCTAGTGTTCCATAATCATAACGACTGAGATGAAATCCAAGTGCCCAGTATGAGGGAAGGGTTGGCCGTCCAATGAGCTGAAAAAAGTATGCAAAATGAAAGTTAGCAAATACTCGATTTTTAACAAAGCTTTGTAAGCATTGGTTTGCGGGCACAAGACAACTCCAATTTCCAACACACCATGTCATGAATGTTGGAATGTTAGTCTATTTTCCTAGCCCCTTTATAAATCATTGAGGGTGGGATCAATTTGTTGTAGCAGATTTATAATAGCTGCTTACAATAGCACATTTTTTATTATTATGTTATGTTAATTACCATACATTACATCATTAGTTTTTGATGTAGTGTTCCATGATTCATTGTTTGCGTATAACACCAGTGCTCCATGCAGTACGTGACCTTTAATACCCACCACCAGGCTAACCCATCCCCCCACCCCCCTCCCCTCTAGAACCCTCAGTTTGTTTCTCAGAGTCCATAGTCCCTCATGGTTCGTCTCCCCCTCCGATTTCCCCCCCTTCATTCTTCCCTTCCTGCTATCTTTTTCTTTTTTTTTTTTTTTTAACATATAATGTATTATTTGTTTCAGAGGTACAGGTCTGTGATTCAACAGTCTTACACAATTCACAGCGCTCACCATAGCACATACCCTCTCCAATGACTATCACCCAGGCACCCCATCCCTCCGACCCCCCACGACTCCACCAACCCTCAGTTTGTTTCCTGAGATTAAGAGTTCCTCATATCAGTGAGGTCATATGATACATGTCTTTCTCTGATTGACTTATTTCGCTCAGCATAATACCCTCCAGTTCCATCACATTTTTGTGCCTTGCATCTGCATCTTAAATTTACTTTTCTTTGTGCTATTTAGGATTTATTTCCTCAGTCATAATCACGATATCATAAGTTTACCTCTAGATACTCTCGAACAACTTGCTCTGGAGTGTTTCCCAAAAACACATAGAAGTCGAGAATGCCCCCGATGGTGCGGTAAGTGACAGCTGGGGCGGGCTGGAAGGCAACCTCTTGCAAGATTTAAAAGTGGAAAAATAAAATAAAATAAAAATTAGAATTTACTCTAGAGTATTGACTACAAGGTTCTAGACCAAAGGATCGCCAATCATCTGAATATTAAGAAAGTGGATCTAACACCTCAAATTCTGTATACAAAGGGTCACATTCTGATGATCACGACATGTGAGAGGCAAAGCATTTGTTCTGTGACCGATTTTGATCACTGGTGCCTGGAGCATCTTCGCTCCCATGTCAGGACTCAGGCTTTCATGAAAAGGCAATCAGTTTCACGAAGGGGTCCAGACGAAGCCACTGTAGCACAGAAGTTATTTTAAGCTGAAGACATTTGAGTTTCTGAAATCTTCTCAACAAAAAGCAGGGCTTCCCAAAAGAACTCAGTTGTCATAAAGTCCCACCCCCGGAGCAAATCGAATCTTCTCCGAGACAATACATCGGCACCACCCCCAAACATTGTCACAAGAATATCTTATCCCCCAACTGTTCTCCTAAGGGCTCATTTATCTTTCCCAATGTTTCCCATGGGATCCCTTTCTCTCCCTCCCATTTGCGTATCAGGGTGGAATATAAGCCCCAAATTCTAACCACCCCTCTGAGAAGTTACTCTTCGCTGAGCACTCCTCTGTGTATCAATGCTGCACATGTAAATAACCTGTCTTTTCTCTTGCTAACCTATCTCTTGTCAGTTTGACTCACAGGGCCCCAAATACTGGACTGGTGAGGGCAGAGGAAAAGTGTTTCTTCTCTGACCATCACAACTACAGAACTCATTGCTCCCACCTCACAGCCCATCATCATTGCAGGAATGTAACCCAATTAGACGCACTGAGGTACCAGCCTCAGTGAATCTCACATCAAGCAAAAGCCAAGCTAAAAAAAGTAAGAGATTATATTATAAACTCCATATGCCTCTAAGCCCCAGTCACAGTTCTCAGAGGTGAAGTCTCCCCATAGCCTTGGTTTGCATTTAGGAATAAAAGGTTTCAAGATCTACTGAAATGTACTCTTCGGTCATAAGAACAACTCACACAGAGTATCTAGGATCTTGGGACCTTTCTCTTTAAGCCTGATTCAACTTTTTTTCTGGTTCCTTCCAACACCCTGAAACTATGCAATCCTTGTACTATGTCAGTCAATTCTTAGACTATTAGGTATCTTAGAAGTATTTCAGGTCACCTAGAGTGAATCTCAATCTATAGTGAAGGATCAGAGATTTATTTTTTAAATGTCCAGTTCTTTGCAATCTGATATTTTCTGCAAAATAACATGAAAACAAATTGCTAGAAAAGGGTTCATACATGCACTTGGAAGCTACTGCAATGTTTACTTTCCATTTCTATACTCATCTTACTGTAGACCTGAAACAGTCTGTCAACCATCCGTGGGCCATGCTTTGAGCAGCTCTGATCCAGTCCATTGATTCTCAGTTGAGAAGAGGTAGGGATCAATATCCCGTCAACCCTGGGAGATTCTAATATATCTCCTCTTCCCCTGTGGTGATTGATTCATTGCCACTGAGATCCATTGTTACTGGTGCAAGCAGAAAAAAAGTAGAGAATCATTGATCCAATCTAAACCTTCAAAGATGGGGAAGCTAGCTACTTTCTGGAATCCTATGATGTTACACTGTTTGGTCTTAAACAAATTGATCTTGCAGGGCATGACCCTTGCCACTCCACGTTGCCTTGCTACCTTTGGATTGTCTGAATGTAATATTCACTGCTCAGTTGTAGCTCCCTGGTTAGGCCCAGCTACTGTCATCATGAGGCCAAGGGCATTTGGCTGTTTCCTAGTAGATTTTATATCAAACCCTCTACTGGATGAAAGTCTAAAGAAGGAAAAGAACAAATTGGCAGAAACTGCCTCTGAGTAGATTATAGGAAAGGCTTAGTTGTTTTAACTCTACAATAGAAAATATTCCAAAAGAGGTAAACAGATTCAGGAAAATCATAAGCTAGGAGAGAAAGCCCTACTCATGGCTACCATATAACAACAGGTAATGAACTAGGGATGGGATAATCAGAGAACATGCAAGTCCCTGAGCTATGGCTCTGCCATTCTTAGACTCCATTCCTTTTATCATAGTGCTGAAAACTGCTCTTATGCATTTTTTCATGACTATTCCTTTAGTCTTTTACCCATGGCATTGCTGTTCATCAGAAACACTCCAAAGGACAATCCACTAGCATCTTCAAGACACAGGAAGAATGTCTGTGTACCATACAAGTTAGTTCCATCCTGCAGAAAGAAAATTAAAAATAAACTTACTATCTAATAATCTAAACCCCAAATGTCTAGAAATGACTTAAGAAATCAATGTTAATCATGTGAGTAACTGACAGGGAACTCCTGGTCAAAGATGACACAGATAAATCTTTAACATATCAAGTCTAGATTTGGTTGATGTCAACCAAGTGAATTAGTATTCTCTTATTGAATTGAGCCAGTTATGACCATTTATCTAGTAGAAATGTGAGAGCTTGTGATATCTGTCAAAATGTGGGAGAACAAGAATTTTGAAACTGTAGTTCAAAAAATCTCTTCTCTCAAAGAGGCTTAACCTAACCCCATCTGCAAAAGCTCCATCAGGCCTTAATATGAATCAGACATCTTTCTAATGTGCAACTAGAGGGAGCTCTACTCAAGATATCTTGGTCTTCCAGGCTTTCTAAAGTCTAGACTTTATACAACTTGAGCTGACCATCTAAGATTTTGGAACAGTAGTTCTCAACCTGGGGCTGCATCCACTCCAATTAAAACAGAATCCCTGGGGGTGGAAGCAGGCATTGATATTTTGTTAAATTTCTCCAGGTGATTCCAATGAGTAGTCATGTTTGAAATCACTGCTCTAGAACAGCATTTCCTAAAATTTGGTGTGCACAGAAATGAGATATGAATCTTAGTTAAATGCAGATTCTAATTCAAAGGAAGAAGGAGCCCACATTTCTCACATGGTGATACACATTTGAGTAGCAAAGGTCTCAGGCTCCTTATCAAATAATTCCCAGATGAACTTCTCTGACTCAACACCTTTTCTGTCTTTCTGATAGGCATATGGTAGAGTAAAGAGCATGGGCTTTCCATTACACAGGCCAGGGGTTAGATCCTATCTCTGTTACTTCAAACTTTTTTTTAAACATTGGGCTATTTCTGAGCCTCAATTTCTTACCTGTTAAATGGAGTCAATTATGCTTAATTTTTTAGGGTTCTTTTGGTAAATAGAGATCATGTATTAAAAGAATCACTTAATAAATTATTCCAATGATCTCCTTTATCCAGAAACTAGTTCTGCTTAATCAGGAACAAGATCTGTAGGTAATATTGCTGAGCCTAGGAAGTAACTCTGATTTAGATTTTCACAGTCAAAGCAATATAAAAACTAAAACAAAAACAAAATCAAACAAAATAATAACAACACTCTATTTCTTTTATTCTTTCACTGCCCCAAACATTATTCGTACAGGAATGAGCAAGACAGTATTTTAGTTGCTATTTTAGCCTATTTTGCTGACAAACCTGGTATAAGTTGGTGATTTATAAAGGTCAACCTAAAATATATGGAGATAATAACCCACCTATTGTGCAGAGTCAATATTAGTAATGTTTTCTCCACAACTAGTTAGTTCAAAAGGAAAATGAAATGAAGAATAGTTGGCATTTATTGAGCACTTTCTATGTGGCTCTTCTAGAGACTCTATATGGATAAATCCCTTTAATTCCCATCACAGCCCTATGAGGGAAGTATATTCCCCTTGTTTTATAGATGAGAAACTGAAGACTCATAGAGGTAACTCACCCAGAACCACATAACTGGTGTGTGGAATTCAAACCTAAACAGCCTCACCCTAGAATCTCACTCTTAACTATTATTCTGTACTGCTAGGAGTTATCTTCAAGAATGAGGATTACCTTCAGTGCAGAGGGGCCCATCCTAAAAACTTACCCCATTGGGGGTTGTGTCCCTGGCAAACATGGACCAGGTCTTCCACTTCATATCATGCCGGTACTGTTGGTGCACCTGTTCTCCCAGACCGTACACGTTAGCACTGGGCAGTCGGGTGGAGAGCTGCAGGAACTGATCGGCAAACAAGAGGGGTCCAATGCCTGAGTCCAGCCTAGACTCCAATGCAAAATGCAAGGACAAGCGGGCAAGTAGAGTGGAGAAGACACAACCTTTTAGAAAAGTGTCCCTTACATTTTAATGACTCATATCCCTTGCTTTAAGTGGCCCCATTTGCCGTCTGGTGATGTTTTCCCATGGACACCAAGAGATCAGGGCTTTTTCCCTTAGATACTCTACTACATGGCCAAAATACTATTATTACGTTATAATAGATGTTCCGTAAATAGTTACTGGTGGATATGTGGTTAGATGAATGGAGGAAAGGGAAAAATAAGGCGGAAAAAATGATCACACAGTAATAAAAATGAAAGAAAAAAGGACCCAGCCTAGTGCCTGGCCCATAATAATGCTTAGTAATAACCACAACAACAACAAAAGAAGAAGCAGGAGGAGGAGGAGGAAAGAGGAAGGCAGAAGAAAGTATACATTTGGAGAGTCTGGTCACCAACAGTGGGCTCAAAACCTTCAGGAGCATTGTTGCAATGCATGCACCCTTCCTTAGGCTTGCAGACCTCCCTCCCCCATGCCCTTCCTACTCAGATCCCTAGACAGGTTTTCAAAACTTACAGAACACGATTATTACTTCTTCTGATCACTTTGATGCTAAATGGCTGTTCAGAGACCATAACTTCATAGGTCAAGGGAGAAGCAGCATCTCCTTTGAAGGGTTGCACATGTTCATGAGGTACTTCGTACCTGTCCTTGCTCTGGTCAGTTAGCTGCCCAGGACATGAAGGGAAAGAAAGCCAAAATGAAAACTCCTCAGTATTTCCAAAATGGAAACCTCCCTACCAACAGCAGTGCTTCCCAATGACTAGGCTCATGGTACTGAACTTAGGCACTGATCCAAATGGCATGATGTCCAAGGTAGACATATCCATTATATTACCAAATTCAAATGTTTAACACTTGGACAGAAGTTAGTTTTTTGGTATAAATAGACATTGTAAGTCTACAGAGATGAACTAGCTCTAGAATTTTCAAAGCTGTGATCATTCTTTTTTCTTTTCCCTCCTGACTACATTTCACATGGTATCAGGGACAAATAAATAAAAGCCAAATTTCACCAGTTGACTCTATAATCTATATTCAGGAAATTATCACACTGAAGGAAGCCTACAGACGCCTTCAACATATAGGTACTAAGTAAGAATAATGTCCATAGAGAAAAATGCCTCTGTTAGCAACATTGTCAATCTTGAAGTAACTGCAGCCATCAGGTAGAGAACAAGCACTTTTCAAAAATATTTTTAAAGAATAAACAAACCACAACCTTAAAGTGGAAACGATTGGACGTCTGGTATTCTGCTGTGAGAAGGACATTGTTGACATCATTTCCAAATAAGGATGGAGAAGGCAACCTTTTCAACTGGGCTGTGAATCCTAGTATGTAGAGGGAAAAAGGTTTATATAGCTGGCTGTGTAAACTCGCAAGAAGTAGCCATATTTATGTCAAAGGGGCTGTGAAAAGCCTTTATTTCTCAAAAGAAGGGAAGAGATAGATGTCTACCCATCATTTGTTACTTTGGGCCAGATTGTAAAGCCAGGCACTGTCACTACCTTACCCATGCTTCTCGCTTACAAAGTCAGCTTGAAACCTCCCCCAAAAGGCTTAATTCTCATTCCATCAGTCCATCAGCCATTCTGCATTAACCACATACCCTTTACACTCTTAGACATTGAGATATACACACACACACACACACACACCACACACACATATATACGTTGTTCCTCCTCAGTTATTTTCATTTTACATTACAGGTGATCATATATGCTGATGCCATCTCCCATTTTCTGTGATAAGCCAGGTGAGAATTGAGACCGTATTACAAAAGACCATCAGGCCAAGACCCTTGGAGGGCAGCATGCCTCTTCCTTTATGCTAAGAGCTTCCCCAAAGTAGTCACCTTCTATTATCTCCCAGAATGTTCATTATTATCCTCTGCATCTTGGGGTGGGAGAAAGAAGAGGAGACATTTAGTCCATGAACACTGACATTGACTAGCTAACTTTCATAAAAATGTTTATGAAATTGGAATTGTTTCCATATCATCAAAATCACATCGTATTAGAGTTGTAAGTAGTCTCAGAGGTTACTAAGTTCAAATCCCTCTCTTTAAAAGTTAGAAACTTGGGGACCAAAGACATCATGATGTTTGTACAAGGTTACCAAGGGACATAAAGTAGAGCCAGGAATAGACCATGTGTCCTAACTCCCAAGACTGGATTTTTTTCCTTGATGCCAAAATAGATCCTAGCCCTGGCTGAAGAACAGTGCCCACCTTCTGTCATAGGTGGTGGTGTGTGATACTCTGCAGGCCACTAAGGCTTTCCTCTGCAGCAAACAGAGGGTCTGGAGCCCCCGCCTCATTGTCTGGCTTACCTGCATTTGTTTTGACAAGGTCACCCTCCATTTGATAACCATGACTTTTAGAATAGTAGCACCAGGGCACACTTATGGTCCCCTGAGGTCTCCAGCAGCACCCACGCTGATCACATGTGGCCTGAAATAAGAGATTAGTCGAATAATTCCATTTATTTGTAGAACATTATTATTTATAAATATATTTTGAGCTTGTGGTATCATTAACCCCATTTTATGATATTTAGAGAAACTGTGCTTTATCCCAGTCAATGCACAGCTTGTACTCAAAACTAATTTTTCTGCCCTATGTCCTACCCTGTTATTGTTATTTTATAATAATATAGGGACTGCAATGCAGTCCCATATCTGCCATCACAATAAAACTGGTAACTTTATTTAAATATCCTAAACTACAATATAGTTATATCACCAGTAACTTAAAATTACAAATGCAGCTTCACTTATATTGGTCTGGGTATTTAAAAAAAAAAAAAAAGGACTTTGCTTTATTCAGAAGCTTTGAAATCAGGTCAGTTTTGACTTTCAAATATGTCTATTATGTGTGTATGTGTGACGTATATGTGATAGATACATACATATATACGCAGTCTCTCAACTTCTCCCAAAGCAGAAAGTAATTGTTCCTTGAAACCCAAAGAAATTCTAATTTTTAGTTAAGAAAGGTGCCCGCTTTATATCACAATTAACGACAGAATCGAGTGGAGATTAAAATGAACACAATCCCTTTCTCACGTCAACTAATTTATTTGGCAGGGGCACCAGGGTAACTACAAAAAAGTACAAAGAAACCTCTTCCTCTTGAGTGTGGACTAGACCTAGTGACTTGTAACGAACAGAATAAAGCAAAAATAATGGGATGTTGCTTCTAAGATTAGAGTACAGAAAGATTATGTCTCCTGTCTGGCTTGCTCTCTTTCCCTTGCTCTACTAGAGCCCATGGCAAGGGACTAAGGGAGGTCTCTGGCCAGTGGCCTTCCAGGAACTGAGACTCTCATCCAACAATCCTGGAGGATCTCGATCCTGCTGACAATCATACGAATGAGCCTAAAAGGGATCATGCACAGTCCCAGCAGACGCCTTGATTGCAGTTTTCTAAAATACTTTGAGCCAAAATATACAGCTATATCAAAGCCAGATTTGTGACCATAAAAATATGTGAGAAAATTATGTTTGTTGTGTTAAGCCATGAAGTTTTGGGATAATCTATCACAAAGCAATAAATAACTACTACATCCTACTACATATTTTAGAGATGAAGAACCTGAGACAGGCAGAAGTTCACAGAGGTGAAATGATGGGCCAAATGTTACTCAGTTAGCTATTGGGAAGGCAAGCACCAAAACTTAGTTCTCTTGCTATCCACTGTCTTTTTCCTATACTCTGGGTTGAGTTTCGGTTAAGCACATTTTCAGGAGGACATGGCCTTGCTTTGCAAATGATAAGACAAAAAAAAAAAAAAATGGCTTAGGTATATGAACAATTGGATCTAAACACATGCTTATTTTTATGTGAATACTAATTTAAGGATGGAAAACTGTGTCCATCTGTGGACGACATGGCTGTGGGATTGGGCTGCACTGGGAAATCCACTTCAATCAACAGGTTTCGGGGTTTTTTTCCTTTCAAAACCCACTCAGATAAAACCTCGGTACATCAGGCAAAGAGAAAGGTGCTAAAAAAGGTGTTAAACAGATGGTTTCTGCATACTGCTCAGAGCTTAATAATTTCTTCATTGAACTGGAAGGGGCAAAGATCAAAGAGTGGCCAAAGCAGCCAGAAAAGTGAATAGTCTCTGTTGGCCAACTTGAAAATACCAGTTCCTGCAGTGGCCCTAAGCAGTCACGAGGAGTGGAAAGAGAAGCGTGGTGCACATAAACAGGAGAATAAAAAGATGTGAAACCTAGGAAAATCGCTGTAGAGAAAAGCTGTACAAAATGATGATGTGAACAGGACTGAAGGTGCATGAAGAGAAGAATTGGACCCAAGACACAAATGTCCCTTTAAGTTCAGGTGAGAATTTAAATTTAAGAGGAATTGCTGAAATAATATAGCATGAGTAACTTCCAATACAGTATTAAAAACTCAGGGGAAAAAATCCTCAATACAAAAAAACTAAGGAAAGAAGACATGGATATGGGGATGGGGTGGGGGGCAGGTAGGGAGCAGCATATAACGAAACAGAACATATGGGAAACACAAAATGAGACCTTAGAAAAAAATTTATCACGTCAATTATCACATGTCATCTGCCAATACTTTAGAGGTCACTATTCTAAAATCGTGGGAAGCACAGAGTTTAGTAGAGCTCCTGGCTCATGCTCAGAAGGCATTGATTTAATGGACAGATTGACGGAGCACACTGCCTCATTTCACTGACAAAGATTTGATAGTCCGCAAGGAAACAAGACTTAGCGATCAAATCACAGAGTTTTTCAGGAGCAAAGCCAGAACTAGAACCTTGTACTGGGGCTCCCCTAACACTCTGCTGCCCAAGGGCTACACTACCAGTTCAAGGCACAGAGCATAAACTTAAGTGTGTACGCAGGACCTGATAGCTCACCGCTCCTCCTAGCACTGTATCACGGCTCTTAACTAATGCTGTGTAAACACAGAGTAATTTTGAAGGTGGGGACTCATAATGATCTTTGCAAAATGCAATTTGCTTGCTGATATTCATAAAACTTGACCCATTAAACACTTATTGATAAGAAAACGGAATTTGCAAAAATATATCACAAGCCAATAAGTAAATAATAATTACCGAGTATGTCTGCTATAAAATATGACAAAATTTTCTGAATAAGAAATATGGTAACTTCTCAAATATCATCATAAAGATCATCATTAGTACTATTGTTAACCATAGAAAGGACTTACTGTAAACTGTTCTCAGCTTACCTATTCTACAAGTTAGTTAGGACATGCAGGTTTATTTTAAGCATGTAAACCTGCTCTCCCTTGTTTATATAATACATTCTTTTATTACTATTATGTTCAGTCAGCCAACATACAATACATTCCAATCCTGACAATCAATGAGTTTAAAATTACTGTCTACCAGCTCTTTCCTGAGCTGGGTATCTGGAATTGACTAAATCTCTCTGCTCCCAGCCATCAATGGGATCTTTCAACTCTGGAGTTGTGGGTAAAAGGTTCTGGGATTGTGGGTAGAAGGCCTTACAAGGAAGTAGAAACTGATATGCTCTTTCAGAATGGATAGGTTTTGGATAAGTATAGAGAGTTGTCTCTAAAATCTGTATGGAAGAATGGCCTATGTGCAGCTTGAGAGGCACAAAGGTTAAATAGGGTCTAAGATGACAGACTGAGTATTTGAACTTGACCCAATAAACAGTGATGAAGGCTATAAGTACTCAAGCTGGGTAGCAATACAATGAAAGTAAGATGTTCAAGAGGGCAGTTTCAATCCTGTGTGTAATGGAACAGGCAGGGAGAGATGGAATTCAGAAGAGGCACTGGGAATCTGTGGGAATAAGCCACCTGTGAGGTGGTGAAGGGCCAGCACGACCATGGTGAGAAGGGAAATGAAGTGCTTATTCTGGGAAACATTGTTAAGGAAAATGTTTAAAATACATGAAATATTGGCCAAAGGGCTTGAAGGAAAGAGGCAGGCAAGAGTTCTGCTGTTTCTGCCACTGAGATGAGAAGCATAACAGAAGTACGAACAGAATCTGATGGTTGAGGAGGAAAAGCAGATTTGATGAGGAGTGACAAGTTGAGGCGAGGTGATCATGGGACACCCACGTGAGATGCCCTGCAACCAGCTGCAAGCCTAAAACTAAAGATCAGGATAGAGATTTTGATAACTGAGTCATCCTTTTTTTTTTTCCCTGAGACTCATGGAAGAGACTCTTGGAGCTCATTCTCTCCCAAGATGTCTCTCAAGAGTATTCCATGTGGCTTTACAGATTCATAGGATTCCCTCCCATTGTTAGGAGTTAAAAACAATGGGATCTACAACAAAGAATTATCTGAAGGGAAATTTATACTGTTAGTTCTTTATAAGTAACCTTGGAGGAGAGGAAGAGATAGGAGTGATAAAATGGTACAGCAATGGCCTCAACACTGGAACATTCCACTAGCCTGGTATCATATTCATAATTTCTTCCCACTTCTCTACTCCACACAGCCGTCTATGTCTCTTTAACATGTACATTATATAAATATATCATTATCCATAGACTCAGCCTCTCAACAACAGTCTGGGACAGCATATAGCACACAGGATATTTAAAACATGCACCAAAATGCCTAAGATATACCTTCTATGAAAAAACAGGCCATTGAAAGTACTCCCAGTGCATTTCTCTCTGGCTGAGGTAAAGAGGAGCAGGCCAATGAATGAATGCCAAGGGTCATAAATTAATTCGGTTGGTACAACATATAAAAAAAAGGAAAGTTCAGGGCGCCTGGGTGTCTCAGTTGGTTAAGCGACTGCCTTCGGCTCAGGTCATGATCCTGGAGTCCCAGGATCGAGTCCCGCATCAGGTTCCCTGCTCAGCAGGGAGTCTGCTTCTCCCTCTGACCCTCCCCCCTCTCATGCTCTCTCTCTATCCAATTCTCTCTCTCAAATAAATAAATAAAAAAAAAAAAGGAAAGTTCATTTACTGAACTATAATCTTAATACCACAAAAATTATAAAAGGTCTTATAATAAAACCCCAAAGAAACATTACTGACACAATAATGACATCTGAACTTCAATAGTCAATATCAAGATGGGGTGTTGTAGGAGAATGAACAGACTGAGGATGCATTAGTCTTCTAGCTGGGCTTCGGAGCAATGGGGTTCCTAGCACACTTTGACAGGGGCAAGTGAATGGGTGTGGATCAACTTTCTGCAAATCTACATCCTGCCAAACATCCTGCTTGGGTGCAGGATATCTAGACCAAACATTCTGCTTAGGTGCAATATATCTAGACCACAACTTCCCTTTCCTATCAACAAAGCAGCACATTAATGGTCCTCTCTCATCAAGCTCTAATTTACCTTACCTCCTCAGGCATTATCTTCTCTCTGACATCCACCCTGTATCTTGGCCATATGGGACCATTTGATACGTCATGTGTGTGCCCCACAATTTCCTCACCCATCACTTTGTTTACAGACCTCTTCTATTTTGAATTCACTACTCAGCTGGACTTCAGTTGATGATCAAGAAATACTGCTGTAAATACCCAGATGTCTGCACTATCTTTAATCTGGTATTTTTATCTTCTTCCTTCCAAAACATGGCTCTTAAAACTTTGTCCTTATTTTAACATTAACAAAAGAAAGAACAAGAATTATATGATCCTCTCAATAGATGCAGAAAAAGCATTTGACAAAGTACAGCATCCTTTCTTGATCAAAACTCTTCAGAGTATAGGCATAGAGGGTACATACCTCAATATCATAAAAGCCATCTATGAAAAACCTACAGCGAATATCATTCTCAATGGGGAAAAACTGAGAGCTTTCCCCCTAAGGTCAGGAACGCGGCAGGGATGTCCACTATCACCACTGCTATTCAACATAGTATTGGAAGTCCTAGCCACAGCAATCAGACAACAAAAAGAAATCAAAGGCATCCAAATCGGCAAAGAAGAAGTCAAACTCTCACTCTTTGCAGATGATATGATACTTTATGTGGAAAATCCCAAAGACTCCACCCCAAAACTGCTAGAACTCATACAGGAATTCAGTCAAGTGGCAGGATATAAAATCAATGCACAGAAGTCAGTGGCATTCGTATACACCAACAACAAGACAGAAGAAAGAGAAATTAAGGAGTCGATCCCATTTACAATTGCACCCAAAACCATAAGATACCTAGGAATAAATCTAACCAAAGAGGCAAAGGATCTGTACTCAGGAAACTATAAAATACTCATGAAAGAAATTGAGGAAGACACAAAGAAATGGAAAAACGTTCCATGCTCATGGATTGGAAGAACAAATATTGTGAAGATGTCAATGCTACCTAGAGCAATCTACACATTCAATGCAATCCCCATCAAAATACCATCCACTTTTTTCAAAGAAATGGAACAAATAATCCTAAAATTTGTATGGAACCAGAAAAGACCCCGCATAGCCAGAGGAATGTTGAAAAAGAAAAGCAAAGCTGGCGGCATCACAATTCCGGACTTCAAGCTCTACTACAAAGCTGTCATCATCAAGACAGTATGGTACTGGCACAAAAACAGGCACATAGATCAATGGAACAGAATAAAGAGCCCAGAAATGGACCCTCAACTCTATGGTCAACTAATCTTTGACAAAGCAGGAAAGAATGTCCAATGCAAAAAAGACAGTCACTTCAACAAATGGTGTTGGGAAAATTGGACAGCCACATGCAGAAGAATGAAACTGGACCATTTCCTTACACCACACACAAAGATAGACTCCAAATGGTTGAAAGACCTCAATGTGAGACAGGAGTCCATCCAAATCCTAAAGGAGAACACAGGCAGCAACCTCTTCGACCTCAGCCGCAGCAACTTCTTCCCAGAAACATCGCCAAAGGCAAGGGAAGCAAGGGCAAAAATGAACTATTGGGACTTCATCAAGATAAAAAGCTTTTGCAAAGCAAAGGAAACAGTCAACAAAACCAAAAGACAACTGACAGAATGGGAGAAGATATTTGCAAATGACATATCAGATAAAGGGCTAGTATCCAAAATCTATAAAGAACTCATCAAACTCAACACCAAAAGAACAAAGAATCCAATCAAGAAATGGGCAGAAGACATGAACAGACATTTTTCCAAAGAAGACATCCAAATGGGCAACAGACACATGAAAAAGTGCTCAATATCACTTGGCATCAGGGAAATCCAAATCAAAACTTCAATGAGATACCACCTCACACCAGTCAGAATGGCTAAAATTAACAAGTCAGGAAATGACAGATGTTGGCGGGGATGCGGAGAAAGGGGAACCCTCCTAAACTGTTGGTGGGAATGCAAGCTGGTGCAGCCACTCTGGAAAACAGTATGGAGGTTCCTCAAAAAGTTGAAAATAGAGCTACCATATGATCCAGCAATTGCACTACTGGGTATTTACCCCAAAGATACAAAAGTAGGGATCCGAAAGGGTACGTGCACCCCGATGTTTATAGCAGCAATGTCCACAATAGCCAAACTGTGGAAAGAGCCAAGATGTCCATCAACAGATGAATGGATAAAGAAGATGTGGTATATATATATAATGGAATATTATGCAGCCATCAAAAGGAATGAGATCTTGCCATTTGCAACGACGTGGATGGAACTGGAGGGTATTATGCTGAGCAAAATAAGTCAAACAGAGAAAGACATGTATCATATGACCTCACTGATATGAGGAATTCTTAATCTCAGGAAACAAACTGAGGGTTGCTGGAGTGGGGGGTGGGGTGGGAAGGATGGGGTGACTGGGTGATAGACACTGGGGAGAGTATGTGCTCTGGTAAGCGCTGTGAATTGTGCAAGACTGTTGAATCTCAGATCTGTACCTCTGAAACAAATAATGCAATATATGTTAAGAAAGGGAAAAAAAAAAAGAAGAAGAAGAATGTAGCAGGAGGGGAAGATAGAAGGGGGGGAAATCGGAGGGGGAGACGAACCATGAGAGAGGATGGACTCTGAGAAACAAACTGAGGGTTCTAGAGGGGAGGGGTGTGGGAGGATGGGTTAGCATGGTGATGGGTATTGAGGAGGGCACGTTCTGCATGGAGTACTGGGTGTTATACACAAACAATGAATCATGGAACACTATATCTAAAACTAATGATGTAATGTATAGGGATTAACATAACAATAAAAAAATTTTAAAAAAAACTTTGTCCTTATTTTAAATAATGTTTTATGCATGTGTATTACTTTTCATTGTAGATCCTAGATAGCCTTTGGAAATCATGAAAGGAGAAAGGGAGACAGAGAAAAGGCAAGAAACAGAGGCAGTAACAGAGTCAGAGAGAACTAGTAACCAAGTAGTGTTGCCAGATAAAAGACAAATCCATTTTTAGTAGAAGTAAGTCCCAAATCTTGCATGGGACATTCTTATGCTAAAAACGTATTCATGATTTATCTGAAATTCATATTTAATTTAATCTGTCAACCCAAAGGAATTTTCTCACTCTTCCTCTCCCAAAGCTGCATTGACACACAAGCATGGATCCAGGATTCATTTGCCTGAGCCACAAAGAGCTGCAATGCAAACAGTTCTCCAGGAGTTATAAACAGAAAACAAACAAAACAACAGAAATTAACAACAACAACAAAAACTATCCAACAGCATAAACTCTTAAATGGAAACAGGATCCGTAATTCAAACCTTTGTTGGTGGCTGGTCGGGGATGCAGTTTATCCGTTCCACTTCACTTACTACTGGGCACATAGCAGGATCGGGGGTGGTACTTGCTGTCCCAGGATCGGGGGTAACTGTTGCCCCAGGATCTGGGATAATCCCAAAAACAAACATAAAATGACCATCAGACAGATCTAATATCACAAGCATTTAACATGATTGTCATAGTTCTCAACACCTCCAAGTATATGAAGTCAACTACCGATTGGGATTCACTTTAGAAAACCTCATTAGTTCTTGCTGACTGTACTTACCTCTGTGTATACTGAATCATCTCCTTCCACCACCAGCGAGGAGTTTGGCTCCACCATTAGATCAAAAGGTCACCACCAAGGTAAGAACCAAATCTACCTTCTCTAGTCCAGAGGTCAGCAAACTATAGCTCGTGGACCAACTCAGGTCACAGCCTGATTTTTAAATCAAGTATTGCTGGAGCACAGCCACACCCACTTTTTAATGTATTATCCATAGCTGTTTTTGTGCTACAATGGCAAAATTAATTAGTTATGACAGAGACCATACGGCCTGTCAAATCTGAAGTATTAAGTACCTGGTCCTTTACAGAAAAGTTTGCAGACTACTCTGATCCTTTACTTCCACCCCCAGCAGCTGGTTCACAATATGTTTGTGCACAGAACATGGGCGGTGTATGTTTTCTCAGTTGCAGTTGTTCCATGAACAGGCCTTCCCTCAACAAGGAACACTTCTGAGTGATGACATTCTTATGTAAATATAAAGTCTCATATGACAAAAATGTAAAGGAAGGCCACCAATCTAAAAATTGGCAGTTAGGATCTGCCCAAAGGCCTTGATTCAGATTTTAAAATCAGTCAAATGAAAGACACATTTATTGCATTCTAAAATAAGGAAGTGAGATTTCTTTAAGTCACTCTGCAATAAGTTAATAAGGACATTAAGAACAATGAGGCTTTTAATTAGTTTCATTTCTGTTCCAATTCAAAAGTGGTGGATTGAGAGAGCTCCATATTTGTGCCACTTTCTGCATAAGGGTTTTAGTTCCATCTTCAAAGTCATGGAATTTTAAGAGTTAAACAATCTTTGAGATTACTTGATCTAACTCCCCGCAAAAGTAAAAATTGTCAGGGCTGGGACAGAGGGAATGGGAGCAGAGAAGTCTTCTTCTAGCCACAGACTGACCCTTCATCACTTGGTTCATAGAAACTCTTCCTAGATGAACCAGGTAAGAAATCAGGGATAACTCAACACAATCCAGCCCCTCTTTCAGAATAAGACAGTTCAATAAACGTTTAATTAAATAACTCTGGTAGTTGTTACTTTTTTTTTTTTTAAAGATTTTTTATTTTTTATTTGACAGAGAGAGAGAGAGCACAAGCAGGGGGAGCAGCAGGCAGAGGGAGAGGGAGAAGCAGGCTCCGTGCTCAGCAGGAAGCCCGATGCGGGGCTCGATCTCAGGACCCTGGGATCATGAAGTGAGCCGAAGGCAAACGCCCAACCGTCTGAGCTACCCAGGTGCCCCTAGTTGTTACTTTTTAAAGAATCAGAACTTTGGCCTAAAATACTTTGATTATATACTTACTCGATTGCCTTGCATATAAGGGGTAATTGGTTAATAAAGGTTAATAATATTGTTAATGAAATGAGAATTATTCAATGCAATTCAGCAAATTTATTTCAAGGGTCAGTTGTGGAATCCTGCACTGTGCTAACTGGGAAATAAAAGTATCAGCTTAGGCCTACAGTGACTACCTAGTGAGCTGTCACAGTTCCAGTCAGGGGTTCACAGACACACATGTAATTCTCCCCTCCCCCATACACACACGCACTCACAACAATGGACAAGAGAACATCACGTCCCTGCCACTCATGAGGTTTCTGCTCTGGGAAGAGCAACACATGGTGGGTGAACGTCAGAGTTCCTTGTTACCTTGTGATTCCAAAGAATCTTTAGCTGAAAGCACAAACAGAGGAATAGTGATGATAAACACCATAAGCAGAAGAACACTGAGCATAAGCTCCAAAGTCGTGAAATCTTTCAACTTCTTTCTTGCCATCTGCAAATAAAGGAAAACAATTTTAGATTTGAGTTTTATTTAATTTATAGCTAGTAATTTTCGAATGGACAAGCTCAAATGTCACATAAGTAAAATGAATAACAATCCTTCATGTACATACCCATCAGCTGGATTAAAAAATTATCAACTCATGACCAATCTCATTTTTTCTTTATTCTACTTACTTCTCTCCCTAACCTTGGATTATTTTGAAGCAAATCTCAGATACCTTTTCATCTGAAAATATCGAAGTATCGGTGCACCTGACTGGCTCAGTCAGTACAGCAGGTGACTCTTGATCTCAGGATTGTGAGTTTGAGTCCCACGATGTAGATGTAGAGAGATTACTTTATTCTTTTTATTTAAATTCAATTATTCAACATATAGTACTTCATTAGTTTCAGATGCAGTGTTCAATAATTTACCAGTTGCATATAACACCCAGTGTTCATCACATCACGTGTCCTAATTAATGCCCATCACCCAGTTACCCCACCCTCCCACCCATCTCCCCTCCAGCAACGCTCAGTTTGTTTCCTAGAGTTAAGAGTCTTTCATGGTTTTTCTCCCCTCTGATGACTCCCCATTCAGTTTTCCCTCCTTTTCCCTATGATCCTCTGTGCTGTTTCCTATATTCCCCATATGAGTGAAACCACCTGATAATTGTCTTTCTCTGATTGATTTATTTTACTCAGCATAATACCTTCCAGTTCCATCATGTCAACGTAAATGGTAGGTATTCATCCTTTCCGATGGCTGAGTAATATTCCATAGTATATATATACCACGTTATACTTTAAAACTTTTTTTAATATTTGAGTATTAAAAAAGTAAACTTCATGAAAGCCAAACAAAATATTGTTAGAATAGCAAAAATATTTTTAAATAATTCCTTAATCATCAAATATCTAGTCAATGTTGAAATTTCTCTTATTGTCTGATAAATATTTTATAATTTGTTCTACTTTTATCAGGATGCAAGCAAGATTTATATATTATAATTGGTTTGTGTCTGTTAAGCTTTTTTTGTTGTTGTTTAGAGAGAGAGAGCCCAGAGTGGGAGGAGGGGCAGAGAGAGAATAGGGAGAGAATCTTAAGCAGGCTCCATGCCCAGCACAGAGCCCAAGAGGGGGCTCAGTCTCACAACCCTGAGATCATGACCTGAGCCAAAATCAAGAGTTGGATGTTTAACTGACTGAGCCACTTACCCCTGGCTCAGGCACCCCTGTTAAGCTTTTTTTAATCAATAGGTTTGTTCTGTAGATTTCCCCATAATCTGGATTTTGTCAATTGCATCTGTGGATATACTTACATGTTTCTCTACCCTTATGTTTCCTGTAAATTTAATGATCAGATCTAGAGTTTTGACAGATGCAGGTTTGATGTGTATAGTTGGTGTACAGTCTTCCAGCAGAAGACACATAAAATATGGCAGATTCTCCTTTTTTCATATTAATAGCCATTGGTGAGCATTTCTTAGGTCCATTATTCCATTAGTTGTGACAGTGATACTGTAATTCTACCATTCTTTATATGCTGGATGAAATATTACTATAGAGAGAAATTTCCCCTCATCTATTATTTGGATCATAAAGGTACAGTTCATATAGGAGAGGTAGGATAAATGTTTGACTCTATTTTCTGGGTTTCAAAATAAGGAGTGGTTGCCCCAGCATCCTCCAAAGAGGTCCAGTGAGAATATCTGTACAATATCTTTGTGAAGTTATGGATTTAAACACATCTTATCTGTTCTAATCCATTGATATTATTATTATTAATGCTCATTTTGCCTTATCTGTACTTGTGGGAGTCTCTTCAAGTTGGTTCCTGGTAGTCTTTGATAGTTTCCTTGCTCTCTGTTATAACATGATGACCTAGGCTCATTTTGCACATTTCCTGCCTCCAGTCTCAAATCAAACATCTCTAAGGAGGCTTTGTTTTTTTCAGTGGGAAAAATATTTAGAAACCACAGTTTCAATGAGATCTGGTGAATTCTACAACTAAAGGTACCTGATGGATCATCCTGACCAACTGGCTACCTTTGGAGTCCCAGGGAGAATTGTCAATTAAAAAAAAAAAATACAGAAATAACACATTTACCTAAGTTAGAATTGTTATAAATCCTAGCTGGGGATTAAAATATTTTGCCAAGAAGTTTAAATCAGATGTTCAGCAGTCATCTGCTGTCTCAACCTAAGTGAAACCAAATCTCTGGGGTTAAGGCTTGGATATCTGATTTTTTAAATTTTATTTTATTATGTTATGTTAATCACCATACATTACATCATTAGTTTTTGATGTAGTGTTCCATGATTCATTGTTTGCGTATAACACCCAGTGCTTCATTCAATACATGCCCTCTTTAATACCCATCACCAGGCTAAGCCATCCCCCCACCCCACCCCCTCTAGAACCCTCAGTTTGTTTCTCAGAGTACATAGTCTCTCATGGTTCGTCTCCCCCCTCCGATTTCAACCCCTTCATTTAGCTTAATGATGCCACCATCATTTTCTTTGTGCTCTATGATGGGGAAAATGTTGGGAAGAACTCTACAATGCTTCAGTGGATGCCCCCTGGCAAGTGCTCTAAATGAGTATTTGCTGATTTGGAAGCAAGACTGACTGGAAACACCATCATGATATGCTCTGTGTCACAGATGCACTTCAGGGAACCTGGTCCTCTTTCCCAAGGAGTATGAGAGAGATGAAACAGGAAGTAGTATGCCTTCATCCCAGCAATCTCACCAATAATCACAGGAGTCCAAGTGAGAAAAAGAAAAAGAAAAAAATTTGATATAAAAAATAATATAAATTAGAACACAGTTATTTATTTTACAAAAGGATCCAAGTCAAGATTTCTTTTAATCAACCATTTTTGAAGTATGAAGGAGAGGTAATCAATATCTCTAGGGTTTGGTTTGGTTTTTTTCAGAATCCACTTTCTGGAAAACAGTGCTCTTCACAGCCCCTTTATTAAGCCCAACCATAGCTAAACACTGGTTCACATCCCTCTGCTGTTCTGCCTTCCCCTACTCCTAGCTCAAGGCCCAGTGGTCTCTCTGAGCAGAACTGCCCCCAACTCCACTACAGACCCCTGTGAGATAGTCTCTGCTCTGCTATACCCAGCACAATGGTCATGTCTGTTTTTCTTTTTCCATTTTGTTACAGACTCATTTCATTTGGTACATCTTTATAAGACTGTCAATGGAAGTTTAGAAAAGAAAACAGGTGAAGTCCTATGATCTGTCTCCCATCTTGAATCTTTCTGGGTAGGTTTTAAAACTTCCCCAGATGACTTTGATATTCAGTTCCCTCCATTCCTATTTGAAAATCGTTTTGGGAATTTTGAGTTCATCAGTGGATTTAATAATATTGCATGACACTATCCTGTAGGGTGGGAGTGGAAATGGCAGGTGTAAATTGAGGACAGTGAAAAATAGGACAAATACTAAGTAGGAGACAGTAACAACTAAAACCAAATAACATATTTGGAAGGAGTAGTAGTGGATGGGCAGCCCCTTGTGAAATTATCAAGCCCATCAAAGCACCCCTCCCAGCACCTCCAGTATGTCAATCCACCCTCTGTACTCCCAGCTCATTTGTGGTCAAGTGGATAAGTTTTTTAAGGCTTTTTCCCAAAATGCATATCTACTTCCATAGGTTTGCAATACCCCTTTTCTCTCTCAAATTGTGAGCTCCCGAGGTATAAAAATTATGCCTGCTTCTTTTTATTTCCTTCCTAAGTATCTACTAGTAGAATCTGTATAATCAATAATTATTGATCAATAATATTTTACTCCCTGGTCAATTACTGTGCTAAACATTTCATTAGTAATTTCCTGCTGCATCTTATCCCCAAGCTCTCCTTCTCAGAACAGAGAGCTTGCTAAATAGGGCACAAAAAGACTTGCACTTGACTCCCTGCCCTACCATTTCTTGCTGTGGTAGCCAAAAGAATTTTCCTAATACTCATAAGTCTTGGTTTTCTTATCTGTAAAAATGAAACTAACAATACCTATTGTATTACCTATCATCACCTTCTTATTGTGAAAATCAAATAAGAATATTTTTTTAAGATTTATTTATTTACTTGAGAGAGTAAGAGCTCACGTGCATGAGCAAGTGAGGGGAGGGGCAGAGGGAGAGAAGCAGCCTCCCCACTGAGGGTAGAGCCCAACACAGGGCTCAATCTCACACCCCCGAGATCATGACCTGAGCTGAAATCAAGAGTCAGACGCTCAACCAACCAAGCCACCCAGGCGCCCCTCAAATAAAAACACTTTAAATTACAAGGCATTACATGCCATTGCATATGATCCTCATGACAACCCCACATTATTTACTGCTACACCCCACTTTCAGATGAGAAAATTAAGATTTCAGCAAGGTCAAAAAACTTGCCTGGTGTCACACCGCTGATAAGAAGCAAAGCCACAATTTCAACACCTGGCCCTTGGACTCCACAGCCAAAACTTTCAACCATTACTCTGTATTCTATGTTATAATGTCCCATATTGTACATCAGCTTAGGCTTTTTGTGAGATTGTGGTTTTATTGGATAGTATCTGGCTCATTAACCAAGTACTCAGAAGCGTGGTCCATGGCTAAGCACTTGGATGCATTATTTCCATTAGTCCTCACAACCACCTTATGAGGAGGGACTGTTGTTATCCCCATTCTACAAATAGTTAACTGGGCGTGATAGAAGCTGGGGTGCCCACGGTCCAGCGCTCAGAGCCAAGCTTCCAACCAGGCAGTGTGAATCCAAAGCCAGCTTCCACAATGTGATGCAAACACAGGAAACTTCTCTATTTATGAATAATTAAGGCTGCTAAATTAAGACAAGGTAGGATGTATAGGAGATGTCTGTGTCCTTCCAGAGACAACCATGGGATTGGAAGGCTTTTGGAAAGAAAAGGAAACAAATATTCAGCAACAGTTCAGTCCCCACAGCACCTGGTAGATTCAAAAGTGCTTTTGTAGGCATCCATAGAAGTCATTTAGCTTTTAGCTTATGGCCCACGGCACTGTGTTAAATTCTCTGTGAGACCAAAGAGAATGAGCTGCTGATGCATACTTTCCATGTTTATTCATCATCTAGTTATCTATGTTCTGTCTTTGGGCAGAGTAATAAATAAACTGTATAAACTGCAATCAGTTTATTTATTACTTATCAATTATATATTAAGCTCCCACAATGTGCCAAGCACTCTTCTAGGAGCTGGTTCTACAACAAACAAAACATAAAAATTCTTGCCGTCATGGGACTTATGTTCTCATAGTTAGAAAAAAGACACAATAAACAAAATAAGTACATCTGTGATGGGTTGATTGTGGTAAGTACTATGGAAAAAAATAAATAAATGGGGTGGGGGGATGAGGAATGTGGGGGTGAGGGATGCACTTTCAATTAGACTGGTCAGGGCAAAGCTCACTTGGAAGGTTCAAATTATTTCTGTACATAAACTGTGCTGACTCCAACAGTAATTTTTTCCTCTTGAATTAAAATGGTGGGGCGCCTGGGTGGCTCAGTCGTTAAGTGTCTGCCTTCGACTCAGGTCATGATCCCAGAGTCCTGGGATCGAGCCCCGCATCAGGCTCCCTGCACCGCGGGGAGCCTGCTTCTCCCTCTCCCACTCCCCCTGCTTGTGTTACCTCTCTCGCTGTGTCTCTGTCAAATAAATAAATAAAAAATCTTTAAAAATAAATAAATAAAATGGTTATATGAATAGTTACCAAAGGGCATTTTCCTGGTACTGTTAGAACTGTTTAGGCAAAAAGGATAGATAAATCAGGTAGCAGCCCAAATTATTGAAATAGCTATCTGAATTAATTTAGAAAAACTGGATAATCAATCGTCATATTTTCTAAATATAATGTCTGTATTTGCATAGGATCATATGATCAGTGTCTGACTTGCATATGATGATCTAAGCCTTTCTTCTAAAAATCCTTTGATAACATAAGGCAAGAGATCTAGTGGAAAAGAGAGGGTTAGTTTTACAGAGACTGGGAATAACTCGCAAGAAGGAGTCCAGCAAGTCATGCTACTCCTCAGAAATCCTGGGCAAAACTTACTGGGTTGGTTCATTGTCTCCCACCTACTGTCTAACCCCTCCAGGCCTCAGTTTCCTCCCCTGAACCACAAAGGGATCATCTCTAGAAGACAGCTATGGATGACTGTGAGCCCAACACCAGGGTGAGCAAAGGCTTCCTCATCACCTTCTGCAGCTAACTCCCGAAGTAACTTTAAATGGAAAATTTCTTCTTCTAAGTCCATCTACTCATGAGTATTCCATGCTTATGGAGCAGTTTGTAAAGTAAATTTATTAGCTCATCGAAACTCATTTGCAAGGGAATGGTTAACAACAAAAAAATCCCTGACTTCATGTGTAAATGTGAGTGAAACAGTGATGAGCTATCATAAAACCGGACTACAGGATAGAGTGTCCTTCCACTTCATTTGGTCTCTCATACACTTTGGCCCTACCCAGCACAACAAACCAAAGACCCACCCCCACTCCCACCCCATGGCTCCCCCTTTTGCATCACCACCACTCCTAAACCCCTATTTCCTGAATTGTCTGAATTTTTTTAACAAAACTAAGAAACAAAAACAAAACAAAGAAACAAAAACCCCAAAGACCCCCTTCCCTCTCACTCCCTCCCTGCCCAGCACATGGGTACTCACTGTTCTGTAACATGACATCCGAGCAATAGCCAGTTTGGAGAGTAGGAGGTCCCTTTGCCACATGAAAGCTACTATTCAGACCCTTGGTAGCCTATTCGAATGAGACCATGGCATTGATCTTGGTCTCCTTCTCTTTCCCCAACAGAAACTCTTCCTTTCCACCTCAGTGCCAGAAAATGCCCACTTGTATCTAGATAGACTTTAGCAACTAGTGAGGACCTAACTTTCTTTAAGTTTTACCAGAGAGGGGCCAGCAACAAGCCACTGCCTTCCCCCTTCCCCTGGGCACTTCAGGTCTATTTCACACATGAGGGCCAGTCCAGGTCCTGCACCTTTCCCTGCACACCCTCCTCCTCAGACTCCACCTGAACTCTCTCCCATGCCCCACAGCCCCCGGCACCCAATGCGTGCACACACCTGAGACTCTTCCCTAGAAAATAATTCTTTATCTGATCACCCAACTCATAGGGCTAGTAATAGATTTCTCAATTTCCTGACCACAGTGGATTCTCTAATTACTACCCCGCAATCACAACCCCACATACTTTCAGAAGGAATGTGCCCACAGGTTCTATTCTAACCCCTCTGCCTCCCTTCTCCCACCTCACCTCTGAATCAGAAAGAATTGCTACCCTGAATATTAACTCTTTCATTATCCTCCCCATCGCACACACACAAAGGTTTAGCTACAGCTGGGCTTATAGACCCAGCCTTGGTATAGAGGCGTGAGCACACACACACCAAAAAATAAATGAATTGAATCTTGTTTTATGTGTATATTTGTGAAATTATGTGTGCTGTTGTTTAGTTTTGTGTTTAACCAATTTCAAGGACATTCTACTAATGGAGATCGGCGCCAGTCCACACACACTTGCGCACACAAATCTACAGCCATAAATGAACACCCGGTTCACAAACATACCTCACCACCTCCTGCCGCTGTCCCCGCTCTCACTGAAGGATGGACTAGGAAGCAAAGCAAGGAGCACAGTCCACAGAGGGCAGCCACAGCCCTGGCAAGCTGTTACCATGTTATCGTTAATGGGTTTCAAATGCAAATGACTGCCCAGATTTCATTCTCCAGATCAGATCTGCTAGTTAATTAGTAATCATGGTCTTCTTCCGAGAATATCCCTAAGAACCTGGAGAAGGAAGTGACCATCCTGACTCCCTCTGACCCCTCCAGGTGCTGAATGTACCTTCAGCAGTGATCACACTCAGGTGCCTGGCAAAGGAACACAGACTGACTCAAGGTGTAGATGATAAAGAGCAAAAAATAAACCATCCCAGGGTCCCGTTGACATTTACTAGCACAATCTGCTGGTTTGTGTTTGAAGGAAATAATTTTGAAAATATTTTCAGAGTAGTTTTCTTCTTTCCTTGTCTCTAGGAGAGCGGTCCCCAAGCATTTTTGTGTGGTGGAGACCCTTTGGCAGTCTGGTGCCTCTTATGGACCTCTCTTAGAATTACATTTTTAGGGGCGCCTGGGTGGCTCAGTCATTAAGCGTCTGCCTTCGGCTCAGGTCTCGATCTCAGGGTCCTGGGATCCAGCCCCACGTCAGGCTCCCTGCTCAGCGAGGAGCCTGCTTCTCCCTCTCCCTCTGCTGGACCCCCTGCTTGTGTGTGTGTCTGTCTGTCTCTCTCTGTCAAATAAATAAATAAAAATCTAAAAAAAAAAAAAAAATTACATTTTTAAATGCATGAGACAAAATACTTAAGGATACAAAAGACCCTGAAACTAATAATACATTACATGTTAATTAACTGAATTTAAATAAAAAAATTTTTAAAGATTTAAAAAGGATACAGAGGAAACTAATTCCAATGAATTAGTTACCAGAATATTTTTAATTGCAACATAGTAATGCATGTGTTTCTTTAGTGATGTATTAGCCAACAAATCTAGCAACAGGTCTAACAGCTCCTGCAATCTCGAAATAGTAATAAGTAGAAATAGTATCTTGAGATTATCTTCAAAATATGATACAAAAGTAACCGTGGCTTCTCTTGGAACCAAATTCTTAGGTACTTCTAACACTCCTGAGGTTTGTGATCTCACTTTATACTTAAAAGACAGGCCACATTTCAGCTGGATTTTAGCAAAGAAAAAATACATATATCTTGTCCCTTGCAAGTTCACTTGCTTTCTGTCTTCTGTGTCTACTTGGGAGCCATGGAGGCCGTGCAGATATCAGAACCAGCAACGTGATGACAATACGTCCTCCTCCCCGCTCCCTAGATATCACCCTTACTTAGACTTTCATGACCCCCTGTCCCTGCTTCCAACCCCTGAAAACACAACTCTGACCACTTCTTTAACACAAGTCAATTCAATATATAGGTGTATGTGTACTATAAGCAAGCATTGTCAGAAAAGCAATAACAGCAACATCTACAGCGTGCTTCCTACGGCCTGTGCATTAGGCTAAATGACTCACATGCATGATTCCATTTCCTCCTCATCACCACACTGTGAGGTAGCAACCGTCACCCCCATTTCGCAGACTAGAAACCCTGGACACAAAAAGCAACTTGCCCGAGCGAGGTTCTATAACTAGGAAGAGGTGAAACCAGAATGCAAACTCAGGCAGTGTGGTGAAACCTGCACTTGAACATGAATGTGAGCGGTGCTTCTATAACCTCATGTTCAAGAGAAGGTAGAAGTGCAGTGACTGCCATGCAGAAGACAAGATGGCACTGACTAATGCAAAGACCACAACTGGGAGGGACAAGAAAGAAACCAAAGGCATGGATAGATGGGAGTGGGCAGAGAAGAAGGAAAGACATTGTGAGCCAAGGGATCAGCATACACAAGGCTCAGAGGTTAGAGAGAATGCGATCTGTTTTAGAAACTGCAGTGAAAAGATAGAGACAAGGGAGATGGTTGTGGGAAAGTCAGGGACACTTTTGGCAAAGCACACTGGAGGCCCATCGTGGAGACTCTAGCCAACAGGGAACCATCACAGATAAGAAACTGCCCAGAGCAGTCATAAGTGTGAAATCGATTTCTGAGCTCTCTGCCCAGGACTCAGAATGCTGGAGTATCTGTCTCTTTAATTCTTTAATCAGAATATTTAGTCTCCCCACACCTCCACACAGAACAAGTGCCAATCAGTAGGGAACTCTGGAAGCTGTACAAGCTGTCTGTCCATTGGAGTGATACAAAAGTGGGGCACTCTGCCACCCTGAGATCTCCATAGGCAGCCCCTAAAGATCAAGAGAGCAGTGCATCACCTCGCCAGTACTGATGAGAACATCTGCTGACCTTCCCTAAACAACGCTTGATTCTGGCTTCTGTTCTAAACCCGGAAACAGCCACAGTCTGTTTTTCGGGAAAAATCTCAAATTCTTCTTTCTCGTGAAGGCTGTTTTATCATTCTTGATTCTACCATTCCAATATTTTTTTCATTATTCACCAAAAAGCTTGGCTCACTGCCGTTTCTGCATATTCGGCGCAGCCTCCACCTGAAATGTCTATGTCCTCTGTCTTCCTATGTAAACCCCTCTCTTATTGCAAAGCCAAGTTTAAACTCACTTTGCCATGAAATTTCTCTAAACACTCAATTAATGTTGATGCTTCCCCTTTTCTGAACTACTAAAGTAACAGTACTTTCAAGAAGATATGGTTCTACTTTATAGATGTGCATAAAAGTTCTCCGAGGACTGCTAGCCACTCATCAAGTCCCTGCTGGCTGAGTTCCCTCAAACGCTCCAGCAGGGCCAGACCCAGGTGAGGAGCCCTTTCTGACTGCTGAGCTGAGAGGGGATGGCTGAGCACCAGTGTGTGTCTCCATCCTCTTAGCACTGAACACATTATTGGATTTTCCCTTCCTGGAATAAAATTCTACAGAAAACAAGATGCACATCTGCTTGTATTCTACTGGTGGTAGACTCCGGGTGGATAAGATAACCCTGACGGTATCCTCTATAGCCTATTAATCTGAAACAGTTGAATACAATGTTGGAATCAAGATAAGGCATCTCTTGGAGATGTGTTTCCATGCGAAACCTTCAGGTGGTGGTTTATGATCCCCCATTTGGTGTCATAGAAAGAGCATGGTGTTTGGAATCAAACTAGCCTGGGCTTGAACATCAGAGTCTCTACTTACTTGCTACAGACTTGGGCAGTCATTTAAATTTTCTGAAGCTTAGTTGCCTTCTCTGTAAATTAGAGATGATAATATGCACGACATAATATTATTTGGAGCCCAAGCTGAGTTGGTAAGTGCCTGACATCCAGGGTCAGTTTTCCAGGCTCTCCCTAACTGGTCTTTTCTGAAAATAAAGTCAAATAAAACCCAGCAAGCAGTGGCACTGGCTTAAATTCTGTTTAGAACTCTTCCTCTTATTCATCAACCACCTGGAAGAGCCTCACTAGAGGGTGGGGCTGGAGGCAGTGAACTCTTTCCTACATAGACCACTGACAGACAGCAGAGAGCAGTTTGCCTGCCACACCGAACTGATTCCCCAGGCCAGTGGGGGAAAGCCAGCTCCAGCCCAGAACCTTGTTCTGCAGGACGACACCCTCCCCTGCATGCACACATGCGCACAAGCACACTAAGGCACTCACACTCATAAGCTACATGCCGTCTACACCCTTCCTGTCACAAATCACCTCTCACAGTCGCCACAACCCACAAACTTTTAAGTTGTACCTCTTTCTTCTTATTGCAGCTGAGTTGTTTTCCTTCTTTTGTTCCAAGTGTAAGCTCTTCACAACAGAGGCTACCTGGAAAGGGGAAAGAGGAGTTGCTTGGGGTAGGAGTAATTTCTCTGCCCAGAAGCGTTCAGAGGAAAGGTTGGGGGTGGGAGGGGGAATACGATCTACCCGTACTGAGCATTACAGCATTTCCTTCCCTGGGGAAATATCTATTATTCAGCAATTTGACGCTGCCCTGCGTCCCTTCCTACCTCTTACCCCACAGACAGCAACTCGTGCACACACAGGTGTGGGTCCACGGAGAGAGTTCTTGGGGATAATACATTACCTAGTATTCACGTGTCAGTCATAAAGCGTCAATTGCATCACACTTTGTAGCTCTCAGAGCACTTTAACCTGTACTATTTCTTTAATCACTTCTCATAGGGCAGGTATTTTATCCCCAGGTAAAATTGAGGAAACAGAAACTAAGAAAGATGACTTGCTTTATAAAGGTCACTTGAGTCTTTTAATTTCTTTTTTTTTAATATTTATTTATTTATTTTATTATGTTATGTTAATCACCATACATTACATCATTAGTTTTTGATGTAGTGTTCCATGATTCATTGTTTGCATATAACAACCAGTGCTCCATTCAATACGTGCCCTCTTTAATACCCATCACCAGGCTAACCCATCCCCCCACCCCCTCCCCTCTAGAACTCTCAGATTGTTTCTCAGAGTCCATAGTCTCTCATGGTTCGTCTCCCCCTCTGAATCTCCCCCTTCATTTTTCCCTTCCTGCTATCTTTTTCTTTTTTTTTCTTTAACATATACTGTATTATTTGTTTCAGAGGTACAGGTCTGTGATTCAACAGTCTTACACAATTCACAGTGCTCACCATAGCACATACCCTCCCCAATGTCTATCACCCAGGCACCCCATCCCTCCCACCCCCTACCACTCCAGCAACCCTCAGTTTGTTTCCTGAGATTAAGAATTCCTCATATCAGTGAGGTCATATGATACATGTCTTTCTCTGTTTGACTTATTTCGCTCAGCATAATACCCTCCAGTTCCATCCATGTCATTGCAAATGGCAGGATTTCATCCTTTTGATGGCTGCATAATATTCCATTGTATATATATACCACTTCTTTATCCATTCATCTGTTGATGGACATCTTGGCTCTTTCCATAGTTTGGCTATTGTGGACATTGCTGCTATAAACATCGGGGTGCACATACCCCTTCGGATCCCTATATTTGTATCTTTGCGGTAAATACCCAGTAGTGCAATTGCTGGATCATATGGTAGCTCTATTTTCAACTTTTTGAGGAACCTCCATACTGTTTTCCAGAGTGGCTGCACCAGCTTGCATTCCCACCAACACTGTAGGAGGGTTCCCCTTTCTCCGCATACCTGCCAACATCTGTCATTTCCTGACTTGTTAATTTTAGCCATTCTGACTGGTGTGAGGTGGTATCTCATTGAAGTTTTGATTTGGATTTCCCTGATGCCAAGTGATATTGAGCACTTTTTCATGTGTCTTTTGGCCATTTGGATGTCTTCTTTGGGAAAATGTCTGTTCATGTCTTCTGCCCATTTCTTGATTGGATCATTTGTTCTTTGGGTGTTGAGCTTAAGAAGTTCTTTATAGATTTTGGATACTAGCCCTTTATCTGATATGTCATTTGCAAATATCTTCTCCCATTCTGTCCATTGTCTTTTGGTTTTGTTGACTGTTTCTTTTGCTGTGCAAAAGCTTTTTATCTTGATGAAGTCCCAATAGTTCATTTTTGCCCTTGCTTCCCTTGCCTTTGGCAATGTTTCTAGGAGAAGTTCCTGCAGCTGAGGTTGAAGAGGTTGCTGCCTGTGTTCTCCTTTAGGATTTTGATGGACTCCTGTCTCACATTGAGGTCTTTCAACCATTTGGAGTCTATTTTTGTGTGTGGTGTAAGGAAATGGTCCAGTTTCATTCCTCTGCATGTGGCTGTCCAATTTTCCCAACACCATTTGTTGAAGAGACTGTCTTTTTTCCATTGGACATTCTTTCCTGCTTTGTCGAAGATTAGTTGACCATCGAGTTAAGGATCCATTTCTGGGCTCTATATTCTGTTCCATTGATTTATGTGTCTGTTTTTGTGCCAGTACCATACTGTCTTGATGATGACAGCTTTGTAGTAGAGCTGGAAGTCCGGAATTGTGATGCCGCCAGGTTTGCTTTTCTTTTTCAACATTTTCTGGCTATTCAGGGTCTTTTCTTGTTCCATACAAATTTTAGGATTATTTGTTCTATTTCTTTGAAAAAAGTGGATGGTATTTTGATGGGGATTGCATTGAATGTGTAGATTGCTCTAATTAGCATTGACATCTTCACAATATTTGTTCTTCTAATCCATGAGCATGGAACGTTTTTCCATTTCTTTGTGTCTTCCTCAATTTCTTTCATGAGTATTTTATAGTTTTCAGAGTACAGATTCTTTGCCTCTTTGGTTTGATTTATTCCTAGGTATCTTATGGTTTTGGGTGCAATTGTAAAGGGGATCGACTCCTTAATTTCTCTTTCTTCTGTCTTGTTGTCGGTGTATAGGAACGCCACTGAAATAAAAATGGGAGGAAAACTTCCAAACTCGTTTTATGAGGCCACCATTACCTTGATCTCAAAACCAGACAAAGACCCCATCAAAAAGGAGAATTACAGACCAATATCCTTGATTAACATAGATGCAAAAATTCTCACCAAAATACTAGCCAATAGAATCCAACAGTACATTAAAAGGATTATTCACCACGACCAAGTGGGATTTATCCCTGGGCTGCAAGGTTGGTTCAACATCTGCAAATCAATCAATGTGATACAATACATTAGTAAAAGAAAGAGCAAGAACCATATGATCCTCTCAATAGATGCAGAAAAAGCACTTGACAAAGTACAGCATCCTTTCTGATCAAAACTCTTCAGAGTATAGGGATCGAGGGTACATACCTCAATATCATAAAAGCCATCTATGAAAAACCCACAGCGAATCTCATTCTCAATGGGGAAAAACTGAGAGCTTTCCCCCTAAGGTCAGGAACACGGCAGGGATGTCCACTATCACCACTGCTTTTCAACATAGTACTAGAAGTCCTAGCCACAGCAATCAGACAACAAAAAGAAATAAAAGGCATCCAAATTGGCAAAGAAGAAGTCAAACTCTCACTCTTTGCAGATGATATGATACTTTATGTGGAAAACCCAAAAGACTCCACCCCAAAACTGCTAGAACTCATACAGGAATTCAGTAAAGTGGCAGGATATAAAATCAATGCACAGAAATCGAGTCATTTAATTTCAATAGAGTAGTCCGATGTTCACGGAGTCTGAGTCGGTAAATAATTAAGTAAATACAGAATTTCTTTTTCAGATGAAATATTCCTTCATTCAATCAGCCAATTCCAAGTTCCTCTCTAACACGTCTCCCAAAGTGGACACTCTCAGATCCCATCAGTTATCAAACTCTACCACTCTCACCTTACAGCTGGCCACTTCTCTTTCAGCCCATATCTTGAACTAGATTCCCATGGTCTCCACCATGGTTCCCCTGCCCAATGCCTGGAGAACACCTTTCCACTCCTGTAAGGGAGCCCAGCATAACCCTGACCCACTGGTCCCAGGTGACTGAACCAACCCGGTCCAGTCAGATTCTCTCTCCCAGAGATTAGGATTTGGGACACATAGTCTGAATCATATTGCACCGGGTGCTAAGTCTGTGGGTCATGTCATGTTATTGAGAGAGAAATTAAAGCTTTGCTGAAAAAACTTGTTTACCCAAAAGAGGATGGAATAGGCATATAGAATGTAGCAGAAATGAGAGACCACTCAATCCAAAGCAGAGACTCGCTGCCAGTATTTTTGCTATTTCTGCGAAGGCCAAGGTGCAACTGAATTTCATCTGATACTCATGCACCTTCACCAAAATACTATCACTACTATTACTACCACCACCTCTTCTGAGACTAACCACCACCACCACCACCACCACCATCATCATTCTTTCTTCCAGTTTCTGTGCATTTCCATGCCTGGCAACCAGTCTCTGCGAGCCCTGCTACCACAGGCTCTTGGTTTTCTCCCTTTGTTCAGAGTAAATACCTTCACCAAAAATCTCTAACCACTCCCGTCGAACATATCTTTCTACTTTGTTTTGCTGGTTTTTACACCCCCTTGTAATAATCATGGGACCTTCAAATCCCCACAGAGTCTCTCTGAATTGTTTGTCATCTGCATAGAAGTGTACTTTTTAGATCAGGATATACGTAACCTAGGGTTATGTGGTGACCTGCTGAGAGGTACATCACACATTTTCTTTTTTTTTTTTTTTTAAGATTTTATTTATTTATTTGACAGAGAGAGAGTTAGCGAGAGCAGGAACACAAGCAGGGGGAGTGGGAGAGGGAGAAGCAGGCTTCCCACCAAGCAGGGAGCCCGATGCAGGGCTCGGTCCCAGGACCCTGGAATCATGACCTGAGCCGAGGGAAGACGCTTAACGACTGACCCACCCAGGCGCCCAGATCACACATTTTCTTGGAAATTCCATTTTAGTCCAAGATCATTAGAGAAGAATAAGTAATTTGGATCAATATTTTGAATGATGAAAAATGTGACAGTATAAAGTAATAGCATGCAAATTTACAAACTTTTCAACATGAAATACTAAATTTTACAGAAATTTTCCCCTGTGATAAGACGCTAATCTTATCCCCACCCAAGGGGAAAACATGTGAAAAGAATGCCACAGAAAACATCTTAAAGGCACTGACAATATCTTAGAGCCATGAACAAACTCTCTCTCTCACTGCTGCCCTCTCTCTGGCTCAGCCTCTCTCCCTATGTGCTTCCCTCTCTAGTCTGCTCTCTGGGAATCAGCATATCCACAGGATCTCCCTGTCTCTGCTGGATAGAGAACCCTCAAGGTGCCAAGGCTGCCCAGTGTTCTCCTACTTTATTGCGTCACAGAGAAACAGAACAGGACTGGTCCTCATCTAATGTCTTACAGCTCTATCAGCTTTTACTGAAAACCTCCTCTTCCTTAATTCATTTTAGTGGACAAAATGAAGCCTAAGAAGGGTCCCAGAGATCTCTCTAAAGGAATCCCTTTCCACAGCTCCCTGATGAGGGAAGTGATCTTACGTTTGTCCTTGAATCACCAGATTCCACACTGATACCAGATTCTATGTCTGGACCTGGGATGAACACCTAACCCAAAGACAGCAAGTCCTTATTTCAACCAGCCTCTTATGGAGTAGCTCACTGTGTGATCACAAGACAACTTAGATTCTCTTAGTATGAGACACAGAGAGAATTTGCAGCAGGATCAATTAGTAGTAAGAGCAAATTGTAAAGAGAGAGAATCAGAAATACGAGCTGTAGCAAGACAATCTTGAACCTCCTCTCCCCATACCAGTACCACTCTGCCCACATCCTTCTGACAACCATGAGTGGACAAAATAGACTTGAAATGCAGGAAGCAGAGACATCCTTCCTTTTATTTCCTCTCTTGCACTTCCTGTTTTCTGCCTCTCCATGACAAGCATACCCAGACAGAGTCCAGGCTGTCCTTGCCTCCGTTCCACTTCCATGCTTAGGTGGGCAAATAGATTCCCAGGGCCCTTCTTGCAGGCGGGTTATCAGCTAGTAATGGCATTCACCTTTCAGTAATGGTGGCCCAAGCCTTGCGACTTAAAACCATAAAGAGATGACCTTTCTCACAGAAGGAGAAGCCTGGAACAGAGTAGTTGCTGGCGTGACTTCAAGTACTCAAAAAATTCAGGGTGAGAGCTTTGCAATTCTCTTGGCTTTTCCCTCATAGGCGGAGCTCTAACTGTAACATTCAAGTGCTGGCTGGCATAGAAAGAAGAAAAGGCAGCAAGGGTTTTCTAAAATAGTCTACCCAATAACTTCTTGTGTTCCAAATGCCGCTCCTATCTATATGAAAGATGAGAAATGCAGTTTATTTTTAGATGGGAATATTGACATTCCCAATAACACAGGGCTTCTATTGGTAATCAAGAGTGTAGGTAATTAGCAATATCCACCATGAACAGAGTGGCAAGCTGGATGTGTGGACTCTGCCTAAGTCAACTGTGTGCTCCAATCCAACTTGCACTACACACAGCTCTGCCTTGGGACTCTTCAGGTGCTGGTCTAGCTTTTAATAAAGCAATACACCCCCTACACCCTCATTCCACTGCTGTTCTCATGTAATAGGAGTGACTGGCAGAGCTGGGTTTGGGAATTCCCGGAGCTCTTGGCTATGTGCCGTCTAAAAGCATTAACAACAGTCTTTAATTTCTAACGACAGTCTGAATCTCACTATGGTGGAGCAGTCAAGTGAATGGCAATTAACTCTCCATGCTAAGATGACATGGGTACTGAGTAAAGTGCCAGTGTCCGAGCCATGCTCCAGACTCAGGTGTGGCTCCTGCTGGGATCCTGGGAAATCCCTAATGCCCTTTTATCCCAGGGGTTCTCAAATGTTTGTGTGCATTAGAATCACTTGAATGGCTTGTCAAAACACAGATCGCTGGGGTCCACCTTCAGAGATTTGGTTCAAAAGTTCTAAGTAAGGCCCAAAAGTTTGCATCTCCCACAATTCTCTGCTGATGCTGACCTCTCTGGTCTGGTGTAATTTATAGTAAACTTGCATTACTGGAGATCTCCCAAATGAATCTTTACTCCTTGCAGCCAAAAGAAGCTGCTTAATATACCCTTTGAGTTCAGACAGAAGCCCATAGGACCAGATCGAGGACAAGATCTAATGACAAACACCATATCCCTCAGAACCCTGCCTACACTCTGGCGGCTCCAGTTGTTACTGGGTCAAATTTCACTAGTTCTTTCTTCCCTTAGGATGAGTACTTTCCTGAATGACTACACAGTAGGTTATTTAATCTTTAATCTTCAGTGCAGAAAACACATTTGAATTCCAGGAGTGAATTCATCTACATTCAAGCAGGGCCTACACACATATTCATAAGAAAGCACAAGTGATCATATCACTGCCTTGGATTTAAAGCGAATGACCAAATAAATGAACAAAAATCTAGTTGTATGTCATGTACCACGAGGAGCAAAGAATGAGTAATATATAATCCCTGCTTTTGGATAACTCAGTGTAATTGGGGATACACACTTGCAAACCAATACATATTTTGATCAATATGGTAAGTGCTATGATAGTGGTATGGACAAAATTGTGGTGTGGAAGCAAAGAAGATGTAGGAAGTCTACGGGAGGGAATCAAAGAAGGCCTCAGCCCAGATCTACTCGAAGAAATTCTGAGGAATTTCATTTATACTTATATTTATACATTGCTAATCGCTATGTTAACCTCCTGAGTAGATGGACATTTTCTTTCAGTCATCTTAACCGAGCCTACAGAGGTTCCTCCCACCCCTTTCCCTGCCAGAATAGTACTTTCCTGAGATATGAACCCACCAGACTCAACTTTTCTATCTTTCCTGAGAATGGGATGATAGTTCATCCCTCCCCTCGACCTCTACCTCTACCCTGAGGTAGTTCACAAGGACTCAACTGCCACCACCCAAAATAAACCCATTCAAATAGGACTCAGGTTGGAAAGAACGTTACCAGGCATTTTACCCAAATAAGGATATCCATTACACCCCACTCTACAGATTGGTAGCTAGACTTAGAGGAAAGAACATCAAACATGAAATCAGAATATCTGGAATTAGAAACCCAACTTCTCACTTAGTATTTTCGTTATCCTGGCAGAGATATTAAACTATTTCACCTTCCTGAAACTCCACTTTGTCAATAAAATGGAAGTAGCATTATGGTCTTTACAGAAACTGTGAGCTTAAGGGATACTTATCCTACTATAAAGTAGTAAGTGGAGTCTACAATTTCAATTTTGTAAAATACGGAGCCACATTTTCCCAAGATTAAGTAATTGTCTGGGCTGAGCCTGCCCAGTAAGCAGGTCAGGAATTCCAGGTCTCACAGTGGTCTGGCGCCCTCTGGTGGGAACTGTTAAATAATGCTAGGAGGATTCTGGGTCCCAAGCTGGTTTGAACTTCTGGGGAAATGGCAGTGATTATAGGACTCTTCCAGTTTGTTGGGGCCCATTTCTTTGTCCAATTATCTGGGAACATTGGAGATATGGGGACTCATCCTCAGCCTCCACACTTCCTGAAAGTAGGTTACCCCTTGACCAACATCTCCCCATCACCCCCCACCATACCCCTAATAACCACCATTCTACTCTCTGCTTCATGAATTCAACTTTCTAGAGTCCATATAAGAGTAGGATCATGCAGTATTTTTCTTGCTGTGACTGGATTCTTTCACTTCACATAATGTCCTCCAGGTTCATCCATATTGTTGCAAATGGCAGGATCTCCTTTTTTAAGGCTGAATGATATTCCATTATATGTATATGCCACAATTTCTTTATCCATTCATCCATTGACAGACGCTTAGGTTGTTTCCATATCTCAGCTATTGGGAATAATGCTGCAATGAACATGGGAGTGCAGATACCTCTTCGAGGTCCTGGCTTCATTTCCATTGGCTATATATCCAGAAGAGTGATTACTAGATGATGCAGTGGTCCTATAATTAACATTTACTGATCAGACATCATGTTCCAAGCACAACACCAAGCATGCTGTATGTGCCAATTCAGGTAATCCTCCCAATCCTCTGAGGTAGATGTTATTTTGATGGTCATCTCCATTTCATATGAGATAAATATGGAAGATTCAAACATTTGCCAAGGTCACACAGAGAAGTGGTAGAGCCAGGCCTCAACCTTAGAGACTCTGGTTCCAGAGGCCCCTGATTCCAGAGGCTCTGAACACAGAGCCACCCTTCCTCTAGGTGCTTTATGGAACTGTGAGCTCACTCACAGGAGCATACTGCCCAGAGCAAGACTGTGAAAAGTTAGCAAAAATGGCCAAGGAGGCACGAGGCTGAGCAAGCAGAGGAGCAGAGGTAGAAAAGCTCCACCTCTGAGAGGAAATGTTACCATAGGACAGATTGCAAACCACCCACTCAAATTCTCTTTTCCTTTCCCCATCATTCACTCCACAAAATGAGTGAATGACTGGATGAAGCATGAAAGACAACAATAAAAGAACTGGAAAAGTTAAAGCATCTGTAAGAGTGAAAAAAAAAGCACCAGATCAGGCAGAAATGTTATAAAACAACAACCGGTCTCTAAATGATCAGCTCTCCAAATCTCCATTGAGTAACTAGCCTGAATTTTTACAGAGCTTGCAGAAGGGATCATAAAATCAGCTCAGATTCCTTTAGAGATCAAGGAGAATTAGAGATGCCAGAAAGCCCAAGCACATCAAATATTTGGAAATGTTTAAAAGGGGAGAGAGCTAGACTTCAGAAATTACAGCCAAGTATGTTAGAGTATGTTATATGTTAGGATATAATGCCTTGGAATGTTAAAAACTCCTAGATATAATCCACAAGGACGCTATAGACTAGTAAATGTTTCATTTGTGGACATTTCATTCATTCAAAAATTATTTCTTGGGTCCCTGCTGTGTGTCTTCATGAAGCCTGTATTTTTAGTGGGGGATAGGTATAGGCAATGAATAACTGAACATACACAGGAATATAGACTAGGGTAACTATGATTACAAGCATCCGCGATGTGGGTAAGGGATGCCAGTCATAGGATGATCAGAAAGGTCCCTCCGATAAGGTAACTTGTGAGAAGAAAGTGGGATACCTGAGTCTGTATGGGAAAAGTAATTTGGGCAATGGGAAGGGCAAGCACACCAGTCCTGAGGTGGGAGCATGTGTGGTGAGTTCACAGAACATGAAAGAGGCCCATATGGCTGGTATGGAGTGAAGGAGGAAGCAAGTATCATGGACAACATCTAAGAAGGGACAGAGGACCTGATTAGGTATGTAAGGACTTTGCTTTTATGGTGAGAGAAATGAGAGGCCCCGAAAGGCTTGAACAGAGCAATGACATGATCTTAGTGATACTTTAGCAGGATCACTATTGTTGCTTTGCCGAAAATGGGGTAAGGCAGTGGGGAGTGGAAAGCAGAGTGAGCAGTTAAAAAGCTTCTGCAATAATCTGGGCCAGATCACCCCCTACCGCCTCCCTTCATGGCAGGTGCTGGCGTTGTTCATGGTAATGCTCCTCTTGCCAGCACAGTGCTTGGCATAATGATGATGCTTGAATGAAATCTTTAGCAAGGGCAGTCTTAACTCATGTGCTGATGCCAGGGGAGGAACCATGCATTCATCCACATTAAAAACAAAGTCTATGATAAAAGTCATGCCTCAGAGGTGATAGAAGAAGGCATGCAAATGGAAAGAGGCACCATTTCAAACCTTAGTTCATCAAGAAGATATGCTTTGCCTGCTGCCAGTTCCCTTCAAACCCATAAGCAAATCCCGCTCCCTTCTCCTACCATGCAGGTCCAGATGGGCATGCAAAACCGGACTTAGAAAACTGAGACCCTGTCTTGTTTGCATCCATGATGCTGTCCAACTGTGATCTTATCCTTCTGAGTCTCAGCCTCACCCAGCTTTTCCTGCATGGGCTGCTGTTTCTGGATGCCATCAGCTTATATACTTCCAGCGGCCCTCTGAGGAGGCTGCTGTACGGACACACCTAGGTTTATTCAAAGCTTCTGCATCACCCAAGAGAAAGAACCATCATTCCTCTGCTCTTACAATGAGCCCTAGTGTGTATCCAAGAGATATTCCAAAGCAACAATATCCCTATTGTAATTTTGCTGTCAGAAATTTTTACGCATTCACTGTGGGATAGATCTAGAGCAAGAGCCTGATGCCTTGTGAAGGAGAGGTCCTGGCTTATAATGTACACTGACCCTTCTCTGCTGGGTGGTATGTTGAGCCTTAGATTAACCAAGTGAGAAGAGACATCATATTGACCCTGACTCTTGTCATAACTGTGTCCTATGAAGTCAAGAGTGCATTTCTATTCCTTTCAGCCCTGGAGTTTGCAGTGGGGATCCTGACAAATGCCTTCATTTTCTTTATGAATTTTTGGGACGTGGTGAGGAGGCAGCCACTGAGCAACTGTGATCTTATCCTTCTGAGTCTCAGCCTCACCCAGCTTTTCCTGCATGGGCTGCTGTTTCTGGATGCCATCCAGCTTATATACTTCCAGTGGATGAAGGACCCACTGAGCCTCAGCTACCAGACCATCATCATGCTCTGGATGATCACAAACCAAGCGGGGCTCTGGCTCACCACCTGTCTCAGTCTTCTCTACTGCTCCAAGATTATCTGTTTCTCTCACACCATCCTGCTCTGCTTGGCAAGCTGGGTCTCCAGGAAGGTCCCCCAGATGCTCCTGGGTGCCATGCTTTTCTCTTCCATCTGCACTCTCCTCTGTTTGGGGGACTTTTTTAGTAAATCTGGCTTTGCATTCACAACTATGCTATTCATGAATAATACAGAACTCAATCTGCAAATTGCAAAACTCAATTTCTATCATTCCTTCATCTTCTGCACCCTGGAGTCCATTCCTCCTTTCTTACTTTTTCTGGTTTCTTCTGGGGTGCTGACTGTCTCTCTGAGGAGGCACACGAGGATAATGAAAGCCAAAACCAAGGACTCCCGTGACCCCAGCCTGGAGGCCCATATCAAAGTACTCAGATCTCTTGTCTCCTCTCTCTGCTTCTATGTGGTGTCATTCTGTGTTGCCCTCATTTCAGTGCCTTTCCTGATGCTGTGGCACAAGATCAGGGTAATGATCTGTGTAGGGATCCTAGCAGCTTGTCCCTCAATACATGCAGCAATCCTGATCTCAAGCAATGCCAAGCTAAGGAGTGCTGTGGAGACCATTCTACTCTGGGTTCAGAGCAGCCTAAAGGTAAGGGCAGACCACAGGGAGGATCCCAGAATTCCAGATCTATGTTGAGAGCAGACACGAAATGAGCTCTTCACGAATATGCCTCTGATAGTTCATAAAGCCTTCAGAAACCTATTCCAGTTTCTTCTGTAGACATAAGCGAGAGTCTCTCCACTTTGTGTCAATGAACTCACCCATAGTAGAATAAAATCATTAAAGCTCTATCTGTGGCCTATGCAAGAATGACATGCATGGGTTCTTCAAGTTTGTTTTGAAAAAGAATGAAATAGGTGAGGTACTCATTGTAAATGCTTTGTATACTATAGTTTATTCATGCTTGGTATAAAACAAACCATGAGAAATCCCCTCTTATGAAATACTATCTAAACCCCAAGATAACATGATTGGCTTTTCACATGACTGCTAAACCTGTTTCTTAAAAAAGGCGCTAGCTTAATATTAGAAAATATTCACTACTATGGCAATTACATAACCCTCTTCAACTCCACAAATTTCATGGATATGAAAAGACAGACTTGGAAGATCAAGTGTCATCACTTCAGCTTCAAGAGGTACTAAATTAAAACTCCTACACAAACCAGAGAATAGGGGTCATTTAGTCTGAAAATACGCAGATTGAGAAATGTGCACTCAACCTGCTTTATAGTAGGGGTAAAGAGAGGTAGATATTTGCTCAGTGGGTGCCCGGGATACCAGCGCTGGTGTGTGCCTTCTGGCTCTGCTCTATTTGCCCCTGAACACAGTGCTTTGCCTGGTACCAAGCATTGGAACCTACCAAAATAGCCTCACTGGAAACCATGTTTGTAGAGATTTGGCATTTTCTGCCTGCCAGGAAGGCTCTCCTCAAATCAAATCCTACAACACTCCGGAGAGAAAAAGATATACGAGACATATAAATCTTGACAGCCTTCAAAAGCATGGCAGGTCACGCACAGAGGCTTGTAGCTCTGGCAGCTCTGGGAACTGCTGAGCAAAGGCTTCCTCCTCTCTGGCACCCAATTCCTCCTCCCAGTTGTCCAAACCAACTAACCTCTTGTCCCCTCTGCTGGCTACACAATTTGTAACTTCATCTGGTTTTCTTTCCTTGGTGGACACCGAAGTTGTCCTAGGTTTCCCTCCAAGGCAGGGGTCCCCACACTTGGCTGCACATTAAAATCACCTGGGTAGCTTTTAAAAATCTCAATGCCCAGGCCACATACCAGGCCAATTCCATCAGATCTTTAGAGGTAGAACCCAGGAATCATTTTAAAGCACTCCAGGTGATTCCAGGGTGCAGTCAGTGTTGAGAAACTCTGTTCCAGATGCCGTTTTTCTTGAGCTGGATGATGTCAGACCCTCCTGTGGAACTGTATTGTGGCCTTTAAAAAAAAAAAAAGATCTTATTTATTCATTCATTCATTCATTCATTTTTTTATTTAAGAGAGAGAGAGCTTGCATGAGCGGAAGGAGGGGAAAAGGGGGAGGGAGTGGGACAAGTCAACTCCACACTGAACAAGGAGACCAACATGGTGGTCGATCTCATGACCCTGAGATCCTGACCTGAGCCAAAACCAAGAAGCTTAACCTATTGAGCCACCCAGGCACCCTGTATTGTGCCCTTTTAACTCCACTTTCCCCTAGAGTACTTGGGAGGAATATAAGCATAAAGAAAATAATAGAGAACATCCCTTCTTATTTTTCTTTCTTTCTTTTTGTATAAATTCTCTCTGAACTGGGCTCCATTACCTCTTACTCCTCTCCATGGCTTTGTTTTTAACATTATATTTTGATATAATTTCAAATTTATAGAAGAGTTGCAAGAATTCCATATACCCTTTACCCACATTCACTCATTATTTATGTTTTGCCCCATTTCTCTTTCCACTCCCCCACACAGATACCTCCAGTTCCAATCCAATAATACACGGTTCACTTTACTTTTCCTTTTTACACACTTGTAAATCCCTTCTCTAACCATGAGAAATATATTCCACATATGCTTAATAATTTGCTCATTTGCTTATGCCTAGAATACAGAGAATATGGTTTTGAAATTTCTATCCTATAGCACTGCCAAAGGCAAAAGGACTAACTAGAATTCAATATTTGTTTATAGTATTTTTCATGTTTAGGTAAAATTTACAAACAGCAAAAAGCAAAGATGCTAAATGTACAACCGTGTACAATGTGAAGTTTGATAAATGATATATGCATGTACCCAACACCCCAAATAAGTTGTACAATATTTCATCAGCACAGAAAGATCCAGTATTCTCTTCCAGTCAATCCCCATCCACTATGGGCAACCACTATACTAATTTCTTCCCATAGATTAGTTTTCCCTGTTCTTGTATAAATCCTGTAATTACTCCTTTGTTTCTGCTACTTTTGCTCAACATAATGTCTTTGAGATTCATCTTTTTTTTTTATTATGTTATGTTAAACACCATACATTACATCATTAGTTTTTGATGTAGTGTTCCATGATTCATTGTTTGCATATAACACCCAGCGCTCCATTCAATACGTGCCCTCTTTAATACCCATCACCAGGCTAACCCATCCCCCCACCTCCCTCCCCTCTAGAACCCTGTTTGTTCCTCAGAGTCCATAGGCTCTCATGGTTCGTCTCCCCCTCTGATTTCCCCCCCTTCATTTTACCCTTCCTACTATGTTCTTTTTTTTCAGATATAATGTATTATTTGTTTCAGAGGTACAGGTCTGTGATTCAACAGTCTTACACAATTCACAGTGCTCACCATAGCACATACACCCCCCAGTGTCCATCACCCAGCCACCCCATCCCTGCCATCCCGCACCACTCCAGCAACCCTGTTTGTTTCCTGAGATTAAGAATTCCTCATATCAGTGAGATCATATGATACATGTCTTTCTCTGATTGACTTATTTCGCTCAGCATAATACCCTCCAGTTCCATCCACATCATTGCAAATGGCAAGAGTTCATTCCTTTTGATGGCTGCATAATATTCCATTGTGTGTGTTTGTGTGTGTGTGTGTGTGTATACACACATACCACATCTTCTTTATCCATTCATCTGTTGATGGACATCTTGGCTCTTTCCATAGTTTGGCTATTGTGGACATTGCTGCTATAAACATCGGGGTGCAAGTACCCCCTTGGATCCCTACTTTTGTATCTTTGTGGTAAATACCCAGTAGTGCAATTGCTGGGTTGTATGGTAGCTCTATTTTCAACTTTTTGAGGAACCTCCATACTGTTTTCCAGAGTGGCTGCACCAGCTTGCATTCCCACCAACACTGTAGGAGGGTTCCCCGTTCTCCGCATACCTGCCAACATCTGTCATTTCCTGACTTGTTAATTTAAGCCATTCTGACTGGTGTGAGGTGGTATCTCATTGAAGTTTTGATTTGGATTTCCCTGATGCCGAGCGATGTTGAGCACTTTTTCATGTGTCTGTTGGCCATTTGGATGTCTTCTTTGGGACAATGTCTGTTCATGTCTTCTGCCCATTTCTTGATTGGATTCTTTGTTCTTTGGGTGTTGAGTTTAAGAAGTTCTTTATAGATTTTGGATACTAGCCCTTTATCTGATATGTCATTTGCAAATATCTTCTCCCATTCTGTCAGTTGTCTTTTGGTTTTGTTGACTGTTTCCTTTGCTTTGCAAAAGCTTTTTATCTTGAGGAAGTCCCAATAGTTCATTTTTGCCCTTGCTTCCCTTGCCTTTGGTGATGTTTCTAGGAGGAAGTTGCTGTGGCTGAGGTCGAAGAGGTTGCTGCCTGTGTTCTCCTTTAGGATTTGGATGGACTCCTGTCTCACATTGAGGTCTTTCAACCATTTGGAGTCTATTTTTGTGTGTGGTGTAAGGAAATGGTCCAGTTTCATTCTTCTGCATGTGGCTGTCCAATTTTCCCAACACCATTTGTTGAAGTGACTGTCTTTTTTCCATTGGACATTCTTTCCTGCTTTGTCAAAGATTAGTTGACCATAGAGTTGAGGGTCCATTTCTGGGCTCTCTATTCTGTTCCATTGTCTATGTGTCTGTTTTTGTGCCTGTACTATACTGTCTTGATGATAACAGCTTTGTAATAGAGCTTGAAGTCCAGATTTGTGATGCCACCAGCTTTGCTTTTCTTTTTCAACATTACTCTGGCTATTTGGGGTCTTTTCTTGTTCCATACAAATTTTAGGATTATTTGTTCCATTTCTTTGAAAAAAATTGATGTTATTTTGATAGGGATTGCATTAAATGTGTAGATTGCTCTAGGTAGCATTGACATCTTCACAATATTTGTTCTTCCAATCCATGAGCATGGAACGTTTTTCCATTTCTTTGTGTCTTCCTCAATTTCTTGCATGAGTATTTTATAGTTTTCTGAGTACAGTACAGTAGTTTTCTTTGCCTCTTTGGTTTGATTTATTCCTAGGTATCTTATGGTTTTGGGTGCAATTGTAAATGGGATCGACTCCTTAATTTCTCTTTCTTCTGTCTTGTTGTTGGTGTATAGGAATGCCACTGACTTTTGTGCATGGATTTTATATCCTGCCACTTTACTGAATTCCTGTACGAGTTCTAGCAGTTTTGGGGTGGAGTCTTTTGGGTTTTCCACATAAAGTATCATATCATCTGCAAAGAGTGAGAGTTTGACTTCTTCTTTGCCAATTTGGATGCGTTTGATTTCTTTTTGTTGTCTGATTGCTGTGGCTAGGACTTCTAATACTATGTTGAATAGCAGTGGTGATAGTGGACATCCCTGCCGTGTTCCTGACCTTAGGGGGAAAGCTCTCAGTTTTTCCCCATTGAGAATGAGATTCGCTGTGGGTTTTTCATAGATGGCTTTTATGATATTGAGGTATGTACCCTCTATGCCTATACTCTGAAGAGTTTTGATCAAGAAAGGATGCTGTATTTTGTAAAATGCTTTTTCTGCATCTATTGAGAGGATCATATGGTTCTTGCTCTTTCTTTTATTAATGTATTGTATCACATTGATTGATTTGCAGATGTTGAACCAACCCTGCAGCCCAGGGATAAATCCCACTTGGTCATGGTGAATAATCCTTTGAATGTACTGTTGGATCCTATTGGCTAGTATTTTGGTGAGAATTTTTGCATCCACGTTCATCAAGGATATTGGTCTGTAATTCTCCTTTTTGACGGGGTCTTTGTCTGGTTTTGAGATCAAGGTAATGGTGGCCTCATAAAACGAGTTTGGAAGTTTTCCTTCCATTTCTATTTTTTGGAACAGTTTCAGAAGAATAGGTATTAATTCTTCCTGAAATGTTTGGTAGAATTCCCCTGGGAAGCCATCTGGCCCTGGGCTCTTGTTTGTTGGGAGATTTTTGATGACTGCTTCAGTTTCCTTAGTGGTTATAGGTCTGTTCAGATTTTCTATTTCTTCCTGGTTCAGTTTTGGTAGATTATACATGTCTAGGAATGCATCCATTTCTTCCAGATTATCTAATTTGCTGGCATAGAGTTGCTCATAATATGTTCTTATAATTGTTTGTATTTCTTTGGTGTTGGTTGTGATCTCTCCTCTTTCATTCATGATTTTGTTGATTTGGGTCATTTCTCTTTTCTTTTTGATAAGTCTGGCCAAGGGTTTATCAATCTTGTTAATTCTTTCAAAGAACCAGCTCCTAGTTTCGTTGATTTGTTCTACTGTTCTTTTGGTTTCTATTTCATTGATTTCTGCTCTGATCTTTATTATTTCTCTTCTCCTGCTGGGTTTAGGCTTTATTTGCTGTTCTTTCCACAGCTCCTTTAGGTGTAGGGTTAGGCTGTGTATTTGAGACCTTTCTCGTTCTTGAGAAAGGCTTGTATGGCTATATACTTTCTTCTTAGGACTGCCTTTGCTGTATCCCAAAGATTTCGAACAGTTGTGTTTTCATTTTCATTGGTTTCCATGAATTTTTTTAATTCTTCTTTAATTTCCTGGTTGACCCATTCATTCTTTAGTAGGATGCTCTTTAGCCTCCATGTATTTGAGTTCTTTCCAACTTTCCTCTTGTGATTGAGTTGTAGTTTCAAAGCATTGTCGTCCGAAAATACGCAGGGAATGATCCCAATCTTTTGGTACCATTTGAGACCTGATTTGTGACCTAGGATGTGATCTATTCTGGAGAATATTCCATGGGCACTAGAGAAGAATGTGTATTCTGTTGCTTTGGAATGGAATGTTCTGAATATATCTGTGAAGTCCATTTGGTCCAGTGTGTCATTTAAAGTCTTTATTTCCTTGTTGCTCTTTTGCTTAGATGATCTGTCCATTTCAGTGAGGGGGGTGTTAAAGTCCCCCACTATTATTGTATTGTTGTCGATGTGTTTCTTTGCTTTTGTTATTAATTGCCTTATATAATTGGCTGCTCCCATGTTAGGGGCATAGATATTTACAATTGTTAGATCTTCTTGTTGGAGAGACCCTTTAAGTATGATATAGTGTCCTTCCTCATCTCTTATTATACTCTTTGGTTTAAAATCTAACTTGTCTGATATAAGGATTGCCACCCCAGCTTTCTTTTGGTGTCCATTAGCATGGTAAATTGTTTTCCATCCCCTCACTTTCAATCTGGGGGTGTCTTTGGGTCTAAAATGAGTCTCTTGCAGACACATATCGATGGGTCTTGTTTTTTGATCCAATCTGATACCCTGGTCTTTTGATTGGGGCATTTAGCCCATTTACATTCAGGGTAACTATTGAAAGATATGAATTTAGTGCCATTATATTGCCTGTAAGGTGACTGTTACTGTATATTGTCTGTGTTCCTTTCTGGGCTATGTTACTTTTAGGCTCTCTCTTTGCTTAGAGGACCCCTTTCAAGATTTCTTGTAGGGCTGGTTTCGTGTTTGCAAATTCCTTTAGTTTTTGTTTGTCCTGGAAGCTTTTTATCTCTCCTTCTATTTTCAATGACAGCCTAACTGGATATAGTGTTCTTGGCTGCATATTTTTCTCATTTAGTGCTCTGAATATATCATGCCAGTCCTTTCTGGCCTGCCAGGTCTCTGTGGATAGGTCTGTCGCCAAACTAATGTTTCTACCATTGTAGGTTACAGACCTCTTCTCCCGAGCTGCTTTCAGGATTTTCTCTTTGTCTCTGAAACTCGTAAGTTTTACTATTAAATGTCAGGGTGTTGACCTATTTTTATTGATTTTGAGGGGAGTTCTCTGTGCCTCCTGGATTTTGATGCCTGTTTCCTTCCTCAAATTAGGGAAGTTCTCTGCTATAATTTGCTCCAATATACCTTCTGCCCCCTCTCTCTTTCTTCTTCTTCTGGGATTCCAATTATTCTAATATTGTTTCATCTTATGGTATCACTTACCTCTCGAGTTCTCCCCTCATGATCCAGTAGTTGTTTATCTCTCTTTTTCTCAGCTTCTTTATTTTCCATCATTTGGTCTTCTATATCACTAATTCTGTCTTCTGCCTCATTTATCCTAGCAGTTAGAGCCTCCATTTTTTATTGTACCTCATTAATAGCCTTTTTGATTTACTTGGTTAGATTTTAGTTCTTTTATTTCTCCAGAGAGGGTTTCTCTAATATCTTCCATGCTTTTTTCAAGCCCAGCTAGTATCTTTATAATCATCATTCTGAACTCTAGTTCCAACATCTTACTAATGTCCGTATTGATTAGGTCCCTGGCTCAGTACTGCCTCTTGTTCCTTTTTTTTTTGAGGTGATTTTTTCCGTCTTGTCATTTTGTCCAGAGGAGAATAGATGAATGAGAGAACAAAATGCTAACAGGGTAACAATGACCCCAGAAAAATATACGCTAAACAAGTCAGAAGAGACCTGAAACCAGGAGGAAAGAAAGGGAAAGAAAAAGATTAAAATAAAAAAAAGGATATGATCAAATATGATCAGGCTGGTGCATAGATCAGTGCCACACACTAGATTTTGGGCGTATTTTGGTCTGTTAGAACAAACTGCCTCCCAAAATTTTAAAGAAAGAAAAGCTTATATATGTACAAAAATAAGGGTAAATACGATGAAGGGATGGAATATGACTGTAAAGATTAAAATTATAAAAGATTTTATAAAAGGAATTGGTAAGATAAGAAGTTGGTTGAAAAAGAAAGAAGAGAAATTTAAAAAAAAGGGGGGGGGGAGAGAATGTGATCAAGCAGGAGACTAGAACAGAGCCATACACTAGAGATTTAGGGTATATTTTGATCTGTTAGAAGAAACTGTATCCCAAAATTTTAAAGAGAGAACAACTTATATATCTACCAAAAATAAGGTTAACTACTATGAAGGGATAGAATAGGACTCTAAAAATGAAAAATAAAAAAGATTTTTAAAAAAGGGATTGATAAGATGTTGGCTGAAAAAGGGAAAAAGAAAAATTGAAAAAAAAAGAAAAAGAAAAAGAAAAAAGAGAATTAAAAAAATTAACTTTGAAAGACTAAAGAATCATGGTAAAAAAGCCATGGATTCTATGTGCAGTATTCCCCTAGCGCTGGAGTTCTGCCATTCTCATTGATCGCTAAACTTGGTCTTGGTTGGCTGTTCTCGCTGATCTTCCGGGGGAGGGGCCTGTTGCCGTGGTTCCCAAATGTCTTTGCGGGAGGTGGAATTGCCCCGCCCTTGCCGGTCCGGGCTAAGTAATCCGCTCGGGTTTGCTCTCCGGAGCTTTTGTTCCCTGCAAGCTTTCCCTACAGCTTTGGAGGCTGAGAGTGAAAATGGCGGCCTCCCAATCTCCATCCCCGAGGGGCCGAGAACTCGGGGCCCCGCTCCTCAGTGAGCCCCCAGAGAAAAGCCGTCAGTCACTCCCGTCTCCCCGGTCTCCGGCCGCACTCCGTGCTCACCCGGCCTGTGACCGCACGTTTCTCTCTCTGGCACCCGACCCCGTGTGGAGTCTCCAAACCCAGCAGATCCCTGCAGTGCACTCCCGCGCCACTCCTCCCGGGGGAGGAAGGGGAGTCTCCCCAGATCTGCTGCTTGTTGGGTCCCTGCTGGAGGAGCAGTGGCCCGAGTGTGCCGCAGATCACGGTTTATGGCAACCCCGAGCTGAGAGCCTGCGCCTCGGCTCTGTCTCTGCAGCCGGCTTCCCTGCTCCAATACCTGGGAGCTCTGTCGCACTCAGGCACCCCCAGTCTTCCTGTGACACCGAGGGTCCTGAGACCACACTGTCCCACGAGGGTTCCACCCACCGCTTAGCCACTGGAGCGACGTCCCTCAGCGGAGCAGACTTCTAAAAGTTCCGATTTTGTGCTCCGCGGCTCTATCACTTGCCAGAAGCGGCCGACGGAGGCCCCTCCCCCGCCGTCTATCCTCTGAATATCGCCTCGGATTCACTTCTCCGCACGTCCTACCTTCCAGAAAGTGGTTGCTTTTCTGTTCAGAGAGTTGCTGCTATTCTTTCCTTCGATCTCCTGTTGAGTTTGTAGGTGTTCAGGATGGTTTGATCCCTATCCAGTTGAATTCCTGGGACCAGACGAAATCCAGGTCTCCTACTCCTCCACCATCTTGCTCCTCCCTCAAGATTCATCCTTAATAGTGTATGAGTCACAGCTTGTTTTTCCTCTCACTATTAATGAACATTCACATTGGTCACAGTTTGGGGCTATTAAGAATAAAGTTTTTTTTTTAAGATTTATTTATTTATTTTAGAGAGAGAAAGAGAGCATGAGTGGGGGAAGGGGCAGAGGGAGACAGAAAGCAAGTGAGAATCTTCAGCAGATTCCTAGCCGAGGGCGGAGCCCATCACAGGACTCGATCCCATGACCCTGAGATCTTGACCCAGGCTGAAACCAAGAGTCAGATGCCTAACCAACTAAGCCACCAAGGTGCCCCATGAATAAAGTTTTTATTAATGTTCTTAAATCCATCTTTTCATTTCTCTTAGAAAAATACCTAGGAGTGGAATTACTGGGTCATTAAGTTGATGTACATTTAACTTCATAAGAAAACAGCAAAGGTTTTCCAAAACTATTCCAGCATTTTATGCTCCCATCAACAATGTAAGAGTTGTTCCATAGTCTTACCAGTATTCAGTATTACAGTCTTTGGAAATTTTGGCCACTCTAGTGGGGTGAATGGTGTCTCACTGTAGTTTTAACTTGCATTTCCCTGATAACTAATGATATGGAGCAACTTTTCATGTGCTTCTTGGCCATTTGTATATCTTCTATGGTAAAGTGACTTTGATTTGTTTGATCTTTTAAAAAGTATTTTATGATTTAAGTATAGTTGATGCCCTTTTTATACAGTTTTTTTATTAATTTGTAGGAGTTTGGTAGCGTGTGTGTGTGTGTGTAACTATATACATAGCTTTTGTTTTTCTGTATACAAGTCCTTTGTCTGATACATGTATTGTGACTATTTTAACCCAGACTATGATTTGCCTTTCACTTTCTTAATGGTATCTTTTGATGATCAGAAATTTTGAATTTTTTTTTAATTTTATTATGTTATGTTAATCACCATACATTACATCATTAGTTTTTGATGAGAAATTTTAAATTTTGAAAAGATCAAATTTATCATATTTTTTCCTTTAATACTTAGTGCTTTTTGTGTCCTCTATATGAAATATGTGCCTGCCTCTAAAATGCAAAACTGGCCTACTATGATTTCTTCTAGAATTTCACTTTTATATTTAGAACTATAATTCATCTTGAATTAATTTGTGTATCTAATGTTAAGCAGAGTTGAACTTTATTTTTTCTCCATATGTGTATTCAGGTACTCCACTATTTGTTGAAGGCTCCCTCCTTTCTTTGAATTAACATCTTTGTCAAAAAACATAGGACTATATATTCATGGATCTCTTTCTGGTTTTCTGGTCCCTACATCATATTCCATTGATCTGTCTATCCTTTCACCAAAACCTCACTTCTTTATTACTATAGATTAATAGTAAATTCTGAAACCAGATATTGTGATTCTTTTGAGTTTACTTTTCTTTTGCAAAATTGTTTTAGCTGATCTAATACAACACATTCTGGGATTATTCATTTATTTCTAAAAATGAAAAAGAAAAGCCTGTTGGAATTCCAATTGTGTTAAATCTAGACATCAATTTGGGAAGAACTGACTCTCAAAAATACTGTCTGATAATCTATGAATATGATATATCTCTTCATTTATTTAAGTCTTTACTTTATCTCAGCAATGTTTTATAGCTTTTAGTACAGAGGTCTTGCATATCTGTTGACACAATTATCCCTAAGTACTTAATATTTTATAATCTTATTGTATACAGAATTTTTTTAAGTTTCATTTTTCAATTATTTGCTGCTAGTATATAAAAATATAATTGATTCTTGTATACTAACCATATATCTTGAGACTTTCCTTAATTAATTTATTAGTTCTAGTAGTTGTAGATTCTTTGAAATTTTATACTTAAACAATCATGTCATGAGCAAATAGAGACAATTTTTACTTCTTCCTTCCCAATCTTTATGCCCTTTATATTATTAATTACCTTTATTATATTATTTATTACCTTATTTCATTGGCTGAGATCTTTAGGACAATATTGATTAGTAGTAATGTGAATATACAGACTTGCCTTATTACTGATCTTAGGGAGGAAACATTCAGTATTTTTGTCATTAAGTACAATGTTAGCTATAGATCTGCTGTATTAGATTAAGAAAGGCTGTTTTTATTCCTAGTGTAATAAGAATTTTTATTATCAATGAGGGTTGAATTTTATCAGAAGCTTTCTCTATATTTATTGAGATGATTGTATAACTTCTTTCCTCCATTTTGTTAACATAAGGATGTACATTGAAAATTTTTAAATGTTAAATCAATCTTATATTCCTGGGATAAGCCCTCACTTACTCATGATGTATTATTATTTTATATGTTGCTCTAGTTGACATCCTAATATATTGCTAAGAAATTTTGCATCTATGTTCATGAAGAACACTAACCTCTCTATATATTTTTAATACATTTTTCAAATTTGGTATCAGGGTTATTCTGACATAACACAAGTTGAGAATGGGAAATGTTTCCTCCATCTTAATTTTATTCAAGACTTTGTATAAAATTGGTATTATCTTTCCCTAAATATTTGATAGCATTAATCAGAAGTCTTATGGGACCGAAATTTCCTATTCAGGGAGGTTTTCCAAATTATTATAATTAGAATTTATTTAATAGACATAGTATTATTAAGTTTTTTTAATGGCTATCCATCCTAATCCTTTATTTAAATTCAATTAGCCAAGGTACAGTACATCATTAGTTTTTGATATAGTGTTCAATGATTCATTAGTTCAGTATAATTTCTTCTTGTGTCTATTTTGGTAAGTTGTATTTTTCAAAGAATTTGCCTGCTTTATCTAAGTTTTTTAATGTATTGCTATAAATTTGATTATAATAGTCCTTTATTATTATTTTAATGTCTATAGCATTGACTTCATTCTAAGTCCATCCCAAGTTTGATAACTTTTATTCTCTTTTTAATTCATCTAGTTAGAGATTTATCAATTTATTGATATTTCCAAGAAATAACCTTCTTGTTTCATTTGATTTTCTCTACTTGTATTTTTTTTATTCATTATTTCCTATTATTTATTATTTCCTTCCTTCTACTTTTGTAGGTTTAATCTCATGAAGAAACCCGATTTAGCTTCTTAAGGCAGAGAATTAGATCACTGATTTTAAATCTTTTTTTTTTCTGCTCTAACACAAATATTTAAAGTTTTAAGCCTTCTGCTAAACATGTTTTTGCCATATCTCACAAATTTCAATATATTGCATTCCCTCCCGGCTTTATTGATATAATTGACATATAACATTTGTAATATTAAGGTGTACAATGTGATGATTTGATACACATACATATTGCAAAATGTTTACTGCAATAAAGTTTGTTAACACATCTTTTGTCTCACATAATTACTATTTTGTTGCCGTTCCTGGTTATGGTGAAAATACTCAATCTTTACTGTCATAGAAACTTTCAAGTATACTATATAGCATTGTTAACTATAGTCACCATGTACATTAGATCCCCAGAACTTATTTATCTTATAACTGAGAGTCTGTAGCCTTTGACCAACACCTGCCCAATTCCCCTCCCCCCAACCCAGCCCCTGGCAACCACCATTGCCCTCTGTTTCTCTGAGTCCAATTATTTTAGATCTTAAAAAGAAGTGAGATCATATAGTATTTGTCTTCGTCAGATTCATTTTACTTGTATAATGCCCTCAAGATCCATCCATATTGTCACAAATTGCAAGGTTTCATTTTTTTATGGCTGAATAATACATATCACATTTTCTTTGTCCATTCATCCATTGATAGACACTTAAGATGTTTCCATTGCCTTAGTCAGTATGAATAATGCTACAATAAACATGGGAGTGTGGATATCTCTTCAGTATCCTGTTTTCATTTTCTTTAGACATATACCCAGAAGTGGGATTGCTGGATCATATGATAGTTCTACTTTTAACTTTGTGAGGAGCCCCCATACTGTTTTCCACAGTGGCTGCACCAATTTACACTGCCACCAACAGAGCACAAAGGTTCCACATCTTCACCAGTATTTGTTAGCTCTTGTCTTTTTTTATTTTATTTTATTTTATTATGTTATGTTAAACACCATACATTACATCATCAGTTTTTGATGTAGTGTTCCATGATTCATTGTTTGCGTATAACACCCAGTGCTCCATTCAATACGTGCCCTCTTTAATACCCATTACCAGGCTAACCCATGCCCCCACCCCCTCCCCTCTAGAACCCTCAGTTTGTCTCTCAGAGTCCATAGTCTCTCATGGTTCGTCTCCCCCTCCAATTCCCCCCGCCTTTATTTTTCCCTTCCTACTATCTTCTTTTTTTAAAAACATATAATGTATTATTTGTTTCAGAGGTACAGATCTGTGATTCATCAGTCTTACACAATTCACAGCACTCACCACAGCACATACCCTCCCCAATGTCTATCACCCAGTCACCCCATCCCTCCCCGCCCCACCACTTGTCTTTTTTATAGTAGCTATCCTAACAGGTGTGAAATGATATTTCACTGTGGTTTTGATTTGCATTTCCTGATAATTAGTGATACTGAGAAAATTTTCATGTACTTGTTAGCTATTTGTATGTATGAATAATGTCTATGCAAATCCTCCTGCCCATTTTTAGTCAGGTTGTTTATTCTTTTGCTTTTGAGTTGTATGAGCTCCTTTTTAATATTTTGGATATTGATCGCTTATCATACATATAGTTTACAAATATCTTCTCCCAGACTCAAGAGTTGAGACTTGTTCGTGTTAATGGTTATAAAAGAAATTTAAATAGGGAAGTGATATGATTACAGCAGTAATTTTATAGAGATTTGTCTAATATTGGTTTGAAGAGGAGGAGGAACAGGGTTTAAACCATTTGAACTTCAACTGCAATGAAAGATTTGGACTAGGATTGGATAGTAGGAATGGAGAAGATGAAATAAATATGAGAGAGATTTGAAAATCATCAACTAGCATCTTGATAGGTGTTGACAGAAAAGGAAGAATCAAGGAGGTTTCCAGTGTGCGACTGTGTTGTAACATGATGTAATAGCTAACAAAAATAAAGAAACTGAGAAGAGAAGTGGGGCTGAGTTTGAGGAAAATGGTACATGTGGTTTGGAACTTCCTGAAACTGGGTTGGTATAAGGTTACCTATTTGGAAAACACCAGCATATTTTTGGAAATGAGGAATTGAAATTCAGATTAGAAGACAGAACCAATAGACTTGTGGTCATCAAAAGAGAAGCTAACCTGAAAAATTTAAATCTTCAATTGGGTCATAAAGGTAGAGAAAAAAATACTGGCAAGTTTGGAGGCGATAAAGTTATGGGAGGATCAAGCTGATAAGAGGTAGTGAGGATGGTTGGAATGGACCATATTTTTGTTTATTGTCTTCCTAGCACCTTCTTTCCTAGAAGTAACTGCTCTTCATGCTCCAAGATGTGTACCAGGATCTTGCCCCTGACCACATTTGATTAATTCATTCCAAGTCCATCAAAATCTACCATTTGGACTTTCCTAACTTGATCCAAGAAAAATTTGTAAGACATGAAATCAAGGAGGTTCTCCTGGCTAGTTTCTTCCATTTCCTCTCACGAGCAGAAATGAGCAGATACAAGAGGTGGATATGGCAAAACCTGGTTTTATTTGATTCCTAATGGACTTCTAGTCCAGCTACATCCTTGTCCTGCTTTGGTTTCATTGTAAAATTCCTTTTCACATCCTATGAGCCAATCCATACTACTTTTGCCTAAATTTGTTTGGATTGAAGTTCTTACACTTACAACCAAAAGATCTATGATACAATGAGTGGTACAAAATCTATAAATGGAACGAGCAAGTCCATGAGCAGACACAGAGAGAAGGTATAACCATTTCAGTTAGCTGTGGACCAGGAAGAAAAAGGTTTTATTTTTAGAATGTCCCAGCTCAGGCTCAATGGGAAATCTAAATAACAGAGGATTAACTTCAGTAATCTAAAAACGATAAACAGTCACAGGAGATCCGGAGAGTGGGTTATTGTTAGCACCTCTTTCATAATATGTTTTATTCTACTTCATCTATTTTGTTTACAAAGCATATTTAACTTAACATGTTTGTGATTAAGTTTAAATAAACTTTAAAAAATTTATTTAATGGTGCTACTCACTGAAATGTTGCCCGAGAAAGTGTTATGCTTTTAAAGGGGTGAGGGGAAGAGGAGATGATGGTATAGGAGTCAACTAAGCTCTCTGTACGAAGGAGGCCCTAAATATGTACAACGACAAGTACCTGCTGGAAATGCCCCAAATCTCTCCCATCCCAGATAATTTCTTCTCCTAATCATTCAGCAAATTTTCTGTGTATAGCTGAGGGGTATCCATGCCAAAAGTAGAGATAGGGAAACTCAAAAAGAACTAGTGATAATAAAATGTATGTACATCCCTATTTTGCTGAGGACTAGCATCTGCCAAGTGCAGACACAATTCAGGTTCTCTGGCGCCTTCCAGTTTGACCAGAAAGGCAGTGGAAAACTTCCTAAGTGAAAGCATGCACACACATGCACATATCCCAAAGGAAGCATAAGAAACCTAACCACCCATCTGTGAACTAAGGATTTCCAGCATTCATCCCAAACATTCCAACCTCAAATTGATTATTGAAATGATCAGCAGGATCCCTGGGGGAGGTGACATTTGAAAGCCTATGAAGCTTGCTTAAACACTCGATGGAACTGAGCAGTTGTTTATACAGAGTTTAGTTTGGTGTAAACCTGGGTTTTTCCACTGCACTATCTTGTATCTTTCATTTTCTATTTTGATCTTTGAGCAATGACTTTGAATATCAGGTAGAGATGCCTTTTCTCACCACTCTTTGTTTCTAGGATACAAACTTTCAGAGAGACAATTCATAGTGTAGTCAGGGAACAGTGTAGTCAGTGGTTAATTAAGCATGGGGGTTCTAGAGTCATAATGCCTGATTGTTTCAAATCTCAGCTACAACACTGACTAAATTTGAAACACCAAAATATCTATTAATAGATGAACTGATGAATAAATCATGACATATACATGCAATTGTATACTACACAGCAGTAAAATTGGACATGGGTGAATTCACAAACATACTGTCAAATGAGAAAAGTATGTTTTAGGACAATTCATACAGTATGATCCCATCTATGTAGGCCTTAAATACCTAGAAAATACCACAGCATATTCAACATATTATATAGAGTTAAATAAGTGTGTAATAAAGTATGAAAAAATACACAAGAATTATAAACATCAAATTCAGAAGAGTGGTTACTGGTGGTAGGAGAGAAGTAGAATGCTCTTGGTGAGTAGTACAAAAGGAGTTTCAGTTATGTTTTGATGTTTCATTTCTGGGATTAGGAGATGGGCATTTATTATATTATTCTTTATTCTTTTTTGTACACCTGAAATATTACATGATACATTTTTTAAAAGATTGCATCAAAGACTCAGCCCTGTTTTGACATTACACACCATTGAAGCACTTTGGATACTTCTTTGCTAGGACATTCATGTGTAGATACACAATTGTATAAATTAGATTCAGTCTTTCTACAAAAAGTCTGATTTTGGAAAACCTATTTAACACTAAATATTCTAGCCTATTTTCTATGCCAAATTTTTTAGAAGTGAAATAGATGACATGGAGTAAATTTCTAAAGTTATAAAAACTACTTTCCAACATATGTTCTCTGATTTTAAAATTGTTTAGCAAACATTCTATTCATATTTTTAAAAATCCATACTTAAAAACAGCTACTTTCCATTATGAAGCACAATGCAATTAAATATTGCTTCTAGTTAAAATTTCAATGCACAATATTAATCTAAAATTGTAGTCTGCAAAAGAAAAAGTATTAGGTGTTTAGTTCCAAATCAAAAACATTATAAAATTATGAAAATATAATATAACAATTAAACATTTCTAATTTTCAATTTGTATTTTTTTCAGTTAAATATTGTCTCCAATATCATACATTTGTGTTTTTCTGTTTTGTTTTGTTTTGTTTTGCTAGGGTATACTTTTTTTTTTTATTTTATTATGTTATGTTAGTCACCATACGTTACATCATTAGTTTTTGATATAGTGTTCCATGATTCATTGTTTGCGTATAACACCCAGCGCTCCATTCAATACGTGCCCTCTTTAATACCCATCACTGAGCTAACCCAACCCCCCACCCCGTCTCTAAAACCCTCAGTTTGTTTCTCAGAGTCCATAGTCTCTCATGGTTCGTCTCCCCCTCCAATTCCCCCCCCCTTCATTTTTCCCTTCCTACTATCTTCTTTTTTTTTTTTTTTAACATATAATGTATTATTTGTTTCAGAGGTACAGGTCTGTGATTCATCAGTCTTACACAATTCACAGCACTCACCATAGCACATACCCTCCCCAATGTCCATCACACAGCCACCCCATCCCTCCCACCCCATACCACTCCAGCAACCCTCAGTTTGTTTCCTGAGATTAAGAATTCCTCCTGTGTTTTATGTTCAGTTTAGTACAAAAGCTTTTTTTTTCAGTGCCACAGGTAAATATAGCTATTGCTTGGCATTATTATTTATACATCTGCTTTTATCAGCTGCGATTATGAAACATCACATATAGAGAACAAACTGAGGGTTGATGGAGGGAACTGGGTGGGGGAATGGGCTAAATGGGTGATGGACATTAAGGAGGGCACTTGTTGGGATGAGCACTGGGTGTTATATGGAAGTGATGAATCACTGAATTCTACTCTTGAAAGCAATACTACACTATATATTAACTAACTTGAATTTAAATTAAAAAAAAGAAATCTAATACTCTAAACCACATTTAGGCTTTTGAACATGTACAGTTAGAATGATGTTTGATAGCAGTTGAATGACTTTGAAAATAAAATAAATTGCTTGCAGCAGCTTAAAAAATAAAATAATAAAATAAAATATCATTGATTCTTTCATTCTTCTCTAGCAAGTCCTCTGCCATCTTCAATATTCTGAACACCACAGTATTTCTAGCTATAATGTATTCATGAGTGTTTGATTCTGTTGAAGTCATATAAATTCTCCTTCACTCCACAGACAATCTTTCAGAAATGCATTGTAAAAGATTTTATGGCCACTTTTTAAAAAATCATCACCTATTTTATTTGCATTCAGAAATTAATCCTATGGAAATTCTAGTTCTTTCTTTCAGTTAATTAAATTTTTATCAGATATCTTTTCTATATAGCAATTGTTTTAATTTGTTTTGTAATGGCATCTTAAATTTTATTTTTTGGCAAAGACATATTTTCAATTTTCAATACATAAAATATCATTTACTTTTCACAAAGAAATGTTCTCTCTCCCATTTTTCTGGAAGCATATGGCCTCATTCTGTTCTCCCTCTTTCAGTAGAGGCCTGACTTTAAACTTGTGCTCTACTCTAAGAAAAAAAAAAAAAAAACAGCTTTGCAAACTTGGCAATGGCTACCAACTGGATTTTTTCCACTGAGGTGTCACTGGAGACAGACCTGGTGAGTCCTGACTCCTGCTCTAGCCTCCAGGAGGGAGGCTCCCTGTGGGAATGTGTTCTTGGCAGTGTTAGAACTTCTAGATACCTTGACATCTGTTGAAAGCTCCAAAATTTCAAAATGTTTACTCAAATTTTTTAAAACACTGAACAGATCAAAGAAAATATAGCTGCATGCTAAATGCAATCTGTGGGCTGCCAGTCTACAACCTCTGATCCCAATCTGCGACCTCTCTCTAATGGGGTGTGACAGTGTTTTTCTGTTTGGGCACCTGGTCACAAGAGATGAGGAACTGGAGAATCACAAGAGAAGCTCTTAAGAAGGTGCTATTCAGGTCAAATTGTCCAGAATGTAATCGTGGGTTATTCTAGACTGGTGTCATTTTTCTCTTGACAGGCACAGAGCAAGAACATCGCTCTGAGGAATTCTCCTGAAGGTTGCTGAGTTTCCAGACTAAAGAGAAGGGTAGACTCTTGCCTCCCATTAGGCTTCCCATTAGTTAGGCCTGGACCCCAGCGACCACAGACAGGCTCTGTGTGCTCCCCATGTGGAGAGAGCAGGGGTTGGGCTCCGAGTTCAGAGATCTACCAGCCACATCCCATGAGCAAGCTTAAGTCAAATTCTGTCATGTATTTTACTTATTAGTTCCTGAGCATCTCCATCAAAACTCTAGATGTTGACTTATCTTCTGGGACTTAGAATTTCCAAACAAAAATCTGAAACAAACCTAGTATTTTACTTCCATCATAGATTTTTCTACCCAGAGGCCTCTAGAATATATTTTCTTTTTATTCTTTTTTAAACAAATCACCAGTTTATGTAGGTTTGGACCTTTTTCATTGATTTTGCCTAATCTTCAGCTTTTTTTACTTACACTTTCTCTTACAATTTCTTCGACTATTGCAGCTCTTATATTTATTCGGTTTTGAGTTCTCTCCTCTGCAAAGTGCAGTGTATGTAGAACTTCTACTGGATCCAGCATTATATTCTCTTCCAGCTCCAGTAACCTTTCTTTCTTTGGTTCTTTTTCTGTGGATTCTGAATTGACATTTCAGTGATATCTTTGAATATTCTCATTCTTTTTCTGCAGTATCTAATCTGCTCTTCAGAACGCTTCACTCCACCAACTGCCTCAAACATCAGCCACTACATCGTAAAGCATTTGTCCATTTCATGATATGAGGGCACATTCTTTTTATAAAATCAGTCAGTGTTCTCTAAAATCTCAGTGAAAACCTAAGAGATGTTTTCTAGCATCTCCTGTGTCTTGCTAGTGACTTTCTGTCACAAACACAGCCTGTCTCTCTTCATAGTGTTCATCTTATTTTGAGTGATTGCGTTCTCACATATCCACTGATCTTTTTTCCTCTGTGTTAAACTTGGAAGTGGGAGGTTAGGGAGTCTCCCCCACATTCAAGGTCACAATGGGACCATTTAGATATTAAAAGGGTCAAATCTTATAGGATTTGATGAAGGAACATGGGGAGAGTTTTTCCCCCCCTCCGGTTCTGTTTTGCCCAACCAGAGACAACCTGCGCAGGAAGTCTGACTACTGAGCATAGTGTTTCTTTGCCCTGATATTGTGGCAGCTGGCTACGAATGCAGTAATGTCCTCATTATCCAAGTGGATGACTGTCCCCTGCAGCATGACTTCTCATTTATTCAGTGAGTCACTGCATGAAGTGGAAGCCAACTGTGAGTGTTTCCATGCTGCTTCTGGTAGGCTCCAGAACCTGACACCCTTCCCACAGGCTCTAAATCTTCCCCTCTCCAGGCTCCACAGTCACCCCTCACCTCCAGCTTCTGACTCTTCAGGTTAGGGTATACATAACACAGTTCTAATAAAGGGTTCTTCTAGTTGCTCCCAAAGTAGGTTTATCCCATGCATTCTATGAATTCTGGGTTGTTGCATTGTCTGAGTGGCAATTTACTTTAAAATAACACAGTATTAGTATCATATGTATGAACATAAATTAACTCTATATAAACTAGGAGGTGGTTAGTTATCATTTGAAGTACTATAGTCCCAATCCATACTTCAGGGTGGTTGTTTAAGTAAGATGTGAAGTTTTCTAATCAGAAATCAACACCTTCAGAGATGGTCTAGCTCTTAAGTTATCATTATTGAAAACTACTTAATTCACACAAAGAATATTACACAGATTTTTAATTGATTGGAAGTATTTTGTAGGCCCTACCACACTGTCATGAGTAAATGATAAAAATCCAACAGGCCTAGAAGCCTAATGCCATAGTGCAGTGTTGCAAACACTGTGGATTTGCCTTCATGACTTCATAGAGTCTAGCAGGGGAAGTGAACAAGTGCATTATCACACATTTCCTTTAGCCCTCAGAGAAAAAGTGCATGATATCACGAGTCCACAGATAAAGGGCACCTAAACCCAACTGGAGTAAAGAAGGAGAATCAGGAAAATTTTCCTGAAAGAAGCGACATTTAACCTGAGACTCAAAGAATGAGTCAAAATTATCTAGTTAGAGTATATAAGAATATATATATGTGCTTGGGAGAGGGGAGGTGGTTCGATTACTGCTTTGCACATATTATGTGCTCAATAAGTATACGTCAGGTGAATATATGAAGACTTGGATCCAAGAGAGTGTATAAAGAACTAGAAGTTTAATGTTGTTAGCAGACAGTGCATGGGTAGATGTGGTACCCTGAGATGTACAGAAAAACCAGAACATATATCCTAAGTGCCTAGAAGAGTATCTGGCATATGGCAAGCACTCAGCAACATTTGCTGAAAGAATGAACATGTAAAGACTCATAGACCACATTGAGGAACCCAAAACTTATTCTAATAGCAATGGAAAGTTACTCAAATATTTCATTAGGGGAATGATACAATCAAGTCTGCATTTTAGAAAGATCATTCTGATGCGGAGTGAACTGTTGAAGCAAGATTATGGCAAGAGGTTTCTTTGGAAATTGTTGAGAAGATGGAGGATAGAGCCAGTGAGAGAGCAAGACGTAGCTGGTAGAAAGGAGAAAAAAACACAGGTTTGACAGACTTGAGGAGACAGAATCATCATGGCATGGAGTCTGAGTAGAAGAGAAGGGAAGGGAAAGGAAAGGGGAAAGGAATGGGTACGGGAAAGGAAGGGGAGGAGGACAGGAGGGGGAAGGGAGGGGAAGGGAGGGGAAGAGAGGGGAAGGGAGGGGAGGAAGGGGAGGGGAGGGGAGGGAAGGGAAGAGAAGGAAAAGACCCACATTTTATGATTTGGGCAACTGAAGAGATGGTCTTCACGTTCTGAGAGAGAGAACGTAAGAGTCATATGAACGTGTTTTTAGCAGAGGGTAGTAATTAATTCACTTAGGGACATGTTGACTCCAGGCTGTCTGGAGTATCTCAGTGAAAAATGAAACAGTCAGAAAATATACAGATCTGAAACTCAGAGTAAAGATTTAAGAATCATCTTCATGAGCATGGTTATTGAAACCATGAGACTCAGAAGAGAAGAGGGATAAGAATACAATTTGAGGAACAGGCAGAGAAGAAAGTAAAAGGAGAGGCTCGAGAGAAAGATGGGAAACCAGAAGAATGTAGACTCATGGAGGCCAAGAAAAAGTATACAACATAAGATGATGTGGGCAAGATCAGTAAATATGAAGACCAAACTGTATGCATTTAACTACTGAGTAGGAGTCATTATCTCGTGATGTAGTCATGGTGGGATTCAGATTGGAGTGAGCTGAGGAGAAAGTGGGAGGGGAGGGAGAGGAGGCAGTAAAAACTCAATCTTTTCAAGAATTGTGACTGTAAAGATAAGAGGAAACATCAGGTTTCTTTCAATTTCCAAGTTTTCTCATTAAACTACTTGAAAGAATTCCTGCAATATATAGTGAAGGAAATACATACATTTAAATGTATATGTGCCTAAAAATAAAGCTCAAGAGACACTATTTGCCTTTCTCTGTGTGAAGTATAAAATATAGTCATTTTGGTAAACAGTCATGTTGATACCACTCCAAAACACCAAGCAATGAATCATAGGAGCCCCTTCTTCTAGATTTCCTTCCCAGATTCGACCCTATGATACCAATGGTTGCTTATCAATCCAAAGAGGGCAGTCGTAATTCCTACGTCACTGGTATTTTTGCTGCCATTGTCATCACAGGGTGTAGATTCTGAAAACAGGCAGCCCATCTCTTTGATGCCATACTTTGCCAGCTTTAATAGTTGATCCTGGATGCTGAGGGAAAGTAAACTCCATGGCCCCTATTTTTGCTCTTCCTTGGAAGAGTTCTTAATGACTATCCATTTCAATTCACTCTCTCTCTTTCTTTCTCTCTCTCTCTCTCACACACACACACACACATGCTGTTTTCCCCACAACAAACCCACAGTACACCCAGAAGGCTGTTTAGCTGTATACTGTGTCCAAATTTCTTCCAAGAACAGGTGTGGGCATGGTTTTCTATCTCCCCGAACTCTTTGGTAATTACAGTTTATAGATTCCATTGTCTTAGTAAGACAATTGTTATATTGCATAATACACATGCTAAAGATTGCATTTTCATCTTAATATCATGTGAAGATTACCAAAGTCAAATCTCAGTTTTTCTCTTTTTTTTCATTTTTTTATTGTGGTAAAATATACATAAAATTTTCCATTCTGACCATTTGTAAGTGCAGAATCTATATTTTAACATGGAAGGATATTTATATAGTGCTAGCTTAATCTATAGTGTATAGATTACAAAACAATGTATACAATATGATCCCATTTTTCTAAATGAACCAGTATCTATCATCTATCTATCTAGCTAGCTAGCTAGCTATCATATATCTATCAACTATCTTTTCACTACCTAGTCATCTAGAAAGAACATACACCCAGGGATGTTAAGTGACTAGAGCTAAATATGTGAATTTATATGGACTTTCTTTGTTTTTTCAATTTTCCCTACAAATATTTCCTAGCCATTTTTTATAATGAGCACATGTAGCTTTTATATTAGGGGAAATATAAAAAAGGAAAACTTCAAATTTAACATGTAGTACAAATTCTTGATAATAAGACTTTAGTATTATTCACCCTCACTGCACTTCCTATATTTAGCAGAATGCCATGCTCAAGAAATCCTGAATGGTCCCTATCCTCACACGGCACATGGTCTGGAGGGTGAGCAGTTGGGGCCAGAGAAGAGGAGTCCATGACAAAGGGTACTGTGCAGAGCTGTATGACAATGAATGGAGCAGATGGGGCACAGGAGGACCTGCTCACTAACATTAGTGACTTCAGGCGGATTTCTTTTCTTAAAATTTCTATTTTGACAAAATATCAGATATGCAGAAATGTTGCAAGGAAAGTACAAATAATTTCCACGTACCCTTCACCCAAGTTCTCCATTTGTTAACATTTTACTACCGTTCCTTCCCACGGTATTTCAAGGAGACGCAGACACATAGAAAGGGCGAGTCTGTGTCAAGGCGGTTTTTCAAATTCTCCTAAAAAGCTTCCCCTGTAGGGGCACCTGGGTGGCTCAGTTGGCTAAGCATTGGATTCTTGATTTGGGCTCAGGTCATGATCTCAGCGTCCTGGGATGGAGCCCTGAGGCAGGCTCCATGCTCAGCAGGGAGTCTGCTTGAAGATTCTCTCTCTCTCTCTGCTTACACACACACACACACACACACACACACACACTCTAAAATAAATAAATAATTCTTTAAAAAAGAAAAATGTCCCCTTGTATTAGAAACCCTCTGGCAGGAAGCTTCCTCTTGCAGAGGCTATAAACTCCCTTCCCCTCCCTGCCCCACCCGCTCCCATTGTCAAGAACATTGAACAGGAAGAAGTGTTTGCTCAGGGTTGCTGCCAAGATAGAAAGACCATGTAAAGAAGGAATGACAGTGCTTGAGCAGAATTCTCTGAAGGTTCCTCTGCCCACCACACCAAGCGTAAGGCCACCAGGAAGATCCCCACCTGCAAACTAGGCCAGCCTTCCCAAGAGAGAGCAGGTGAGTCTGTCTGTCTGTCCTCCCTGCACAGATTATTGGCCCTTCCCCAATTCCAAGAGCTTTGGGGACACCTGTCTTGTCTGTAAGAGTGCTGGCATAGTGTTTTGGAGAGTGAGACTTTTGACAGCTGAAATCAGTATGGTCAAGACCACAGAGAAGGTCCTAGAGAGCAGGGTCATTTCAAAGCTAAGGGTTCTTAAAGTCCAGGAGAGGATTTATTTCATTAGACAGAGTTTAGGAGGTGACTAATAGGGCTAAAGTCTAGAGCTAAGGTATGGGTGAAGGAAAGGCACCATGCCAAGTTCAAAGGCTCCCAATCAGTACAAAATTCTATGTGTCTTCTGGGCATGGGTTGGACCTTATTCGTGTAGCTAGCTGTTAATGGCACACCTGCCTTTCAAGCCCCCCAAGGGTGCTCTGAGAAAGAAGCATGTGTCCTGCTAGAAAGAAGACTTGCTCCCAGATCTTTAAAGTGATACTCTCTCTCTCTCTCTTAGAGCACAGTATCTAATTCCCACAGACTTCCTCATCGCCTTCATCATGAACTGGCACATGATAATCTCTGTGCTTATCATAGTGGTGCTTAAAATTGTTGGAATGACCTTATTTCTGCTTTACTGTGAGTATTTGAGCAACCTCTTACCCCAACCCCATACTGTCTTGTTCTTGTACTTTCCTCTCAGAATGCAAAGTTGAATATAAAGGCTACACGCCTAAGTCTTCCCACCTGAGGGCAATGCCCAGTGTGGGGGAACTGACAATGCTCTTCTCACTCCCCAGCACACGCAATGGGCTGGGTCCCTCGGTCTGCCTTGGAGATATAGAACTGACTAGTGTCTGACGGTTAGAATACCAAAGCTTTTGCTGCTACGGTGTTAGTTGGGCAATCTGAGGTGAAATACTTATCAGTGCTTGTTATTGTTCCTCAAACTTGAAAATCAGCGTCAGTTCAACCCAATGATGAGGCTGAGGTAAGAGCTGCATGATGAGGTAATGGGATTTTTACTGGGGGACAAATTTCCCTCCATGTCCATAGAAACTTTTATCCAGACGCTTAGGAGAAGGCTTGTATCAAAGGGTTTTGCTGTAGCTGTGAGAATCTTCTCCAGTCCCAGAAACCAGTAGGGAACATAAATGAGGAAGGAAATGTGAGTAAAAGACAGCAACTGGGTAAGAGGTGTCTTTCCTTTCACCCAGCTGAAGGCACAATTCCTATCATGTAAGAGAGCAGGAAGAAAATATGAATACGAATAAGTAAACACATTCACAAAAAAACACATACACATCCTCGTTGACCTGAGTCAGAGAGCTCCAGATCTCACAGTAATAGTCACGGTGCCTCAGCAGCCCCTGGGTGATGTTGGTTTGTTATAGTCATCCTGCAGCCACTTTTGGGGCTGGGCCAATAGCTGATTTTCTTTGCAGTCCCACAGATTTTTGGAGAAAGTCAAGTCAACTTCCTTCCCACAGAGAGCTATGGAACAGGTAATGTACATGAGAATGATCTCCTCCCAGCCTCCAGGTTCTTGTGTGCTGACTTTTTATAGTCCTTCCTCAAAGCCTCCTCTCTTTTTTTTTTTTTTTTTAAAGATTTTATTTATTTATTTATTTGACAGAGAGAGACACAGCGAGAGAGGGAACACAAGCAGGGGGAGTGGGAGAGGGAGAAGCAGGCTCCCCACTGAGCAGGGAGCCCGATGCGGGGCTCGATCCCAGGACCCTGGGATCATGACCTGAGCCGAAGGCAGACGCTTAACGACCGAGCCACCCAGGCGCCCCCAAGCCTCCTCTCTTAAGAAATTCTTTTCCAGGGAGGGTCCATAAAGATATGCTAATTGCTATAAGAGGAATAAGTTATAGGGATTTAATGTACAGCATGGTGACTATAGTTAACAATACTGTATTAGGGGCCCCTGGGTGGCTCAGTCATTAAGCATCTGCCTTTGGCTTGGGTCATGATCTCAGGGTCCTGGGATCCAGCCCCACATCGGGCTCCCTGCTCAGAGGGGAGTCTACTTCTCCCTCTCCCCCCTGCTCATGCTCTCTTGCTATCTCTCTCTCTCTCAAATAAATAGGGAGAAGCAGACTCCCCACTGAGTAGGGAGCCCACCGCGGGGCTCCATCCCAGGACCCTGGGATCATAATCTGAGCTAAAGACAGAAGCTTAACCAACTGAGCCACCCAGGAGCCCCCCAAAAAAGATCTTCTAATTAATTCCCCTGTTTTTATAGATGGGAAACCCAGACTAAGCTGATCGAAGTTTGTGATCCTCAGTTTTCCTCCTGAGTATGAGGATGATTTGTATATAATCACCATAATGTCATGAGAAAGGACTTTATAAACTCTGACATGTTGTATACCTAAAGGAATTGTTATACAAAAAAAAAAAAAAAAAAACCAAAAACCTACTTCCCACAGGAAAACTGAAAGATTATAACCAGCACTTTTTGTATGCCAATCACTCTGCTAGACCAACAAAAGAAGAAGAGTAAGAACCAGGAGCTATCAGCCAGCTGTCCTCAGTAAAGCACAAGGCCCCATGCTAGAAGCTAAGGGGCATAAAGAGATGAATGAGACATGGCTCTCCCGATTAAAACCTCCTCCTCTTAAAACTTTCCTAAGAACCTCCCCCTCACTTCCTCTTAAAACATTTATTACTACATACATCTTGAGGAGAAAGTTAATTGCTTGTTCATCTTTGTATCAACTGAGGCTCCTAGTACAGTGAGCTGTATGGAAGCAGTATTCATGAAATATTTATGGAGTTCTGTGCAGTTATAATCCCCAAATGGTTTCTGCTGAAAACCAGGTTATTTTTCAATACAAAGAGCCTTTGAACTGGGAACTGAAATAAAAAGTGAATGCTAACTGGTAAGTTTCATTCATATCATTGGAAGTAGCTGATGTGGTGTCTGGGTAAACTAAAGTGGTCTTCATCCACACAGGACAAATAACTGGGCAGCTGAGGAGAGGTCTGACCAGCCTCCAAGCCACTGCACTGTCTGCTTGGCCAGCCAATGTGTTCTCAGGAAAAATGAGGCTTCTTAGAGGCCTATAATTCCCCTATTTATATTTAAAGACATAAATGGACTTTTCTCTGCCCACAGGAAATCTCTGGAACGTTCACCTGCCTCCATGTGTGTCAATATCCCTGGTCCTGAAACTAGTTCCCATTAGCCTCACTTCTTAGAGCTGGCAGGTGCTGATGAGAGTGGGGCCAAGAGCCACCCATGGGAGAAGAGTGTTCACATGGGACTAGAGGCACCAGAGATGGGGAGAACAGCACAGATGCTGTGCGCAGCCGAGAGCGGGAAGTGCTCCAAACAGCACCTGGGCAGGAGGGGAGGGGGCAACACTGTCAAAGGCGTATATGGAAAGGAATGAGAGGTTTCCTTTCTGGTACTAAATTCACCCATTCCTGTTCCTTTCTCCTGTTCTATTTCTCAATATTTCACACCTACTCCCCCCTCCAAAAAAGATATGAAATAGGACGTGGGGTGTGGGGCATGACTAAAAATGGTAGTAATTAGATGGAAAGTTCAAAGAAAGAAAATGAAAACTTCTAGCCAATGGTGGCCTTCTCATCACCACTGTCCAGAAACAAATAGTTGCAGGGACCAAACAGCTGCTCTGATGTTTGTGTTGTACTCATAATGCAGTTACCTTCAGGTTTTCTTTTTGTTTCAGTTCCTCAGACTATCGGGAGCAGTAATGTCAGCTCAGTTCCCAGAGAGAGCTCCGGAACAGGTACAGTGTATGACGATAATCTCTCCTCTATCCCAGGTTCTTATGTGATGAGTTCTTAGACACTTTTCCCATTACCTCCTTGCTTATGGAACGTTCTTGCTCAATGGGGCCATAAAGATCTTCTAATTCATCCCCTTCACTTTGTCCACAGGGAAATTCAGATTAGACTGCATGGGATTTCTTCCAGGATGGAGGATGATTTGCATTAATATAACTTCTATAAAGAAACTCATGCCCCACTATGTTTTGACTCAGTTCCAGGGTTCACACTCCAAACCACTAATCCTATACTGTCTTTTCTTGGATTTCTTTAGTCTGCTCCAGAGGGTGGTATTTTCATCGAAGAAGATGCTTTTTGTTGTCCCCTTTTGAACTGTCCTGGAACAAAAGCAGTGACTTTTGCAAAACAGAAGGATCCACTTTGGCCATTGTGGACACGCCACAGAAACTGGTGAGAGCATTAGGGGGGTACAGTAAAGTGGCCCACCCTACAGCAGCCTCAGCAGGAGGAGATGGTGGGGCAATGGGGCAATTTGATTGATGGAGCAAGGGCCAGGTGGAGGTGAGGAATAGAGAGGTGGCTGGCTGAGAGCCCAAGCTCCTTCCTCTGAATCTGGTGGTGGGAGACTCTTCTCAGTAGCAGTGGGGTGTATGCCTCAGATCACTTGAGCTAGGGAAATCCACACTCTATAGTCTTTTCCATAAGGCTTAGCAGTGCACTGGTATCCTGGGGATGGGCCAGGATATTTAAAGTTCAGGGAATGACCAAATGTGTTTAAAAGTTGTTTAAAAACTATAGAATACTTCATATTTGTAAATTAGAGCTAATGTATCATTAGAGCTACATTAGCTCTACATTAGAGCTAATGCATCATCCAAGTTGGCCTCATAAATAAGGAAGATGCAAATTAACAAAATTAGCCATATGAAAAACAAAGAATCAGGTCATAGAATTGGGATTGCAGTATATAATTATGATAATAAAGATGGCTAACACAATGCAAAAGCCTTTATTTTACTACCTCTTTTTATCCTCCTAAGGATTCCAAGGAGGTATTATTATTATCCATACTTTACACATGAGGAAGCTAGGGCACAGAAAAATAATTTGACCTAGGTCATACACCTCCTAAGTGACAGGACATAATTGAATTGAGATCTCACCAACTCTAAAACCCACACTCTAATCAATTTTAGATCATAAGTTATTTTAGTTTATAGTTGCCTCTCCTTCAAATCCTAAGCATCTGCTGAGTGCTAGGCATGTGGGAGATACTGCACACCTGCTTCTCTGTGCTCCATCTTTCACCCTTCCTCTATAAAGTCCTCCTGTGGTTGAGGAGAATTCATAAGAGGGCCCTCTCTGAGTCTTGGTAACAGGTGTCCAACAAAGAGTAGGGGTCAGGATGCTACCTCTGCGGCTAAGTATACAGATGGGAAGGGAAAATGCCTTACAGTAGAAAGCCAGGAGTAGTATGGGGTGGGGGTCAGGGGAGGGAAAAGAAGAGAAGAGAGGGATAAAGGGTTGAGTAGAGGAAGTTGACATCCTCTTCCTCTACTCAACCTTCAAGTTCTGACGCATCTCAAGTGTCATACGTGGCATTCTCCAGAAAAATCTCATCACACCAAGGATTTGCTAGTGATCTCAAGTCTGTATCCCCAGCTAGTCATCTCTGGAACAAACAGTATATCAAAATCCACTCTGATGTTTCAAAAGCATCACAAACTCACCATTTTCAAAACTGAGCCAAATTATATTTTACCTCACCTGGTTCCTCCTTTTGTGTTCCAAGTATTGGCAAGCAGTCATGTTACCCAAGATTGAATGCTGATGATTTTCTGAGACTTTACCTCTTCTCTTCTCCCCTAAATTAGCTGCTAACCAAGCCTTTTCCTCTCTCTCTCCACAGTAAATTGTTCATATCTCACCTGGATTTCTTCAGAATTATTCTAACTCCTCTCCTTGCTCCTGATTTTGTCCCTTCTTACCTAACCTCCATAGAACCCACACGATAACATCTCTAAGCCTCTGAACTGTCTGTGCCATTTTACAAATTAAACTGGGTTAAAGTCTGGTTTCCCTGGCATGACACATAAGGCCTTGTACAGTCTAGCATCTGCCTTCTTGCCAGTCTTATCTCTCCACCCACCTCCCTTCTACCTCTGCACAACCACATTAAGCATCTTAGAGTTCCTCAAATGCTCCAGGCTGCTCTGCAGTCTGCCTGTGATCCAATGCTCCCTCCTCCAGGAAGTCCATCCTGACCCACGACCTCCCCTATCTCTCAGAATCCATCTCCAGGATCACTTCATCTGCAGTCTTTCTAGAAAACCCCAAATTCATGTAGAATTGATCACTTCCTCCCTTCTGCCTGTGCTATATCTAGCACATGTTCACCAGCACTACACCTAGGACACCTGCCACCATGCTGGTTAACTCCTCTGTCTTCTCTTATTAGACCAGTGAATCTTCACCATGTTGGGATCGCTGACCTTTTTAAATGGTGGCCAAATCTATAGAAATGTCCAGAAATCTATAGAATCCCAGAAACACTGCATTAGCATGATAGTTTGAATAAAGTTCTAACAGCTTCAGAGATCCCCTTCGTAACCATCCATGACTTAGTGTAAGAGAGGTAAGCGTTAAGAACCCTTATTTTAAACCATGGGTCAGCAAATTTTTCTTAAATGGTCATAGAGTAGATATTTTATGTATGTCAGGTCATAAGATCTCCACCATAACTACTTAATGCTGCCCTTGTGGCTCAAAAGCAGACACAGATGACATGTAAAACTGGGCCTGGATGTGTTCCATTAAAACCTTATTTACAAAAACAGGCTAAACTACTGGCTGTACTTTGCCAACCCTTGTTTTAGATCATAATTTCTTTAAGGAGAAACCAATTTGTTTCCATATGTCCAGCCTTGTTCAATGGCTCACTGGGCACTCAAGAAATCTTTGTTAAATGAGTAAGTACAGTAACTAATTTTAAAGAATAATGAAATGAGATATTTCAGGGAAGGAGAATACAGGAAAAAGAGGAATAAAGGCAATAGCCCTGGGGATGGAGGGAATATCCAAGTGAACTTGGATATCCACTCATTACAGGAGGTATGTGAAGAGTACAGGAAAGAGCCCAGGGACTCCCAGACTTCAAGCTGGAGTGATTTGTGATTCATTAGTTTAATCAAGAAACTATTATATCATGGATTGGTGTCAATTTAGCAAATACTCAAAAACCACTGACTATTTCTCAACACACTTTTAAATCTCCCTAACTGTATTGCCTTGAAAAGTATTCAAGAGATTCACTTGATCCAACCTCATTTGGAATGTAAAATTTCTGGCAATGAAATAATCCTATGCAGAGAGGCATTCCAAATAAAAAAGAAGTATTCAAAAGTGCCCTCTTTTAGATCATATAGTACCCTTCCTCTTCATTTTCAAAATGTGATCCCTGAAGAGCAGCATCAGCATCACACTGGGAATTTGTTGGGAATGTAAATTCTTGGTCCCCTACACCAGACCTACTGAACCAGAAGCCCAGTAAGCTGTGTTTTAGCAAGATTTCCAGGTGATCCTGTTGCTCTGTACCTAGTGAAAACTACTCTAGGGGTTATGGTGAGTGCAAGCTATAGCCAGCCTCAGAGTCCTTTATCAGTCTTCCATGTTCCCAGAATCAGGGCCTGTTGGCAAAGGGAGACAGCAGCAAAAAAACTTTTTGTTGAACTATTTTTTTTTAACTTCTAGGAATTTCTCCAGGACAAAACTGGTGCTGAGAAGTATTTTATTGGCTTATACCAGCAAGCAAAGAACAGTTGGCATTGGATTGACAACTCCATATTCAATGGCAAGTATGTGAATATCTCACATTTTTCTAAGGATCTTAGTTCACCTAAAGAAACCTGACCTGAGATTCAGTGGGTTTGTCCTGGAATATCACAGAGGCTGAGACTTGGTTTTTTGTTTTATTCCTCTCTTTTCTTCCAACTCACCTATTTCCAGAGACACATTTTTTGGTAAACTTTTATTAAGAAAGATATCAAACATTTGTAAGTAGAGAGAAGAGTAGTCATACAGTGAGTTATTTTGATCAAATCAAGAGCCAAACAAATCCATATACATACCATTTGTTTGATATATCTCATAAGTCTCTTTTAACGCATAGACCATACTTTATTACTAAGTTCTTAACAATTCCCCAGATGGGGCTTCTTTATGTAAAGTACTGATGGAGAACATGACATTCCTGGTGTACATATGAAGATGTTGAGTCAGACAGAGAGCAAGTCAGTTCCCTAGCCTATAACTGGGCTTCTCACAGAAAGAAGGAAATTAAGATTCGTTCAATGTCTACTAAATGCCAGGCACTTGCTAAGCACTTACTCATTTCATTTCCTACAGTATTCACAAAGATGTTGTAGAAAAAGCTTTTATTCATCCTCATTTAACAGTTGAATTGAAGCTGGGAGGCTTAAAAATGTACTGAATATCGTCAAGCTGGGAAACTGTAGAGTCACAATTTAATCCCACATCCCCTTGACTCCAAAACTCATGACGTTTCCATGAAACCAGACTCTTTCCAGTCAGATTGAATGACAGAAAAAGAGGTGGGAAAAGGCCAACACACTTTCTCCTAAAGCCAGCTGGTGCCTACAAAAGGAAAAGCAACCTCTTTCTTCCTCCTCTCATTTTTCCTACTGTGAACATAGCCTATGCAGTATTAAAACAATATTTCTGAGAGGAAAAGATAGATGAGATGTTTCTAACCAAGCACAAGAGTGAGTTAATCCAAGACCGTGAGTCCGGAAAGGGCGGGTGTGGAGCTGGATTTGGGATGGGGGAGGGGGGGAATGGAATCAGTAAAGGCAGGGCTGAAACGATTGGCCTTCACCACACTTTCTCTCCCATTTAGTGTTACCAATCAACATCAGAATTTCAACTGTGTGACTATAGGCCTAACAAAGACATACGATGCTGCACCATGTGACATCAACTTCCGCTGGATCTGTGAGAAGGCAGCCAAATGACTGCAGTTCTCTGTGGCCTCTGACAAGAATGACAAATATGCTTTTGGAGAAAGCAAAAAAATATATAATTGGGATTGGTCCAGGAAATATAGAATATCAAATTAGTGTATCAGTCTTCCACAGGTCACTGACAGAGCTCCCTAACAAATTGCTCCACAGCCCCTGCACAAATATACTCGCATCACACAACAGAGGCAAACTCCCCATTCTGGGCCAGCAGCTCCCCCAAGACTCCATTTCCTGTAAGTGTCACACCCGTGACTCTTTTTAGATCTGCACCAGGCATCTAGTCAATGATCCCTTTCTCCATCTATCTACGATGAGAGGTCCTTGCCTATGTAGGGAAATGATATTCTGCTTTAGGGGACTGGGTGCTAGCCATCTCCAAGAGACAGGGTCATTTTATGGAGAGAACTCAGTTGATATGGTGACAAAGTCTGTTTCCACAGAACTGAGCATTTTTGACTGATCAACAGGGTTTAGGCTGTTGCCAGGCTCTGTTTTATCCTCAAAGCACATGCCCTTACTACTGAGGAGAAACTGCAGACTGAGCAGGTAAAAACAATATTTAGAGAGTAGCAGGGGTAGAAGAGAGATAAACTCAGCTTCCTGACCGTGCCTCTATTCCCAAGGGACCCTTGTTCACATGCTCCCCCACCCCTACCTCAGGTGGGATAGCAGAGGCCCTCCTCAGTCTGAATTGAAGACAGGCCTAGGGAAGGGTTCCTGGAGCCAAGCTTGGAGCAGAGAAAGCATTGTTCACAGGAATGGACAGAGGTCTGGCCAGGTCAGGAATCTGCCAGGGAATCCCTTTGAAAACCAGACAGCCAAGATGACCAAGCAAACTGATCAATGTTTTTCAACAAAGCCCTGAAAAGACACTCAGGCTTAAATTTTCCTGGTTTTGACCCGAATCTCCATTTTAGTAGATTTTATTATTTGACCATGCTTTTTGAGTGTATTTTAAGAATTTGTAATAGTCTCCTGGGCTCCAGTGGTCACAAGATATTCCTGCCTGCAGTTTAGAGAGACCCTGCTACCAGGTACAGCCTTGTGACCAAAAGATGTCACAGCCTTATACTGAGTGGCATCACACCAACCTAGAACTGGCCCAGTTGACCAAGGAGTAAAAAAGAGGAGGACTACTCAAGGAAACATAGGATATAGGCAAGAAGTAGGCATATAGTAGGGAGGGAACACCAGAGACAAATGGAAATCATATGCAGAAGGAAACAGAGTTCATCTGGCCATACTGGAAGAAAGGCAAGAGAAAGGCAGAAAAGTCTTGGGGCATCCTGGCTATTCTCTGCACTTGCAACAAAATATCAACCACATACCCTCCTCAGTAAATGGAAAGGAAACAAGAGACACCTCTGTGTTTGTAGTAACCAGAATTAAGCCATAATGAAAGACTGTATTAAACTAATGGAAATTATAGTCCTCTAAGTAAACTTCTCACCATCTGTGTCTAAAAACAGCATACCACAATGGCTGTGTATATCATCAGATGTATGCCGAAGAAAATTATTGTTTTATTGTCTATTACAGTACTAAGCTCTCTTCCTATATTCCTAGGCCTCATAATTTTTATACAATTAGCATGGCCACTTATAATTAAAAAAAATGAGATAATACATTAAGTGTTAGAAGTTGCTTGAAGGAAGCTACCAGAAATAATTTATGTTTGGGGTGCATTGGATGTGGTATTAGCAAGGAATAAATGCTGCAGTTGAGGTGGGTGTTGCGGGGGGAGAGGCTGAGTCTATGGTAGATAAAGAAAGAAACAGAATTCTACACCAAAGGTAAGTCCCAGAATCCAGACAACAGAAAGAAAACCACAACCCTTCTGTTTTGAGAAGGGAGAATTATGGTTGCCACACTTCCCGTTTTATGACAGAATAAATTTCAGACCTCCATAGTCAGGAAATGTAGACATCTAGTAATTTCCCTAGTAGACAGCCCAAATTTCCCCCAAGATGAGGACATACTTCTGTGAAATTTCTAAAAGAGGCCCAGTGGGCTGGGGTGGGAGTAGGAAGCATATAGGGAATATTGTCCCTTTGGTTTTAAATTCTTTACTGGGGGGTGCAGGGGTTGCTGATTCCTTAAGAAGGTAGATAAATGTGACCGTATTGGGCAGCAGTGGTATGAAGTTTTTTTTTTTTTTTTTAAGCAATGGAAATTTAGTAAACCACTGGATTAGAGTTTTTGACTTTGCTTCCAATATGTGAATCTGTATAGATTTCTTACTCTTTCTGTCCCTTAATTTCTTTACTTATAAAACAAGGCAGTAATACCCCTCTCACAAAATTCTTGTATATATTAAACAAAATGCCCACTATGTACCTCAATGGCAATAAACAATAGAGGAAGCACTTTGTGGAAGATTTGAAGTTGAGATCTTTATCCAAGAAGTACTCTTCAATTTGCTAAAAGCTGAATGGAGGAAAGCCACTTAATTTCTCAGAATTTCTGTTCACTCATTTATAATATGGGAATAAAAATGTGCCCAAGTCAGGAAAAGGTGCTTCAAAAATTCTGTGACTGTCAAAACCATAATCTCCATGCCTCTGGCTTACATTCACATTACCCATCCTGCCTGTGTGAGCTGTTGGTCCCATAACCAAAGTCATTGACGCCTGTCCTCAGATGTTGATAGATCGGTACCAATTCATGACTGAAAACATCAGGTATAGGTAACCTTTGCCTATTTTCCCTGCTGTTGCCAACCCCCCACCCTCAGAAGCCATATCCTTTGGTGACCTTTGTCTTCTGAATAGTCCTGCTTCACTTCCTGAGTCTCCCTTAACACAGGCTGAGCAATAATGCAGTAAAAGTCTCACCGTCTACTTTTATCTACTGTAGCCTCTCATAGAGACTAAAACTCCTGCAGGGGGCCCTCATGATTCCTTTAGGTATCTTCACTACAGGCCAGTGAGTCTGAGGTAGCAGAGGTATTACCTCTCAAGCCACAATCTTGCTCAACTTCAGGTGCAAAGACTGCATCATCAAAATCCTTCATTCATGAGATATTCCCATAATTGGCACATGCCAATGGGTCTTCTTTTATGCATTTGTTTTGTTATAGTTATATATACATATGCATACATATATATGTATATACATATATAACACACATATATAACTATATATATGTAATAACACCCATGAAACTACCCAACATGAAAACTAGAATCTTTTTTCTTTTTTTTTTTTTTTGAGAGAGAGCGCACACATGAGCAGGGTTGGGGGAGGGGCAGAGGGAGAGAGAGAATCTTAAGCAGGCTCCACACCCAGGGGGGAGCCGTACACGGAGCTCAATCTCACGACCCTGAGATCATGACCTGAGCCAAAACGAAGAGTCACTTAACCGACTGAGCCACCCAGGCGCCACTGAAAACTAGAATCTTTATAGCAGTTTATATCTAACTCTGTGGTCTTTTCCTAGTCCACCTGTCTCCCCACAACACAGGCAACCACCATTCTTATTCCTGTGTTCATCACTCAATTTTTTAAAAATTCATTTTCATCTCATTTTTATGTACTCTTTTTCATTTTATAAAAAGGCATTATGCTGTAAGAAATCATTTAGAACTTGTTTTTTCATTTCATGTTAAATGATTCATTCATATTGTTGAGGTTCGTTAATGTTGACTACTAATAATCCATCGTGTGACTACATAAACCATGACAGTTCTAGTTGGTGTGCAATTGGTTGCTGACAGGTTTTTGCTAACATGAACAGTGCTACCATGAACATTCTTCTGGTGTTCATATACAAGAGTTTCTCTTGAGTATATCCTGAAGAGAGAAATGTTGGGTTATAAGGTATATAAATTTTGAATCTTCTAAGATAATGCAGAATAGTTTCCAAAGAGATTATGTCAATTTTCAGTTCCATAATAAACATATAATAAAAATATATGAGATTATTATTTATTGACATATGGTCTTAATCTGTTTTCCCTAATTATTAATGTATTATTTGGAGTAGTGTTAGATGCTATAGAAAACTTACAAATGTTTAGTGGCTGATCACAATAAAAGTTTATTTCTCATTAATGTACAGTTATGTATTGTGCCTACTGTTAGCACAGACTCTGTTCCACAGGATCATTCAGGGACCTATGTTGATTGAATGTTTTCTATCTTCAACATATGGCCTCAAGGATGTAAGTGAAAAAGAGAGAGAGGAGGATTATGCATGAAGTCTTTGGGACCAGATGTAGAAGTGGTGTACATCACTTCTACTCACATACCATTGGCTATAACCTACTCACATAGCCACTCCTATCTGCAGGGAAGAGTGGAAATTTTATTTTACCTATGCGTACAAAAAGAAGAAATGTTTGGTGATCACCTAGCACTCTCTATCCCAACTACTGTGGTTGAATGTTTCTTTACAGGTTTATTGGCTATATATATTTCCTCTTCTACAAAATGTGCATTTGTAATATTTGCCTATTTTTCTACTGACTTGTTTGTACTTTTAAAAATGATTTTAGAAGTTCTTTATATTATACATCATTTGTTATGTTATTTGAAAATCTCTTCTCCCAGTTATAACTTCCCATTTCACCACCTCTGAGCTGTCTTTTGATGAATACAGGTTCCTAGGGTTTTTTTATTTAAATTCAATGCCAACGTATAGTACATACTTAATTTCAGATGTAGTGTTTAATAATTTATCAGTTGTGTATAACACCCAGAGCTCATCATATCACGTGCCCTCCTTAATGCCCATCACCCATATACTCCATCCCACCACCCACCTCCCCTCCAGCAAACCTCAGTTTGTTTCCTAGAGTTAAGAGTCTCTCATGGTTTTACTCCCTCTCTGATGACTTCCCAATTTTCCCTACCTTACACTATGATCCTCTACACTGTTTCTTATACTCCAGATATGAGTGAAATCATATGATAATTGTCTTTCTCTGATTCACTTATTTGGCTCAACATAGTACCCTCCAGTTCCACCCAAGTCGATGTAAATGGTAAGTATTCATCCTTTCTGATGGCTGAGTAATATTCCATTATATATCTATACCACATCTTCTTTATCCATTGAATTATCAATGGATGTCTGATCTCTTTCCACAACTTGGCTATTGTGGACATTGCTGCTATGAACATTGGAGTACAGGTGCCCCTTCTTTTCACTACATTTGTATCTTTGGCGTAAATACCCAGTAGTGCAATTTGCTGGGTCATAGGATAGCTCTATTTTTAATTTCCTGAGGAAACTCCATATCGTTTTCCAGAGTGGCTGTACCAGCTTGCATTCCCAAAAACAGTGTAAGAGGGTTCCCCTTTATCCGCATCCTCACCAACATTTGTTGTTTCCTATTTTGTTAATTTTGGTCATTCTGACTGGTGTAAGGTGGTATCTCGTTGTGGTTTTGACTTGTATTTCCCTGATGCCAAGTGATGTGGAGCATTTTTTCATGTGTCTGTTGACCATTTGTATGTCTTCTTTGGAGAAATGTCTGTAAATGTCTTCTGCCCATTTCTTGATTGGATTATTTGTTTTTTGGGTGTTGAGTTTGAGTTCTTTATAGATCTTGGATACCAGCCCTTTATCTGTTATGTCATTTGTAAATATCTTTTCCCATTCTGTAGGTTCCCTTTTAGTTTTGTTGACTGTTTTCTTTGCTGGGCAGAAGCTTTTTACCCTGATGAAGTCCCAATAGTTCATTTTTGCTTTTGCTTCCCTTACCTTTAGAGATGTGTCTTGAAAGAAGTTGCTGTGGCCGAGGTCAAAGAGGATACTCCCTGTGTTATCTTCTAGGATTTTGATGGATTACTGTTACACATTTAGGTCTTTCGCTCATTTTAAGTTTATCTTTATGTATGGTGTAAGAAAATGGTCCAGGCTCATTCTTCTGCATGTGGCTGTCCAATTTTCCCAGCACCATTTATTGAAAAGACTGTCCTTTTTCCACTGGATATTCCTTCCTGCTTTGTCAAAGATTAGTTGACCATAGAGTTGAGGGTCCATTTCTGGGTCTTTATTCTGGTCTATTGATCTATATGTCTGTTTTTGTGCCAGTACCATGCTGTCTTGATGATCACAGCTTTGTAATATAGCTTGAAATCAGGGATTGTGATGCCCTCAGCTTTGGTTTTCTTTTTCAACATTCCTCTGGCTATTCAGGGTCTTTTCTGGTTCCATACAAATTTTAGGATTGTTTGTTCCAGCTCTGTGAAAAATGTCAGTGGTATCTTGATAGGGATTGCACTGAATGTGTAGATTGCTCTGGGGAGCATAGACATTTTAACAATGTTTATTCTTCCAATCCATGAGCATGGAATGTTTTTCCATTTCTTTGTGTCCTCCTCAATTTCTTTCATAAGCGTTCTGTAGTGTTTAGAGTACAGAACCTCTACCTCTTTGGTTAGGTTTATTCCTCGGTATCTCATGGTTTTTGGTGCAATTGTAAGTGGGATCAATTCCTTAATTTCTCTTTCTTCTGTCTCATTGTTAGCGTATAGAAATGCAACTGATTTCTGTGCATTGATTTTGTATCCTGCCACGTTGCTGAATTCCTGTATGAGTTCTAGCAATTTGGGGATGGAGTCTATATCCTTATGATGTTAAATCTTTCTATCCTTGAACTTGACATATATCTTAATTTACTTAGATCTTCTTTAATGTCTATTACAAAGTTTAGTAAGTATGTCTATATTTGTTTTCATATGCACAATGTTTAGCTACTTATAATCAATAAAATTGATACTTCAGGATAATGTGACATGATTTATCTTGTGGTTTTGAGTAAACCAAGCATGTCACCAGTTGTTTCTCCTAATGTTTCTCACTTACTGTAGAATAAGTCATTCTGACCCTTATCCTTTTAGCTACTGTCTTGCCTGGAGCTCTGCTTCTTTGTTCCAAAGCCCTGAAGCTACAGACAGATGATGTTCAACATCATTCCTCTCACTCTTGTATGCTGGTCTCTGATTAATACTACATCATTTACCTACTAATTAGTCTTGCATTACCATGATACTGCCAAAAGGATGTAGAGTGTACTAGTTAAAAACATATATTTTTATTTAGACACCTGTTGGTAGAATCTTTGGGTTTTTTTTTCCTATTTATTTATTTTTTCTTTTTGATGTAGTGTTCCATGATTCATTGTTTGCATATAACACCCAGTGCTCCACTCAATACGTGCCCTCTTTAATACCCATCACCAGGCTAACCCATCCCCCCACCCCCCTCCCCTCTAGAACCCTCAGTTTGTTTCTCAGAGTCCATAGTCTCTCATGGTTCGTCTCCCCCTCCGATTTCCCCCCTTCATTTTTCCCTTCCTACCCAAAGAACAAATAATCCAATCAAGAAATGGGCAGAAGACATGAACAGACATTTTTCCAAAGAAGACATCCAAATGGGCAACAGACACATGAAAAAGTGCTCAACATCGCTCGGCATCATGGAAATCCAAATCAAAACCTCAATGAGATACCACCTCACACCAGTCAGAATGGCTAAAATCAACAAGTCAGGAAATGACAGATGTTGGCAGGGATGCGGAGAAAGGGGAACCCTCCTAAACTGTTGGTGGGAATGCAAGCTGGTGCAGCCACTCTGGAAAACAGTATGGAGGTTCCTCAAAAAGTTGAAAATAGAGCTACCATATGACCCAGCAGTTGCACTACTGGGTATTTACGCCAAAGATACAAATGTAGTGATCCGAAGGGGTACATGCACCCCAATGTTTATAGCAGCAATGTCCACAATAGCCAAACTGTGGAAAGAGCCAAGATGTCGATCAACAGATGAATGGATAAAGAAGATGTGGTATATATATACAATGGAATATTATGCAGCTTTCAAAAAAACGAAATCTTGCCATTTGCAATGACGTGGATGGAACGAGAGGGTATTATGCTAAGCGAAATAAGTCAATCAGAGAAAGACATGTATTATATGATCTCACTGATATGAAGAATTCTTAATCTCAGGAAACAAACTGAGGGTTGCTGGAGTGGTGGAGGGTGGGAGGGATGGGGTGGCTGGGTGATAGACATTGGAGAGGGTATGTGCTATGGTGAGCGCTGTGAATTGTGTAAGACTGATGAATCACAGAACTGTACCTCTGAAACAAATAATACATTATATGTTTTAAAAAAAGAAGATAGTAGGAAGGTAGAATCTTTGTTTGAGAAGCCTTGGAGAAATTACCTAATCTCTCAAAAACTGTGCCAAGCACTGTTTTTAGGTACTGAGGATACAGCAGAAAAAAGAAACAAAATATCTGCCCTTATGAAGCATACATCTTAGTGGGATAAATAATAATAAATTAATTAATTGATATATATTAGGTGGTAATAAGTACTATGAAGAAAAATGAAGAATGATAGGTGGACAAGGACTGTCAGAGTGAAGGTGGAAGTTTGTTATTTTTCATTTAGTGTTTAGAGGACGCTTCCTTGAGTTTAATTTGAAGAAGTAATTTCTGGGAAGTGAGAGACTGACTGCTTCACGCAAATATCTTGGGTAATTCCAACCAGTGGAAAGAGCATGCAAGGTCCTGGGACAAGACTGCACTTAGTGTTCAAGAAATACCAGGAGGCTAGTATGTTTGTAACAGAATGAATGAGAAAGAGAGTGGTACATGATGGCAACCAGAATTAGCTAACAGTAGAAGTATAGAAAATGATGGTGATCTAGATATAAAATCTTCAAAAAAAAATTAGTTAAAATGGTCCAAAGTTTTGCAGATAACAGCAACTAGCCAGGAAAAAAAAAAAAATGGCAGGTAGAGCAACAGCTTTAAAGCTAGACAAAACTTAAAGCAGGGGGTGGGGGTGGATGCATAATGGTTATGAGCAGGTAATAACAAACAAGAAAGACACCTAACCCACATTCAGGCTCAGAGGAGTGAAAAAAAAGTCATGACATCAGAGGAGCTGTGGGAGTCCTTACGGGATGTATGTTTCAAATAAAGTAGGAGGATCAGTAAAACACTCAGAAGTTGACGGTATAAAAGATTTGGATAATGTTCCCTGAGTTCCAGAGTGATAGAGAAAGTGTTTCATAAGAACTTCTCTTGTGAGGTCATTGCATTGTCAATCAAAGTCATCAATAACCTCTAAAGAGCTAAATCCACTGGTCAATTCTTAGGTGTCACCTTACTCGACCTCTCAGGACCCTGTGACATAATTTATCAACTCCTTAAAAAACATTGTCCACTGGGCTTTCAAGACACCCTCTCTTGGTTTGCCTCTAGTTGTGTGGCTGCTACTTCCCAGTCTCCTTTGTTGATTCCTATCTATTCGGTGTCTCTAATCATGAAAACTCAGGGCCTAATCATTTACATTATTTTTTTTCTTTTGTATCTATACTCCTTCCTTGGTCACTCAACTATTCTCATAGATTTAAATACCACCTACACTCACTTGACTCACATTTCTATATCCAGCTTAAGCTGCCCTGAACTCCAGGGTTTTATATTTAACTACCTCCTCAACATATTCTCTTAGATATTTAATAGTAGATATCTCAAACTTTGTTCTTAACTGGGGTCCTGATATTCTCCCCAAACCGACTCATTCCGTAGTGCTGCCTCAGTTAATAGAATTTTATCCTTCCAGTTAAATATTTCTAAAAAATATATAATCATTAATCTATCCTTTTTTTCCATATTATATCCAAACAAATCCTATTGTCTCTAGATAGATAAGGGTTAAATAGATAGATGATAGAGAGAGACAGAAAAATATATATACATTTGGCCCTTGAACAATTCAGGGGTTGGGGCACTGACCCCTCACATAGTCAAAAATCCACATATAACTTTTGACTCCCCCAAAACTTAACTACTAATAGCCTACTATTGACCAGAAGCCTTACCAATAACATGAACATCTAATTAACACATATTTTGTAAGTTATATGTATTACATACTGTATTCTCACAATAAAGTAAGCTAGAGAGAAGAAAATGTTATTAAGAAAATCATAATTTCACATTAAAATAGACAAAACAGAAAAAAAAGAGAAAATCATAAGGAAGAGAAAATACATTTACAGTACTATATGTATATTTATTGAAAAAAATCCATGTGTAAGTAGACCCATGCAGTTCAAACCCATGTCATCCAAGGGTCAACTGTATTTAGAAACAGAACACACCACTCCTTCACTGCTATCATTCTGATCCAAGTGATGATCATCTCTAGACTATATTATTGTAATGGTCTTTGTGGTAAATTAGACTTCAAAATATTCACTCTCAACCTGTCAAAGCAAAAGTTTCCCCAGACAAAGTTAAACAGGTAACAGAGACTTTATTCAAAGTTATTGCTGTAGGAGAGGGGAGCCAGAACTCAGCCTGAACCCAACCCCACTGAAACAGAGAATGGGAGAGTTTTTAAGTGCTGAGATGAGCTGCTAGAAAAGTACTGAAGTACCTTAGTGGGGAGAGGTCGATCAACAGGGTGAGCATATTGAGCTACTCCTGAGTATGAAAGAGGTGCAGGAAAAGAATTTGCAATTATAAGTGTTCTAAAGTAAATAATCTAAGAAAAGGGATGTCAAGGATCTGGAATCAGGAAGAAGCCTGCCTAAAGTTCAGACAGCCAAGGGAAACATTAAGACTGTCTTGGTCAATCCTTTCCTGCCCCCGTTTCCTCAAGTGCCGTACTTCTCCATACATTGATTCTGGATTCTTCCAGGTAACTGGCTTTGACCAATAGAATGAGACCAAAACTTCAGTGTGCTAGTTCTGAGCCCAGGCCTTAAGAGGCCTTTGGTGTTTCCTTCTGTGTTTTCTTGTGTTCTGCCACTGTCATAGCAAGAAGGGCTCAGGCAAGCCTGCTGGTGCCAGGAAGAGAAGGAGAGATACCCCAGTTGAGACATCAGTGTGATCACAACCTAGGTCAGCCAACTGCCATCCAATCCTTAGACTCGTACACAAGCCCACCTTAGATTAGCAGAGCCTCCAGCTGACCCTAGCCTAGATAGGTTAAAATGCATAAAATAAAAGTTTATTGTTCTATGCCACTAGAGTTTTATGCATGGCTCTTAGATGGCAGAAGCTAACTGATATAACCTCCTAAGTGGTCTCCCTCCTTCTCTCTTACTGTCACTTAATCAACTGTCTACGTAGCAGTCAGAATAATCTTGTTAAAACATTAGACAGATTTTGTCACTCTTTTTCAACATCCTGCAATAGTTTCCAACTCACTCCTGGAAAAGACAAAAGTCTTTAAAAAGCTTACAAGGCTCTACGGGATCTAAATCCTGATTACCTCTTTGATTTCATTTTCTCTTACACTCCCCTTCGCTCACTCCATCCCAGCATCTTTACCTATGTCTTCCCAGGACCTCTCCATTTGTTGTTCACTATGCCTGGAATGTTCTGTAAAAGATATCCAAATGACTCACTACTTCAGTCTCTCAAGCTTTCCCTAACAACCCTACTTAAAATTTCAGGACTCCCTCAACAGACGGTCCTGTACACTCCTAGTCCACTTTTCTTCACAGAACTTTTTCACCATCTAACATACTATTTTTAACAACTTTATTGAGACATAATTAATATACCACAAAATTCACCCATTTAAAGTGCACAATTCAATGGTTTTTGGTATATTCATAGATATTTGCAACCATCACCTCAAAAAGAAAGCCTGCACCCATTAACTATCACTGACCTATCCCTGCATTTCCCCAGCCCTAAGCAACCACTAGTCTATTGTCTGTCTCTATATATTTCTCTATTCTAGACTTTCATATGAATAGAATCATATAATATGTGGCCTTTTGTGACTGGTTTCTTTTACTTAGCATAATGTTTGTAAGGTTCATCCCTGTTGTAGCACATATCAGTTATTCCTTCATATGGCTGAAAATATTCCATTGTTTGTTTATTCATTCATCAGCTAATAGGCATGTAAGTTATTGCTACCTTTTGGCTATTATGAATAATGCTACTATAAACATTCATGAACAAGTTTTTGTGTGGATGCATGTTTTTACTTCTCTTGGGTATATACCTAGGAGTGAAATTGTTGGATCATAAGATAACTCTATGTTTAATTGTTTGAGGAACTGAAAGTTTTTCCAAAGTGGCTGTACCATGACACCTTCCCATCAGTGGTGTATATGGATCCTCCCACATCCTCACTAACATATTTTCCAACCTTTTGTTGCCAGCTATCCTACTGTGTGTGAAGCGGTATCTCATGGTGGTTTTGATTTGTATTTCCCTGATCATTAATGATGTGAAGCATCTTTTCATGTGCTTAATCATCATTTGTATATCTTCCCTGGAGAAATGTCTATTCAGATTATCTACCCACTTTTAAACTGGATTGTTTGCCTTTTATTGTTGAGTTGTAAGTGTTCTTTTTTTTTTTTTTTTTTTTTTTGGTTTATAGGCAAATTTTACTGAACTTTTAACATATAATTATTCCCTATTTTATAGAAAGTATGACAGAGAAAAAAAGGAAAAGCCGTTCAACTCACTTAATAAGGTTAAATGAGTATAGCTTTAATACAGTGAACTATTGAAAAAGGAAAAAATAGTAAATTAGACTAGGTATGAACACATACATAAAAAAATTGTCAAATCTAACTTATCATTTATTACACAGTAGAATTTACCCCAGGAATGTGAGGATGGTTTAACATGGAATTTATCAGATTAATGGATTAAAGAGGGAAAAATAATCACTTCAGTGAAAGCAGTACAAGCATTCGAGAAAGCCACTTTCATTAGCAATGAATTAACAAAACAGAAATTAGAGGAAATGTCCTTAACCTTATAATGTATGTCTATGAAACAATAGGTAGTAAAAAAAATATAAATGACAATGAATCTTTACAGTCATTTTCTTTTTTTTTTTAATTTTTTTTTATTGTTATGTTAATCCCCATACATTACATCATTAGTTTTAGATATAGTGTTCCATGATTCATTGTTTGTGCATAACACCCAGTGCTCCATGCAGAACGTGCCCTCCTCAATACCCATCACCAGGCTAACCCATCCTCCCACCCCCCTCCCCTCTAGAACCCTCAGTTTGTTTTTCAGAGTCCATCGTCTCTCATGGTTCTTCTCCCCCTCCGATTTCCCCCCCTTCATTCTTCCCCTCCTGCTACATTCTTCTTCTTTTTTTCTTTCTTAACATATATTGCATTATTTGTTTCAGAGGTACAGATCTGAGATTCAACAGTCTTGCACA